>NC_070587.1:28094626-28405876 GCF_027409825.1 Scomber japonicus | reverse complement strand
ATCACATATCTGAAACTAGTGAAACTACATGGCAGTAGAGGGAGGAAGACAAGATTATTATTATTTGTTTTTATTTTAGATTTCTTTCCAGGGAGATATTATATTATAATTGAATTTATATTGTGAGATTGTTGTAAACATTGCTTTTTGCTGCTCTATAAACTCTATATATTTATTCGTATTTATATATTTAATATATAAATACATTGTAATCATGTTCTGGATTCATATTTTTTCTAATAATAATAATTTAAATATATTTTTTTGTGATGTAAAAGAACAAATAAGAGAGAAAAGGACCAAAACAATAGCATCCCTATTTATATGAGACCTTTGCACCCTCCCACCTCACTGCAATGTGTGCAGGCATGTTGTCCATCTTACCTATGTAATATTTCATCTCAGTGTCATGCTTGTTCATGAGCTCCAGCAGGCGTAGTTCAATCTGTGCCTGGTTTAGAAAAGCCTTTTTGTTCTTAATGATCTTAATGGCAACCCATTCCTGCTCATGGTGGTCGTAGGCCTTCACCACCTGCACAGATATCAACACACAGAAAAATATGAATCAAAGCCAAGTCTCCCAGACTGTCACAGTGGTTTTTGTATTTCCCAAAAGTTAAACTTCCTGAAAAGGTAGAGTCGACAGTGGAAAAGCCAGTCACTTGTTACTGACTGTAAGAAGGAATCATTTTAGACATCAGCCAAATAGCAAACTCAATTTAGCATCAATGTTTTAGTGCACTGGTTCTTCATACTTCAGTGGTAAAAACAACTCACACTGTTGTTGATTACAAGGAAATATAATCATTTCATAATCATTTTTAGGGACTAGCAGTAAATGTGGTTGGGTTTTCATGCTGAAATGTTTCTTTGTTGACCTCCTCACCTGTCCAAAGGAGCCCTTCCCAATCAACGAGTCTATCTCATAGCGGTCCAGCCACTTTTCTCCATTTTTGACAATATAGTCATAGTTGTCATCATCATAGCCATCGTTATAGACTTTTCTCTCCTTCTTGGTGCTGCTGTCCTCTGGAGGGACCTGCTGGGCCCGCCGCTTCTTCTTAGTATAGTACACCTGTACATGAAAACAGATTAGTATCAGGCAGCTTAGGTTCCCTGCTCTGCCCCCCCCCAACCTCTTCCCCTTCAAAGAGTAAATACAAAAAACATTAACCCTTGGTGGTAAATACTCCTGACAATGCTTTAACCCTGGACCACATAATATTACACATCATGCAGTCAAATACATCGGAAAACTGAAATAAATCTTTCAATAAATGTGTGGGCTACAGTCTGCCTAGTGCTTCATACCTCATTGATGTGCTTGTAAGTTTTGATGAGGTCAACAGAGAGTTTCCTCAGTGGGGCGCTGGCAGGGTCTCTGAAACTAGGGGGGATCCTCCGCTGGAGTATGGTCATATCAGACAGCACCTACAGAGAAGAAGAACTACACTTCATACAATTCTATATAAGCACATGAAGACACTATCTTACCAAAGACTTAGAGGTTCATAGTTTTCAAATAGTCCACCTTAACACTTTATTTATCATGCAGTGTTTTTCAGTTGACTACATCGAAGTTTATCATTCACATTGAATTGTATTGTTCAGTGGTTTTGACTGTTTAAAGCAGTTTTGTAGCCTTAAATGAGACTGCTCTAAATGTTACCAAATATGATGTATTTCATTTGTTACTTCATAGGAAGCTTGTTAATATTAGGAAGGATGGTGATGTACTACTGACTACACAGTATATTTATACAGAAAATTTAGAACTGTGCTAATGTTTACTGGTGAAATGTCCTTTTTTTTTAAAAGTATATATTTTTTGGGCTTTTTTGCCTTTAATGTACAGGACAGTGGAAATAGACAGGAAACAGGAGGCAGAGAGAGGGGGAATGACATGCAGGATAAGACCACTCGGCTCGGGATTCGAACCGGGATCACCTGCAACGAGGGCTATAGCCTCAACACATGGGGCGGGTGCTCTACCCGCTGAGCTATGCTCAACCCCCCTGTCCTTTTTTTTAATGGTTGGGCTTTGAGGCAACAAGGTGTTTCAGAGCATTTACTCATGTCATTTTAAACTGCATGCTGACATTCATGTGTCATGGGATGTGGAAGAGGAGAAAGAAGCGGTCAGTCACTGGTCAGTCCTGAGCCAGAGTGAAGATGTTGGCAGCCAAAGACAGATGAGGAAGTTTCTTTAATCAGTTGGCTACTATTATAATGATAGAAATAAAATTATTACATGTGTCAGATGCTTTTTCAGCCATTATAATGTATCTCACCTCATGAATGGTCACATAGTTTAGCTTTTGTTACAAAGAAAGCTAGAAAAGAGGCTGATGAGCTGCTAAGTCTCCTTCATAAAAAAACTAATATGGAGAATAACTGACCAGTCTGATGTGTGAACAAATGTGTGTAGTTATTCTATAGTAACCTGATTACATCAGGTGATTTAATGAAGTTAACAATGAATTGTGGGTAACAATACTACACTGACACTTTACTTCTTAGAGGCTGTGGATTTATTAACATATCAATCCTGCTGCCTTCAGATGTTGCTGGGATTGAATGAAGTGAAGGAGAAATGCCTCATACAGTATAAAGCAGCTGTGGACAACAGATACTATACTATACAGATACTACTAACATTATTTCTGTTGTTGATTATTCTTTGTGTTTTTAAATGAGGTAAATGATTTATATTTAAGTAGTTTGGTCCTGGTAATAAAATCACCAAATCAGCACAAATTGATGTTGTCCACAAACAGACATAGTTCTCAGCTGTCTGTTTTTAGTGTGTTTCTTGTCCCACCTATACACTGTGCTCTCTTTGCTGCTCACTGAAATACCACACACGTGCATCAAACAGTCAGAGCGTTACCTCAGCTGCTCATTGCACCTCCACAAAAATACAGTCCTAAATGTTTTTGACTCAACCCAAAGCATGTGAGCACCTCCCACAGGACATCTAAGGGAATGCAGCCATTTACCACTTCACATCCACAGATCACATGTTGATACAATTAACACATTTCCATGACCTTTGGATTATCTTTAAATTTAAAAAAATGGTCCTCTGTTGTACACCCAGAAGGAAACCGGCACTGTTCTTCCTTTGTCTGAGACTGTGGACTGTGGCATGAGCTTTCCCTTGTGACAATGTCAGTTCTTAATAGATTAAACACACCTCTCCATTCTGGAAGAATATAAACCATGATAGCCCCAAAACTTTCAAAACTTTAGGTGTTTCAGGGCAACTCACATTCACTCACTCACTCACTCACTCAATCAATCACTCACTCACTCGCATTCACTCACTCACTCATATTCACCCACTCACTCACATTCACTCACATTCAAGAAAATGTTATGATGTTAGATCATTGCAAACCCTGTCAAAGTAATGCTCTGAGTTATTGGTTGTTGGTTGCAATTATCTCTGTAAAACCTGTCCCAAATGTTCAATCACAGCATAAACAACCATAACTAGGTGTACAGTGCAGGGGAGAGCATGGGGCTCTATTGAGTGAGATATTCAGCATTGTGTATTTTTAGGGGGGTTCCTCAACCAAAAGCACAAGAGAGCTAGACTGATTAAAGTGCACAGCAGATATAATGAGTGATATTTACTTATTGCAGATTTCTGACAATGATTGACAATTAATTACAATACAGAAATGGGTTTGAGGTCACTTGGAAACAGTGTCACCATGACACCCACTCTGTACCCCACAGAGCACTGACCAGTTGATTTAAAGTTAAAAAAAATACGTTATCACATGTTTTTAAATCAGTATTGGCCTTAATGATCCAGTATTGGTTGAGCTAAAGTCACAGTGTGTTTGTCTAGTCTAAGCTGCAGAAATGACCTGTAGTTACTATTATAACATTATTATAGATGAGGGGTACAATGTGGGTGGAGCATTTGAACACTGATGTTGGCATTGTCTACCATGCCAATCAACCAAACATCTGACCTCTAACTTCAAAGCATTTGGATTCATTCTAATGAGAATGTATCTGCAAGAATGAGTTTTCAATAAATCCACAGAGCCACTCAAAGAACTGAATGTCAGACCAACTCCAAACATGACATGACAGGCATAGAGACTGTGTAAATTGGGTTTTTTCAAGGCTGTAAAAACCCTTTGTGAGAAATATTTTTTTGGACATTGCAGTAATTTTCATCAACAATCTCTTGTGAAAAAGTCCCAGAATCATACCATATAACTAGCCTATAAGGTCTCACATATGCAAACAATGAATGGATAATAGCCATGTGTAAATATCTCTGCTTATGCATCACAATTTATCACAAAGCAAACAATATTACTTTTTTATTAATGAACTCAGGGCAGTAGTCTCATTTTCAGAAGCACAATTTGCATCATTGTTGTAGTCTTTTTCCAAAAGTGAATGGAAATGCGGAGACACAGGTAAATGTCTGGTACATCCTTTGGTGTTGCAGTTAACAGGTGAAATGTAACTCAATCCCTGTGCCAAAAGGATGGAAGGTAACACTGTATGTATGTATGTGTGTGTGTGTGTGTGTGTGTGTGTGTGTGTGTGTGTGTGTGTGTGTGTGTGTGTGTGTGTGTGTGTGTGTGTGTGTGTGTGTGTGAGAGAGAGAGAGTTACCTGCTGCTGCTCGGCCATGGAGTGGATGGAGCTGAAGGAGGGGTGTGTATGTGTGTGCTGGCTGGTCATGGCTGGCTCAGCGAGGGAGAAGCCCTGGGCAGTGGAGGAGGAGGAGGAGGAGGAGGAGGAGGAGGAGGAGGTGGGCGGACATCCTGAGCTGCTTACACCTGAGGAGAGAGAGAGAGATGATCAGAGGAGAACATTCAAATCTGTTTCTTTACTCCCATCTTTGGCAAAACACAGCTACTGCTGTGAATCAGACCACATGTTAATCCTTCCACAGTGACTGGACATACACACTGGACTGTCCAGCACACATCTCCAGGTGTCCACAGAAACAGGACAGCTTGGAACTATGTCTTCCTTGTCAAGTTTTTCGAAAACATGTCAAACATTTTAAACACATCACTCTGATTTAATACGTATGAATCTGTGTGTTTACAAAGCACATCCAAGCAGCTAAAGAGACTACCTCTTTAGTTGCTTGGACTCTGGAGCAACCCTGAAAACTAAAGGAATAGTTACTTTTATACTGTTACATAGACACATACTACTTTTATACATTTTAGGCTACCACACTATCAATATTCATATCCGAGTTGAAAACAATAAGGACATTTAATAGTAAGTAACATTTAATTATTTTAACATTAAAAGATTCATATGTTTCCATTGCTTTTTTCTTCCCTCAGACTGAAACATAGGTCATAGACTATTAGGATCTCCTTCCCATATATTACTATTACTATTAGTTTTTATCTGTTAAATACACTTAGCAACAGCCAGCTGGCTACCAATATGTACATACACTCTCTCTCCTGCACTAGAGCTGCAATCCATCCATTGATTGGTGGATTGCCAAGAAATGGATTGGCAACTATTTTAATATTCAGATAATTGTTTGCCTTTTTTAATTGGCTGCTTCTAGATTTTAAAGTAAGAATGATATGCTTTTCTGTGTTATCTAAGACATTAACTTGGGCCACTTTCCAGTACTAACTGCCATTACACAAGTATGTATGTAAACTCCAAAGAACATTGCAGAGAAACAATAAGAACTACACATGAATATGACTGAGCAGTCTTGTCATATACCTGGAATGAAGTGAGAATAGCACCTGGCACTGGTGTTGACCCTGTAATATTTAGCCAATGGAAAAACAAACTTGCTGGTCAGATTCATGAAAACTGCACTACATTGCTGATCCCTGATTCATAACAGGCTGACCAATCAGTGTACAATATCAATTGCTCTTTGACCTTTCAATCTAATGAAATGCTGGTGGACCATTGGTCAATGAAACACAAGCTTGGGACTTCTTGTGGTCCCAAGGTTCAAATCCAGATCGGAGGTCCTTTGCTGCATGTCAACCCCCCCCACCTCTCTCTCTCCCATGTTTTCTTTTGGTCTACTGATAAATAAAGGCATCTATGCCAACAAAATCATTAAAAAAGACTGTTAACTGTCTTAGTCAGCCACTGCAACCTTACACAGTAATGGAGCTAGCTTCCTCATTCAGGGCTTCAACCCTGAATATTTTGAGCCGGGCTCCGAATACTTTTGGTCCTCAAAAACAGGTAACTTAAGAGGGAAGAAGTTGAAGCAGTGAAGGGAGGGGAAGAAATATTAGGCAGCATGTAATAGATACAAGCCATGATGGTATTAAAGACGTAGGCAGTAGAGTTACTTTTACAGCAGCTGCCTCCACATAAAAGCCACTGTTTGCGTAGCATTAGTTAGCTCTTCAAAACCACTAATCAACTTTGATGTATTTTGCCTTTTTTACTGTTTTTTTTTCAATCTATAGCCATGGAAACTGAAATCATACAAATAATGTTGTCCAGGTGTCATTGAATGAAACCTGGAATTTTGCAGAAAGACCAGTAGACCCTCTGATGTTCTGTTTGTTGCCCCCCGCTGGCTGTATGTCAGTTCATTAAATACCTGCAGCATCACACAGTAGCTTAAAAGTGATATGTGCGACTCTGAACAGAGAGTGTGTATTCATGCATGAGACACAGCAGCAGTAACTTATGTTCTGTGTTTTACTACGCATCCAACAGGTCAACTGTTACACACAGATTCCAGGTACATACTACTATAATAAAGAATCTGTGAGGACATTCTTCACTGGAGAGTTTCCTGTCTTGTCAAGTTTATGATTACAGTCTTCAGTTTTGCTGTTACAATGCAGTATTACAATATTTGCTGAAGTGACTCTATGCATAAAAGTACTATACTGAATACTGCTAATCACTGAAGATAAAACATTTAGTTGTGCCATAAGTTAGTTAATGATAGACAGGTTTATCATTAGAGTTACAGTGTTATTAGTGTTTTCATGTGTTAATGGGGAGTTGATGGTCAGTTCCTCACAGAGGTTAACTCAGATCCTCAGACACACTTTTTTATTTGCTGGCAGTAATCAATAGAAGCTATAGGATGAAGTGAAAAATGATTATTATAGTGACAAAGTATTATTTTGTTATTTAAAGCAATACATGTGACAAAAAAAATCTAAATTCTCGTTCTTATCTTTGTGTTAGGGTTTCTGCAAATGAAAATACTTACATGTCACTGCAGTGTAAAATCTTTATCTTTATTTATATGTGCACTTGTCTGAAAACCGCAGCAGGAATAGAGTTTGCATCATTTCCAAAAATATGTGTAAAACTTGTGGTAATAAGTTGAAATGAAGAGGGCTTAAAGTGTTTAACACAGATGTGGGTGATAAACAGTAACAGCTAAACAGTCAAACCAAACCGGGTGCAAAAGTTGCATAGTCAATGTTAAGACACCAGAGCAGTAAACAGTGAAGCTTCTATCAAGGAAAGAACACACATGTAGCAACTAAACTGCAGACCACAAGCTAAACAAGAGAACTGAACATAGGAAAGGATGTTTTCTCTCTCTCTTCACTCGCACAAGCCAGCTGTGGATAAGTTTAATGCAAGTGCAAATGCTGTTGCTCTCTATAGCAGTCACAGTAAAAGAGCATATATTCTGACTGAACATGTAAGAATAACCTTAAGCTATGATCTCATTAGCTCTCTACCACTATTATCTTCAATGTACAGTGCAGGCAGTTCTATTCACTACTCAACATTTAAATAGATCTCTAAATGAGGTCCTGTTTGTGAAGGTGAAAAGCAGTCAGCAGCTCTGCACCTTTGCCTTAAACTGCATGCATTTGTGCTCTATGTGTGTTAGAAGGTATGGAGTGTCACTGGGACTGTTGTGGTGCTCTGGGTCCTGGCCTGCTTACAGACATGACACTGCTGGAGAGAGTGAATATCTGCCTAGTACTGGGAAATCTGCACCGTCTCTTTAAGAGACTGAGAGGCACTCACAGCACTTCCTCACTCTGGCATCCCCCTTCTTGCACTGCCATTGGTCGGGGCCCCCTCTTTCTCTGTCAGCTGATTCGCTGCTGGTATCTAAGGGCTGGCTGGCTAGCACTCTATAAATAAACCCAGTGCTGTTTCAGCAACCAGTGTACAATACTCATTAGCTACTTCTCTCCCTCCTCTTCCGCCTCTCTCCTGGTAAGCAAGTAGCTTCCAATAGCAGGCCTGGCTCTCAGGAGCAGTCTGACATACTCTCCCCTAGCAACCCAACCCACCCTACCAGTCGCGCTCTCCTCCCCCTTTCCTTCATCATCCTTCCTGCTTTCTCAAACCTCTCCACCTCTGAATCTGCATTCTCTCTTCTTTTTACTCATCCATCCCTCCCTTCCATCTTCTATCCTTCTTGACGTCAATCAGACTACTGCTCCCTATCCATCCATTTCTTCCCCCTCTGCTATAGTTTTATCTCTCCATCAGTGTTGTGTGGATGAACAACGATGCAACAACATTTATGGCAACAGAGAGGAGTCACTCCAGTCAGCATAAGAACATATACAACCGTCACAAACTAATGCTTCCTGCTCACAATTTGCTAGAGGATGAAACACAATATTGAGAGAACTTTAAATACCAGCAGTACCAATACCAGCCTCACACACAAACACGCCCTTAAAATGAATGCTCAAACTAGAAACTCATTCAACAATTTAATTTCAAATCACAATACCAAAACCTACAATAAAAATCTTGTAATATTACTGTAAGAGAAAGGGAGATGAGAATACAGATAGCAAAACAACTGGCTAGTAGTCAGCTTAATCTTATGTAACTCCAAGGTGAAAAAATGTATGATTTACCATGTGTCTTCTTCTTTCAGCTATTCCTATCAGGGGTAACCACAGCAGATAACCCATTTCCATCTATTCCTGTCTTCTGCATCTTCTGACATACCAACCACCTGCATGTCTTCCCTCACTATATCCATTTGGCCTTCCTATTTTCTTCTTGCCTGGCAGCTCCATCTTCAGCATCCTTCTCCCAATATAACCAGCATTTCTCCTCAGCACATGTCTAAACCTCCAAACCATCATTTACCATGTGTAACTAAACATATTGTGAAAAGGAATTTAGCTTATTACTGACTGGTTTTAATTTTTGACTGTGACTTGCTCGGGTAAAAGCAGCAGTAGGATCAGTCAACTGTTGAGCCTACATTGCCTTTCATTTTGTCATTCTAGTAGGAATGAATGGTGACACAGCATTGTTATATAAAGTCTGTAGTCTGAAGCCATGGACACAAACAGAAACAGTGATTTCATGGCTGACAAGGTCTCAGAGTTCTCTGAAACAGAGAGAAAAATGCCTTTCAATGTATTCTGCATAGTGTGGACAAAATCAACTTGTCAGCAAGAAAATGTCAGTGTGGAAAAGAGACATGATGCTTCAATCTGAAACATGTGCTGAGACAAAACAGAGGGACTGCATGCTAAAGTATGAACCTTATATTTTGTTCAGTGTGAATAAAATATGAAACTTTTCCTAGAACTTCCCATTCATCCGAAGGCAGTTTGACTCCACCTGTGCATAATATGTACTTATGAACACAGGTAGCCGACAGGTACAGCTAACATCTGTGCAGTTTGTTTTGAATACATACCTGCACAACACTCTACCCTGCATCACTATGCTCCTGTTTGAACCATGGTGCTGGATGACATGTACCTTCACCACGAAGAGTTTGGGTAAAGTTAATCACAACAGCTTGACTTTGTACTAAAGGTCTTTACAATATACAATGTAGAGGTTGTGATATGTAGCACAACAAGCTAGCAAAACACTGTCAGCAGAACCACATCCATGCAGGCTCAGAGTACCACTTTGCCTACGTACCATATCACAGAAGCACTAGCATGGCTGTAGACTCTTAGGGCCTTATTTTAACTATGCAAGCATGGTAGGTTTCAGGTGCACTGACAGTATGAGCATCTCCCTGTGTGTATCTCTAACGTATATATTGCCAGCCATTAGGACCATTACACACATAATTACACTTTTACAACATCTTATATACTCTGCAATATCAGAGTATACAAATTGGGACAAGTGATGTTTGGCTACTTGTCAGTAGCAGGGATTCAGACAGCTAACAGCCCTGAGTTACAACAGCACAGGGGGCTTAAAGTGTTTAGAGACTAGAGCACATTGCAGTTGTTTATAATACTCAGACAGGATTCTATAACTCTGGAAATTATCACTATTTTACTTTTGTTGTGATGATTGCGATGTAAAATCTATCTATAAATGACAGGAACATCTGTATGTCTGTCTGTTATTCGCATATCTCTCCAACTGTTCATCCAATTGATTTTAAGCCGTATGGCTGTTACGCTGTTGCCGGTATTTAAAAATGCCGGGTTTGATTCTTGTGTGGGACGGCTCATGACTCTTCAAGCGACAACTCATCTGACCAATCACCGGCCAGCAGTCTGTCAACGTCACATTTTAGTATCGGCTCGGCTCGCTTCGAACCTCAGCAGAGCAGGTAATAAAAAAGTACCAGGTACCAGGTACTATCCCTAATGGAAACACAAAAAAAACGAGGCGAGGCGAGTCGTGCTGGAACTGTGTAGTGGAAAAGCGCCATATAAGAGTTATAGAGGCTATAAGGACCAGAGTTAGAGAGACTATAAGGACCAGAGTTAGAGAGACTATAAGGACCAGAGTTAGAGAGACTATAAGGACCAGAGTTAGAGAGACTATAAGGACCAGAGTTAGAGACAATAAGGACCAGAGTTAGAGAGACTATAAGGACCAGAGTTAGAGAGACTATAAGGACCAGAGTTAGAGAGACTATAAGGACCAGAGTTAGAGACAATAAGGACCAGAGTTAGAGAGACTATAAGGCAGCACAGGGCCAGAGTTAGAGAGACTATAAGGACCAGAGTTAGAGAGACTATAAGGACCAGAGTTAGAGAGACTATAAGGACCAGAGTTAGAGAGACTATAAGGACCAGAGTTAGAGACTATAAGGACCAGAGTTAGAGAGACTATAAGGACCAGAGTTAGAGACTATAAGGACCAGAGTTAGAGAGACTATAAGGACCAGAGTTAGAGAGACTATAAGGACCAGAGTTAGAGACTATAAGGACCAGAGTGAGAGACAATAAGGACCAGAGTTAGAGAGACTATAAGGCAGCACAGGGCCAGAGTTAGAGAGACTATAAGGACCAGAGTTAGAGAGACTATAAGGCAGCACAGGTCCAGAGTTAGAGAGACTATAAGGACCAGAGTTAGAGAGACTATAAGGCAGCACAGGGCCAGAGTTAGAGAGACTATAAGGACCAGAGTTAGAGAGACTATAAGGCAGCACAGGTCCAGAGTTACCGGGTTCATCAGCGGCACGAAACGGCTTCGCCACGGGTTAAGCTTGCTCTGGGAGAGAAATCTGCCTTTTAAAATGAAGTTGCACTGTTAATACAGTAATTGCGGCGGTCCTATAAAATACGAACGAGTGCCTTTAGGCTACCATATTTACTGTAGTTGCAGCACAACTAAAAGGGCCGATTTTGTTAACTTGCTCAAATTTAGTTGATTTGGTATTTTTATTTGATTGTTGTGCTTATACCATGTGTCAGTAGGCTACATAGCGATTCGTTTCGGGGTGGGGGGTTGCTCTGATAAGTGGCAACACAGAGCTATCAGGATGCTTTGCTCTCACACCCGCTACATTAATATTCACACACAAACACATACACGTGCAGTCACTCTCTAGTGTGCGCTCTTGCTTGCATGCTCCAGATTCCGGGAGATTGGATCTCATTTGCAGGCGTCAGGGAGCCGCTATCAATATGCAGGGGAGTTGGGATGTCTGACTTTGTAGTAAAAACACACGCAAAAACGGATTTTGCACGGGCATTGCACTAGTGTTTAATAATACGGCAAGTAAACCACCAGGAATGTGAGCTTGCATATATGTGATTGTTCAACACAGTGGTTTGCTGGATGGCATCACATTATGTTGCCTGGTACACCCTTTGCTTTTTGCCAGAATCCTCTGTGTTGGTGCCCCCACTTTGCAAATGGACAGCCACTTTTCAAAAAAAGAGAGGTCTGAATGCAACCTAACTAGGCTTTACGCCAATCTGATCGGCTATATCGGATCGACCGATATTTAGCATTTTATACAATTTGTGAGATTGGCTGTAAAGTCTTAATTCGCCGATCCGATCAATGTCGTCATGTTGAAACTTTTTGCACATGCTCCTGTTGCATAGATTGCAGATGGCTTGTATTTTATCTGTCTCATTTAAGTTCCACACCACCGACATGTTTGTTTGAAACCGACTAGATTTGAGCCCTGTCACGATGTGACGGACAATAAAGTTTTTTTAATATTGAATCATTAGCTGTCGAATTCAAACAAACATGTGGGTGTTGTGGGCAGACAGATAAATCACAAGCTATTTGCAATCTGTGCAACACTAAAGTACCTTGTGGGGAAGCATCTGCAAAATGTTTCAACACCACAAATTTACCTGGATAGGGAACACGAGGAGGAGCATGCCGAGTTTAAGAAAAGGAGCGTGGACAAAAAAGACGTGATCGAATCGGTGATCGGTTTATTTAAACTCACTAATCGGTGATTGGCCCCAAAAATCCTGATCGTGTAAACCTAACAATACACTACTACTACTACTAACTAACACACATGTGCACACACTCTTGCAAAAAGTAGTATTGTTCTGCATAGGGAGCTATGTTGATTTGACATGAGATTGTGAGAAGTTATACCTCACTTGGGGATGGGCCAGGATCTTGAGACATCACGTGTATACATACACAGAATAACAGCAACCACACAAGATACAAACACACAAAGATGTTACATAGTTAGATAGATGGAGGAAAAGGATGGCAAGCCCATCTCCAATACAAAAGAGACAAAAGTAATGCTCTTGTAAGATCAGCTAGACAAAAATATAACTATAGTCCCAGCAGTGTAGACACATATCAATTGATCAATGACTGGCATATGACACAAACACCAACAATGGGCAAAAGTACACTAGAGAACACACAGCTGCATGTGTGTTATACAGTTCTAAATAAATGTGTGAGGAGGCCCGCAGGTGGTCGAGTGGTTAGAGCGCATGCCATATATGCAGCCGACCCTGGTTCAAATCCCGATTGGAGGTCCTTTGCTGCATTTCACCCCCCCTCTATCTCCCATGTTTCCTGTCTGTCTACTGCTTAATAAAGGTGTCTATACCAACAAAATCTTTAAAAAAAATAAATGGGTGAGGGATGACAACTGGCTGAGTAGGACCTGGTAACTGGCTGGTCAGTGCACCCTTTAACTGATGAGGATGAGATAAAGACACTGATAAGCGTGGATAATAATGTCTTCAATTTAAAGAACTTTTCAAAGTGCTTCACGGGAAGAGAGAAGGCAGTAATAATAAAAATGAAATGACATCAAGATCCTCTCTCTGATAAAATGATGTTCTGAAGACAAAGGCTAGGGCTTCTAAGTTTAAATCCTGGAGTCTGAATCAGATGAAGGGTTAAGGTGCTCTGCACACGGTGGGGACTCATATGAGGTTAAAAGCAGGGTTTGCTGAAAAGTACGGTATGAAATGTTGACGGAACGAAAATAGCGGAACGCAACTGCAAGGACAGTGCAGTACTTGGGCAGTCTACAGTGTGCACAGTCTGCACACGCTATTATTTTGTAATTCATCTTAAAAATGGCAGTGGTTGCAAACGTGTTTTGATTTAATGACTAAACCTAACCTTTGCAAGATGAATGTGAAATATACTCTGAACTTTGTGCATTGTGTTGGACTTAATGGTGCAGCAGAGAGGCTGCTCTCCACTGCTACTGCTGGAGAGCCACCTCACTTTGTTATTCTCATACAGGCAGGTGACTGGAAGATGGTTGCTAATTCATTCATTCATTAATGCAGTTAACTTTTAAAATAAAAATGATTTGGACGATTTATCTTCATATTGCAGTGGACTAAAGACACCAGTGAATGCTAGTGTCTGTGTTGGTGCACATCCAGCTAGAGATTTGAAATAACACAGTAGCACTTCTACACAACAACTGTTTGCTTTTCAGCTGTGAAATGAGGTTGTACTGTTAGTTTGGTTTCCCACTGTAACATATGTTTTAAACTAAGTTGAAGTTTAGGCTTTGCACACCTGCTCTTAGTTATTTACGGAATTGTTTGTGTTTTAATGGAATTGTATGTCATTCATTCAGTATGTTTTTATGTTGTTTAACAAAGTAAGACAATTTTATATTATTATGTGATAGAATATATATATATGTTTTTGAAAGAATGTGTAAAGTTTTGAATCTAATGTAGTGAATGCAGCCTTTACTTAAAGCGATGGTTCGGCGTAATTTCGACCTAGCGTCATATGCACCATGAGGTCTATCTAATCAGCGCCTCAGCCTTTTTTTCCCATTTGGTCGCAAAATAGTGGAGTTAGAGCCATCAGCCGAATGGTTTAGTACAGGCACTAACGGGACCACCAGTGTATCTGGGAAATGACCCCACTAATAATGCCTGGATTGTTATCAAACTTCTACAGTAGTACAAATAGGGTCTTTACTCATAAATCGATGCATTGGAAAGTTTGTAAGTCGAAATATTGCACGATCACTGAAATACTGTATGGTCTCTCGAGACACCCGCACAGCACATCTAAAGATCTGTGAGTGATCACACGAGATTTTGACGATGTTTACAGCTTTAGCAGTAGCCGCAGAGTAAAAGCCATCAGGTAAGTGTTTATTTTAATAAACTCTTGGTGTACTTACAAACTTTTTGATAACAATAACAATCCAGGCATTACTAGTGGGGTCATTTACCAGATACACTGGTGGTCCCGTTAGCGCCTGTACTAAGCCATTCGGCTGATGGCTCTAACTCCACTTTTGCGACCAAATGACAAAAAAAAATGGCTGAGACGCTGATTAGATAGACCTCATGGTGCATATGACGCTAGGTCGAAATTACGCCGAACCATCGCTTTAGAGACATTTGTTGGTATTCAGCTTTTCACATGAATCAATCAATGATGTATAGACCTCATCATACTGAGGTCAGTAACAGGGAGCTACAACTCAGTGCCACTGGCATAATTGTGAAAAGAGATAACATGACTAGACAATGATGTGACACAAAAAAATGTTTTCAGGGAATACAATGTCCCAAAAGTGACCCTTGGGGAACATCATACATAACAAAAAGGAGGTCATAACTTTTTTTCTGACTTATTTCATCCTGTGTAAAATAAAAGTGCCCTAATGGTTCAGTTTGTCGAAGACAGTGCTGCAATTTGGTCTTCCAAAGGCTGCATTAGGTTAAGTAGCACATTTAACACGCTAAAAGATTGTTGGTAACTCTAAGCACAGTAGTTTTGAGATGTGATAGTAAAGGAAGCAACATTTCATCTTCAGAAATGCTGACGTTTTCCACAGTCAAAAGATGTCAAAGATACAATAAAAATAAATTATATATTTTATAGAATTAGTCAAATGAGTGACAATAAATAAACTGATGATAAAAATGTGAACATGCCTTGGCTAGAGTAATGATGTAGGCTCAGCTTTTAAGCCAACATGGAAGAAAAGCTCTGGGAAAAAATGGAATTGTACATATCTACAGTGCCATAAGAACTGGGCGATCTGTTTGCAGATGAAGACCATGTGATCTGTTCTTTGGTTTTTTATAAATATTTTGCTTTTGGCAGTTTCATCTTTCTTTGATACTTAAAAGTGCAGAGGGACAGAGAATATGGGTGGAGGTCGGTGGGTGGCAATTAACTGTGCAGTCTTGTGGTATGTCATCAGAGCCCGACCAATTTATCCACCGATATTGGCCTATCACCTATGTATTACATCAGTGTATGTATATGTATATATATATATATATATATATATATATATATATATATATATATATATATATATATATTCTTTGTCATGTTTCAGATTTAAAATCTTCAGACATTTCCCCTCACATGGACAACTGTTTAAGGTCCAACGTAGGTAAACTCTCCAATATTTCACAAAAATGCCAAGATTAAAGAAAAATGAATCCACATTAAATTTTATGTAGCAGAACTAACTTTTATCCCTCACAAAGCAGTTCAAACTGGCTCCAACTCAAGCAGCTACCCTAACCCTGCTTGTGCACTGACTTATCAGTATTCATAATGCACTTTGTTACATTTATTTAATATATAAATCACAGCCCAAATTTCTGCAAAACAAGTCATTCTACTTGATACATGATAGCAGGGAACCTGTCATTCAAAACTAAGCTACTTCATTACTATGATTACTATAGCCTAGCTGAATATGTATTGACAACAGTTACATTCTATCTAAAGTCTCTAACAACAGTTGTGCACGTCTCTAGTAATGAGAAGCAGCCTCAGGACACACTTCAGTAATGTTACTAGGAGTTGTGGATTGAATTGAAGTATGACTGGCCATGGTAAGAAAAATAATCTTATAGCCTATCAGTTTTTTTTGCAAGTCAGGTATCTAGATTATGGATCAACAAATGAACTTGACGTTCACTATCGCATTCAACAAAGTGTATTATTCTGGCATTTTCACGGTGTAACTGGAAACTTGGCATACTTGTCATCATAGAAATAGATCATAAGACCGTGGTGTTTTTTAAACTTCAGTGTACACGATTGTGATGTTAATTGCAACTTCGGCAACATCTTGTGCCTTACCTTTGAAACACAGCTCTGCTTGCTTACCGATGCTTCTCTGTGCCGTCTGTCACAAAGCAGCATGCACTGTGTTGATAGGCTATTCCTTGTGAAATATAACCAACCAGACAGTGCGGTGGGCGGGACATTAATCTGGACCACAGAGTGGTCACTACAGATAGAGAAAGGCGGCTACATCAGAGCCAGAGCAGCGCATATCAGCAATCGGATTTGATACAATTCCAATCGTCCTAAAAATTCTGAATCCCAGGCCCAACAATGGGCCAGGCCCATAATCAGTAGACTCCTAGTTTAAATCACTTAAAACTAATCCTGACATTACGTTCTGTCATGTCAATTTGATAACCACGTGGTGCAAGCTCCTTGTAAACAGAGCTCCCCGTTTAAAAGTATTTACCAACACCGGAGCTTCACTTCACCTTCAGGTACATTTATAGCGTCCTGACCTGAGGACAGACTCCCCATCACTTCCAACATGTGGAACACATGGCAAAGGCTGCTCATGAGGACTAGTATTTTGTACAGATACACACTTTCCAAACCACACTGAGCGCCCTACTCTGCTGTATGTCCATAGATCAGCACTCATTAATCTTCATTACATGTTCAAAGTTTCACAGTTGTCTTAACATCACAAACCAAGGCTGAACAGATCAACTAAATATCCAGCTTGATGGGATGTATATACAGAAAATATATGTACAGAATATCCAAACATTTGGACACACTTTCCCGTTGATTTGAATGAGAAAGTGTGTCCAAACATTTGACTGGTACTGTATGTGTGTATATATATATATATATATATATATATATATATATATATTTTTTTTTTACTACATGTACATGTTTTCCATGTAATTATTGAATTTTGATGAATGTGCTTATACCTAGCTGTCTAACAGAGAGACACTGTTACAGGTTCAATTAAAAAATTCAAAGTGAATGAAACTGATGAGCAAAGAGAAAAGTAAGTAATGAGTGATCAACAGTGCAATTAAGGGAAAGCTGAAAGAACAAGTCACAAAATGTCAGGGCTCAAATTGAATTCCCAGCTAAATGTTTAACAGAGCCTGGACACAGAGCCTGAACATAGAGCCTGGACACAGAGCCTGGACACAGAGCCTGGACATGAGGGATCCTACAGTGACTGTAGAGAATCCACACAGTCAGTGGGCCTGTACATAGATCAACATGAAAACCACAAACTACAGCACATTAAACTGACAATTAAACCTTGACAGTACATTATATACCACACATGTAAATTGCTGTTGATCAACTGCTCTCCACAAGACAATGTGAAAAAACTTTCAGCCTTAATTTGAGCATTTGCACACAGCCTGTGCCATAACAATGATGGCTCACACATTATACAGTTTCAAAATCATGGATGAAACTAAGCTCACAGACATAGATGCAGTTGTATCAATTAGTGTTATTGTTATTATCATGATCATTATTATTGGGAGCATGTTATGCCTTTATTAGACAGCAACAGTAAAGAAATGACAGGAAATTAGGTAGAAACTTAACCTCTACACAGGGGCCCTGGCTGCTGTCAATTATATGGAGAGTAGTGCATGTGTACACGTGTTACCCAATCACATTTGTCACATAACAGCTTTGCAGCCCAAGAACAAGCTCTGCATGGATGTTGCAGTGGCTAACTAACTCAGAGATGCTAGGGCTATAAGAAACATTCTGCCTTGAAACACTAATAAGTACTTTAAAACAACAATAGACATAATAACACATCTATTTTCCACTGAGGTAGATGAGGACAAGGCAGGGTTTTAGCTCTCTAATGTACATTCACAAATAACCACTGAGCACACCATTAAACTCTGTATTGTTTTGCAGCTGTTTTCTTTGTATGTTCTTTCATTCTCGTAACACAACAAAACACATTGACATAAACCTAAAGCTGACATGTCTTTTCAAAGCAAAGTCAAGTTAAGTAAAGAAATTATGGCCAGAATGGAACAATGCATCAAGGATGCCTTGTCACTTGTCCTTTTGTTTTCTCTCAAAAACAACCAGAGTCACTACCTTTCAAGTCACATGAACATCTGTCATCATTTTATTATAGAAAACATAATACCATTTAGTTTCACTGGCATCCATCTATTCAGCCTGTCTGTCGATATGAAAAACCAATACAAGCTGTGAGTAGACAGTTCTCACAGTGTTGCCCTTTCAATTATATTTCAGTATTATGACTAATTCAGGCTAATTCTGGTTTTAAAAACAAGTACAGCATTTACAACATGTAAATATCCTGATAAAAAGAACAAGGTAATTCAACAGTTACTTTTCTTCCTTTTTTGTGTTCAGTCAGTAAAACCAATGATCACATGAGCAGCAGAGCCAGCACTAAGAGTACTACTAATAAAAAAAAGTTGTTCTGGAAATTTATTACACTTCAAAATAAAGTTTGTTTTAACAAAGTTGATCCACATGTTAACAACCAACTCAGAATGGACCTGCAGACCACTAATGGACCATGATCCACTGGTTGGATGTCACTGGCATAGATTAATACTGTGAACAAGAGCAGGAACAATGGCAGTCAGTTCTACTAAAATAATGACTGTTCAACACTTACAGCATCCCTGTGCTCAGTATTCCTGTCTGAATGACCACAACTGGCAAATTGTCTGACTTCCTGTTGTACTGTGACAAAAAAGGCTTCAGGTAACACTAAGAGAAAAGGGGCATGAGCCTATTCAGACCCAGAGCAGCCGGTTAACAGCCAGGCGTCTGACTGTTCAGGTTCTGGTTGCAACAACATTGCATGTATGGGAGCCACACATACATCAAAAACACAATGACATATTGACACACACAAAGCACCACTGCAACATGTAGCTGCTGCAAATTCACTCAAACACATCAAACTCTATAACCTCTGTAAGACAGCTATTATAACACATTCACACACAGACTAATAAGACAGTAAATTCAAAGATAACTTTTTTTATCAGTGGGATTGTGTATGCATATGTTTGTTTTAGTGTGTGTATACTGACTCTTGTTCTTGCGAAGAAGGGCAGAAGTAATCCAGGGTTCTGACTGGACCATCCTGCAAGAGGGCACTGTCTTGTCCTCCCCAGATGATGATGTGATCACCATGGAAATGCTTGGCAATTGATCAATCCAGAAGGGAAATACTGTCAATCAAGACACTGACAGGTGGTCGACGCTTGTGGGGGTCAGGTTAACGTCATCGGGCGTCTTTTCAATCCCAGAGTTCACAGTTTACACCCAACTAAATCAATAAATCTTGAAATGGTGGGAAACCAACCAACCAATCAAAAGGCACCGTCTTCTCTGGCTTGTTTCTTTCTTTCTTTTTTTGTTACTGTGGTTTCTAAGGCAACCAACTGGTGTACAGGCAGCTTGTCTCTCTGAAGTAAAAATATAAAGGATGTAAACTCTGTCTTCTGCTGAGTTACACTATAGATATAGAGCTCTCATTCTACATATATACTCTGTTCCTCTGTGGGTTGGGGAATGGGGGTAGTAGAATATTTGGTTAGTCAGGTTAGCTTTTTGTTACCTTAGTTTCTGCAGTCTCATGCATTCTTTCAGTGTGCTGGAGGTTTGTCCTGCTCCAGATTGCTGGTGATATTTTGGGTAGTCAAAAGAAGGCCTTTCTATTATTCCAGTATGTTAACAAGTGGCTACTCTCAGTAAATGATTGAGATAAATGTCCAAGGGTAATCACAGAGACTCTACTTGCTTAGGTTCACATAGTCCAGGGCAGGTTTAACCCAAAGTATTCTGCCAGTAGTTCTTCAGACATCTTTGTTGTAATCCAGGACAGGGTTTGTGTGTCCAGTGAAGCTTTTACCAGTAGAATCCAGTACAGCCAGTATTCCCAGGCTAGTAAGACTCCATTGTCCAACAAATCGTAATATTATCTGCAGGATAAGTTTATCCAACTTTTGTTATTCCTCCAGAATACTTTTTAACACATTAACTAGTTGTAAAATCACTTCTGTACTAACCAAGCTCGCCTAGCATACTGCCAGGTGGCCTGAACTTGGTGTGTGTTGGGAGGGGTGGAAGAAAAGGAGGTGGAGGGGAGTTGGGTTTCCAGTTGCCTGCTTTTACCCCATCCCTTCCTCTAAAAATAGGTCCAATTACTGGCGCTTTCTTGGGGGACCAGACAGAGTAGGGCAGTGTAGAGTGATGTTATCTCTCAGATTAATCCAGTGACACACACAGCCACCCACTGGCAATGTCACGGAGCCTGTAAAACCAGAGCTCCACGGAGGCTTTGTGTTGGTCACTCTGCTCCCCTTCACCCACCTACAGCAGAAGGTGGCTGGCTTCTACCAGGGTGAAAAGGAGCCTGCTTAAGAAGTCAGACAATGATGTAATCCACATACACTATACAAGAGGCCTCTGTGACAACAAGCAGTTGCACAAGCAGAGGTAAACAAACCAGTCAACTTAAACGTGCTGATTTCACAGAGACGTGTAGTTCCAAAGAAAGTTCCTCTAACTTAATATCCACACTTGCGGGCCAACAACAGTGTTTGCAGAACAAAGTGACGTACCATTACAAGCAGGGACACTGTACATCAGTCACACACCTCTTTCCTATGGGGGTAGAACCGGCAAGAAAATGGGAAACAAAAGTTTAGATCCAGTATCTGGGTTTCGATGCCAAATGCTTTCTCGTATTAAAGAATAAGCAGCTCACGGCCTGCATTATACTTCCCATCTCCGATACGGTCTAATGTTTACCAGAGCACAACTCGATCCAGGAAGAAGTCAGTATTTGAGGTAATCACATTGAAGTAACAGCAAAACAACGAGTGAACGGAAACGAACCAGAAATTTTGATTCGTCTCAGAGTAAACTATAAAAACCAAATCCAGTGAAGTTCCTGAGCTTGCTGTCAGACGCCTCGGATTCGCTCTCTTTTTCAAACTTAATGTTCTCCTTCGCTTGTCTCGTCCTTCTCAGAATTAAGAGAGATTTTTTATTCCTTCAAGGTGGAAACCCTCACCTGGGCGATTTCGACTCATGTTTCTCGCCCGTTTCCCTCAGTGCTTCTCAGTTAAACGGAATCTCTGCTCCTCTCCCACACTGCTCCCCACCCTGAGATCGGGACTATACCATGTGCCTGTGGCAGGGGTCGGAGCTGGCCTGTCTGGCGCAGCCTCACATATTGCTGCTAAAACTAAAGGAGATACACATGCAGGACGAGGACTTGATATTAGTGACATGTCACAAGGAGTATCACATCAACCTCCACTCAAAATCTGACTGATTTTGTGGGACATTATCAACAATACAAGCAAAGTTAGTTAGCGGGACAGTAACCTTCCCTCTGACCACAGTAGTCTGTTCCGAGCAGACCTCTCCTGTCCTGTCCATTTATAGTAACAGCGGGATATATATACTGGAACTTTATATACACACATGCATAGACAACCTTTACTTAAACTATATTACAACTTTAAGGACAAACCTCCGACAGACAACAGTTTGACACAAACTTAAAACCACTTGCTACTAGGTTGACAATTGTTATTAGTTGAATCATTTAGCTACCTAAATCTAAACAGATTCACATTCGGAAATATATTGGAAATATTTTCTTAACGGTCTAAAAATTCAATTGTTTAATTGTGAATTTGATATAGTTACGGATCTGATTAAATATAGGCTACATCTTCCACACAGCTTAATGTGCAATGTTTATGAGGACCTGGGGAGGAGGGGGTGTAATGAAGAAAGAGAAGCAGAGACAGATATTGTATAACAGATGTATCTTAATATATAGACTGGTCCATAGCTAAAACTGCTGTAATTCAATAAAGAGTTCATTCTGGTGGATACATTCCAAGACAATAACTCTGATTATGGCAGCTTAAAATATAATTCGTGTGACTTTGTCTAATGTGACAGACCTGCACTTAAAATCAGAGGACATCTAGGTGTTATTATTACTACTTTGTAACACAAAAGTGCTCTTTTTCTATTCAGCCTTCTAAAATGTTTCAACTTCTCTGCACTCGTGTTAAGGCTGCCTCAACCCTCACTCAGCACCCACCCTCTACAAGCTCTGTTGCTACCCGACGCCTTGGCAGCTGCATCGCTATTGGCTACCTAAAGTGTCGTCCCTGGCTGTAATTGGGTAGCGGAAGGGTCTGTGGGAGG
The DNA here is from genome assembly GCF_027409825.1 of Scomber japonicus. Taxonomy (NCBI): domain Eukaryota; kingdom Metazoa; phylum Chordata; class Actinopteri; order Scombriformes; family Scombridae; genus Scomber; species Scomber japonicus. The sequence goes on along the minus strand of NC_070587.1, from coordinate 28,382,939 downwards.
AGCGGTCGGCTTAGTTTCCCAGTGTCTCTTCAAACGGCGCGAGGCAGGAATGACGCGGAAATAGTTTGAAGATGTCAGGTAGAAATGGAAAGAGGGAGGGCGAGGCCGAGGGATAGGGGGTGGAGATACCGCCGGGGAGGGGAGAGGAGAGTAGAGCAGAGCAAAGGGCCTCCATGAGCACATGGACACTGAGTGACTCCACAGCTGAGATGTGTGACTTCCCCTCACAAACCAGCCAAAGCTAAAAGTTGTTACTGTTGCTATCCGAGCATTCTGGCTAAATCAGGCACATTACTGCCTGGGAACAGCTCAGCAGTGTCAGAAACCAGCTGATAGCTCCTCCAGCTTAAAGGAAAACTCACCCTGAAGCAAACTCAAACCACACTGAGAAATGTTTGTCACATTAACTTGAATCTCTTAGGTGTGATTTAATCTTCAATCTGTGTAGATTCATCTGTCAGTAATATGATACAAAAACTATTGATGAAAAGCTCACTGTAATTACCTAGGCCTACTATGCAAAGGTCAAACTCCAGGCACCAGAACCTATGGTTCAAATAATTGATAAACAGCTGACTAGTAACAGCTAAAATAGACAGCAAATTGTCATATTCATAGAGTTTGTATTAAGAAGATAATTCTCAGAGATAAGTCATAAACAAGACGGACGCAACATTATACAGTGTTACCACACAATATCAATGTGTATTTCACACACAGATGTATCACTACATGTGGCCTGCTTCAAAAATGCCTTATAACCAGCACAACATATCTAGATATATATAAAGCATGTTGAAGAGGAGAAGTGCATGCCACACACAGTTTCAGTGGTCTGCTGCCAGGTGTCACAACTTAAGGTACTCTTTCCATGTGATTGCCACCAAACCCCAGTGTACTCCAAGGGGTATACTCCAAATGAAATTGAATGAAAGATGTGAGACCTGAATTAAATCCCAAAAGTGAAATCTGTAATAAAACAACATAAGCTATAAATGTAATGCATTTACAGATAATACAGAAGAGCAATGATGAATTAGAATTAAGCTGGTACATTTTTGTACATACATTACTCTAAACAAAACATGGAGATCTGATGAAGGGGTTTCACGATGAGTATGGATGAGAACATGAATGCGTCAGTCTGAGGATCCTACAAACAACCCTTAAACAAAAATAATCTCTCATTCATTATATTAAAAAATCAATCCATCACATTTCTTTGAAAAGTACTATACTGGGGTGTTCTGTATTTTGTGTGCTTATGTCAGTGGCTGTTCAGTTGATTTAGGCACAAACAGTGTCTTTCTATAAATGCTACATTTCATTACCAATACTTCTTTCTTTCTAATAAAATGTAATAAAGGGGTTATAAGTGAATGTACTGTAAAAAAAATAGACTCAAGTCAAGCAACATGTGCAGAAAAAAAATGTACCATAGATACTGACCCTCTTCATCTTCAGTGTACATTAACTAACATTAAAACAATAGGAACCATCTTATAAGTAGTATGACCCTTAATGGCTACATCATAGAGGAACATGTTAAACTTTTTTACTTTAGGTAAAACCATTAATATAATGGCTAAAATGTGCACATGAAAAATATAACCCTGGCAGTATAATCTTTTTATCAACATACCAAATAGAACATAATACAATGGGGATCCAATTCAAACTAAATTGGAACTAGGTGGACACATAAGGACACTATAAAAATCTATAAAGCACCACTGCTGTCCAGTTGTGTTGTATTTAGGTGCAACTTGAACTGACTTAGACCTGAGTCATTGCAGACTTAAACATTTGACACAATGTGACAGATCATTTTACCTGTGCATGCACACTGATTCTGAGGTAAGTATGACACCAGACACACAACCAATACTATGCCAGTAGGTGGATGGACAGACAAGGAGACAGAACTTAATTTTGGGCAAACCCACAATTGTCTACGTTTCAGCATTACAGACATATGAGCAACAGGTGAACATGTGTATGTGTGTGTCTGTCATAGGCTACTTTCTGAAACCAATTTCAGATTAAAGACCAGTTAACGTGCAATGACCAAGTGTTGACAAAAGCTGTGTCCCAAATGGGTAAAAAGCTAGTTTTTGTGTCAGTTGTTAGGGTTAGTCTCCAGGAAATTAATTGAAGTCTATGTAATATTCCCAGAAGTGACCTAGGACAATGTGCATGTGTGTTGGTGTGTGTATGCACATCACAAGACATTCATATAGTACTGACACATACAATGGCTGACCTACTCAACTACTCTATGATTATTAATAGGTCATCACAAAGTATTCAAAAATATGCAATTTTTGAAATATGGCACTAACAGATAAGACTGAAAGTACAGTCTCCCTCGTGGTAGGAAAAAAGCTATATTGGAACATTTATACTATAATTATTGAAATAATATTTTGGCACCTTTTGGAAATCTTTGGAACACCCAGTAGTTAAATGTTTACTGCACATGCCACGTTACTGCAATTCGATTCCAGCTAATGACCTTTGTTGCAGTTCCCTGTCTGCCATTTCCCTATCCTCTATCCAGTAAGGGCAAAAATGCCCCCTACCCCCACCTCCCAAAAAAGACAAATCTTGAAAATAAAGTAGATCATATATAATAAAGTAGAAAATAATAATAATAATGATAATGATATTAACTATTTCATTTAAAAGGGTTATCTTTTTCACAGAAATTATTTCAAATAATATAATGGAATTAATATGAAAACAGACTGCTTAAATTACCAATGTTAAACTTTGATTTAAAAATGGATAGCATTTAAATTTAGGATTATATTTACTATCTTTAACATAATATATAATTAATTAATATCTGTGCCTATAATGTCTTTAAAGCTCTTCTGTGATGCACATTTATAACAACATAAATCCTCAGAATAAAAATGTAGTTTTGTCTTTACATTTTAGATTCTGAAAATGTTTACATTAAAATTGCCTTAATAAGAAAGTTACTGTTATTTATTCATTTTTATTCGTTTTGACTTTAATTTAAAATACTAAAGATCATTCACATAACTTGTAACCATCATTATAACTTCAAATACTGTTTTAATACATGGTCTTAGGGTGATACAGGTTAGTCTATCACACAAGCAGAAAAGCAGCTTCATAACAGTAGATCTATACAGGCTGTAGAATTCTTTACTTTTACCACTCCCGCAACAATTTTCTATGTCTGTTGATGGTTCTGCAACACACTAATGATTATATTACTGGATGTGTGGCAACATTTTAATATTTCCCCTCACATTTAGAGTTTCTGACTGGCTTCAAATAAATCACGTTCAGTTATACTAGCGACCAGACAACGGAGATTACAACGGCAGTGCGAGGAGGCAAGCAGACTCTGAGACTCACGTGCCTAGCAGCAAAATTCCACCCGGCAACTATACACTGTACCATGGCAACAGCCCTGCCATTGGTCCCCGGTGCGTTTTCAAGTGACCAATGGGAAGGCCAGCCGCGGGTGATGCTTGTTGCTAGGTAAACACGATGCAGAGGAAAGATAGAGGAGCAATATTACCATCCTGCTACTGCAGGGTGCTTTCAGCAAGTAGTGGAGGAGCACCTCACGGTCGGTGCCCTTCTCTTTCTCAGCACTTGGCGGTGCCCGAGAGACAAAAACAAAACCAACCAGGAATGATACCAGTAAAGAGGAATATAATATAAAGAGTAGTCCGTAGGACTGTTGCAACCAATGCTCTTGCTTATGCTCTAATTCAGGGGTGTTCAATTCAAATTCACTGAGGCCCACTTTGTGACAATGTCCTTAAGTGAAGGTCCAGAACATCATAATGTCTGTTACTTTTCAGTAGCTCAAAGTAGCATTGTTGTTCCATCAGCGTCTGTGTCTAGTGGCTAGATTGTCTGACTGTCACATAAATACAGTGGAATTCATTTATCAGTATTTACTCTGAACTAAAATAAATAAAAATATTTTTAAAAGAATAAGATAAATACATTTTCTCAAATCATCATCAAATAAATATGGCATTTTTAAATAATATGCATTACAGAAAGCTTTTGATTGTGCTTATTAAATAAAGTGCTTAGTTTTAGAAAAACAAACAAGAATCCTTTTTTACTTTTAAACTTAACTTAAACTTCAACCATTAACTTTATTTCACATCTAATAACTTTATAACAAAACATCTCAACACATATGAACTCTCTCCGTGTGTATCTCACTGACAGTAGAGTTTCTGCGCGTGTCCGCATGCACGGATTTGATTGGCTGATTAGCATCACGTGAGAAGATTGGCTATGCATAAGGCCGCTCCACCTTTACCGTCATAGATGGGGACGCTGCGCCGTTAAGATAGAAACGCTCAGACAAAATTTGCCAGGGTCCGGATCCGGACCGCGGTCCGCCTATTAGTGACCTCTATAGGCATTGTGCTATATTTTCACTGACCAGTACTACTAATAATGGCTAATGCTTTGTCCATAAAACATACATTTCTGCACCAGCTTTGGAAGTGCCACAAGGCATTGTAGCATATGATAAGATAATATTAGATAGATATTGAAATATCGCATCAATAAATTAGGTCTCTACTGGATTACTGTGTTGTAAAATGGCAGCAATTAATTAGTAATAATTTATGTTATAACTAAGTTTATCAACTGGTGCACCAGATCTGCAGCTGCAATAGGTTCATATCTGCTCTAACTGTCCAGATGCACTCAGGAAATATTTGTAGACGCTCACAGCTGCTGGAAAAGAGATGTCTGATCTCTGTGTAATTGACACTGCTACGTTGTCATTATTATTATTATTATTATTATTATTATTATCATCATTGTTGTTGTTGTGTGTGTTGCTCAATTGAGTTATAATTACACATTGTTACTACCTAAATGTAGGTCTGAGTCAAATTAAAGATTATTTGTTTATATGCAGCAGAATGACAAAACGGACTCTAGTGTATCAGTGCAGTGGTGTAACAGTATGAACCGAGCTGCATATTATCATACAATATATGAATAATATATGATTTTTTTTATATTAAAAAAGGGAACATAGCTAACTTAAATACAAATCAATATTAGATAGCTATATTAGCTATATTTATTCAAGATGTCTATTAAAGCTAGAATAACTCAAAAAATTATTTAAACCTAGTTTCTTGACCTTTATTCACTCATGAAATTGAACTGTACTGGTCAACCGTGAACTATAATTTATCCTTCACATGTGTTTAATCCCTGATGTGTTGTAATTTATGAATGATTGTGTATACTTACTAAAAGATTAATTACTATATTTGTATACATGTATGTATGTATGTATGTGATGTAATAAATGCCCAATCATTATGAAAATCATGTAATGTCCATTATTTAAATACATGATGAATAGTATAACTTTGGCTGCTGTGTGGTAAACTGATAAGATATTCTTTTTTTAATTGTTGTTGTATTTTACAACATGTGACAATACTGCCCTCTATTGGTAAGGATTCAAACTTCAAATTAAATTTTCTTTCATGTTAAGAGTTAAGAAATGTTTGCTTTTGATCTATTAATCTCATAGACAGTTATATATGTTAATAGTTATATTAAATAAGTAGTTGTATTGTATTAATGAAGTAATCGGAAGACTAGACATGTTTCTCAAAGGATATCTTTAAAGGATCTTGTCTTTAGTCTAAGGCTAGAGTCTCTGTCTGAGAAAACTGAAACATAATGTTTAAAGAATTTAAGTTTGAACTTGTTTTCATTATGAAATAATAGTTACGTTAAAAGTTTTTATGTTATGAAGTAAGAGTTATATTGAACTTGAAGGTTGAATGGCTACACATCATGAGAAACGTAAGATGAATGTTAATATTTGGTTTGTTGATATGGAAGGATTTACTTTGTATGAAATTAATGTACAATGTTCAACTGTTATTCTATTTGATTTTACTGTTACAATGGTATTACTGGTTACAGGTCAATCATACTTTAAAAGACCCCAAAACAAAGAATTCAGAGAATTCATCAACATTTTGTCAAGGAAATACATTTGACATTTCTCAGAGTTTCTTTAATTCCTACATGTTTTATAATTCAGTATTAACATCTACCATTATCGGTACATTATACCACTAGTAAAGTAGTGGAGCATCACTGACGAACAATAACATTTGTAACTACATGATTGAAATCTAATATGGATTCATAAAACCAATATTAATCTATCATGCTGATTGACAAAACATATACAGAAAGTACTGTGGTGGTAAAGTCCTCATAGATCCTCATTGAGCTACCCACTGACTCTGGGTCCATGGCTTTTGACTAATTCTTAGCTGATTATGTAATTTGTTATGGTATGATGAGATTGGGACATTACAGATGAAAGCACAGAAAAACGTCAGCTGATGAAGATTTTCAAGATTAAATCCACACACAGTGACGATTCCTAGGACATTTACTCAATACACCCATCAACTCACAAAGGTAGCCAGTGCATTAACTCTGTTTAACACACATTATTACTTATTACATGTTAAGGTCATTTCATGCAACAAAATTGTTGTGTAGCAACCCTCAGAAAACATCAGCAGGCAGCAAATGAATAAATATAATAGAATGTATTAAAAAATGGATTTAACACAATCTAAAATGTAATTAAAAATATACATATTTTATGTATGTATTACACATTCCTACAATGAGGTAGTCTATATACATAGTATGCATTAGCTTATAGAGGATGTGACAACCTTTCCATAACAATGATGATTAGCTTAACTGCTAACTACTGGAAAGACCTCAAAATTAAGTAGTTTGAATAATTAGTCTTAAAATGTGAATTGATGAAAAATGTATTAACAGTTGTCTAAGAAGCAGTGAAAAAATCTCATTTCAATTGCCAGATGCCAGAACATGTCAGTTCCATATGCATAACTTGATGATCCCAACAGAGTTCTGAATGCTTGACCCCTACAGTGAGGGCATCTGGTGGCTCTGTTATGTGGTGGGGGGCATTTTACTGGCATGGTTTGGGTCCACTTGTCCTACAGTGAAGGGTCACTGCAAATGAATGCAAAGTTCTAAGTGATCACCTATGATGAAACATTTCTATCTTGATGAGAGTGGTCTCTTCCAGGATGACACAAGGAGTCAATGAAAGGTTTGATGAATATGAAAATCATATGCTATCAGAATGTTATAACAAGGAACGGTTTTGAAGGGGCTGGTAGAAACACTATGGAGGCAGTGCCATAGGCATGTGTTTGTGTGCACCGCAAATGTTTTTGAGCATGTATTGGGTATTTTTCTGGGTGTGTATTGCTGTGCTCACTCGCTCGCTCACTCGCTCACTCACTCACTCACTCACTCACTCTCCTTTGCAACTTTGCTTGCAGTGATGAGCCCAGGGTTGTCAGAGTCAAGATCAGATGGAAGCTCTTGCCATTGTGCCCTGTTTGGATGGGTTACATGCAGAAGATTAATTTCCTAATCCAGTTAGATTTCTCACCATAGCCAAGATTTACAAAAATAAAATATAGTCTTATTCAAACGCAAACTGAAATGTGACCCAAAAAAAACAACCACATTAACTAATCAAGCCTAAGATAAAACATCAATATAATATTTATCAAGCCAAGATTTAAAATCTATCTATCTATCTATCTATCTATCTATCTATCTATCTATCTATCTATACATGGATGGATGGATGGATAGATAGATAGAACAGAGTGTTTTTTCTTTTTTCACTTTGTTAGGTACATCCAACAATTCTAGCATAGTAGAGTTTCTAATAGCAGCATCTTTTTAAAGAATTTTCCACCCCAACGTGCCATTTGCCAATAGAAAAAATTTGCGGTTGCTGAAATTCGTTGGCTGAAATGGCTGCAGAGTCAGAGTCTACATTTTCGAGATGGGTATATATCCAAGATAATATTATTATATATTATATTATTTTTCAGTATGCCTACTCATCCTTCTGTGGCTATTTTGGTGAAAGTACTGCAGTGTAGCGTAATAAGTGACAATGTGTTACTGTACAGAGAAAGTAATATTGTAAAGTAACAAATTAATTTCAAATTAAAGTAACTAGTAATAAATAATATATTGCATTTTGAAAGCAACTTGCTCAACACTGAATCAACAGCAACAGGATTTGCTGCTTCATATTAGCTCTGTTTGTGTATGCTCTGACAGAGAGACATTGGAAGAACAGTGGAAGGGGCTGTATGCTGCCAATCAGATGTTGTAGAACAAAAAATAAATTTGTTTGTTGGGGGGGGGGGGGGGGGCTACTTGTAAGTTTGTGAACACTACAATTTAACTTATGCATAAATATGACCTAAGACGTTTTTAGATTTTTACAGTCATAAAAACTACATAAGGTACCCAATTAAACAAACGAGACAGAGACATTAAATTTATTCATTGATTTATTGAGGAAAATTATGATATCGTCTTCTGTTTTACATATTCATGTGAAGCAAAAGTATGTGAACCCTTGCGTTCAATAACTGGTGTGACCCAAAACATTTTCAGTAATCGTTTTGTTTATCAGCTCTGCACATTGGCTTGGAAGAAATTTAGCCCATCACTCCTTACAGAATAGTTTCAATTCAGGGATATTGTTGGGCTTCTTGGCATGAACTGCTGGCTTCAGGTCTTTTCACAGTATTTCTATAGGATTAAGATCAGGACTTTGACTCAGTCGTTCCAAAACATCAGCTTTCTTTTGCTCTAACCATCCTTTGGTAGAACGACTTGTGTGTTTGTTGTGGTCTTTTTTCATGACCCACTTTCTGTTGAGCTCCAGGTCATGGACCGATACCTTGATATAGAACTTAATATAGAACATATGCTCCATCATTGATTACAAGCTGTCCTGGTCCAAAGGCAGCAAAGCAGTCCCAATTTTTTATACAGATGAAGACATTCTTATGTTTGAATGCAGTATTTGCTCATCGCCAAATAAAATTAGAAATAGAAGCTGAAAAGTAATATTTTGGTCTCAACTGTCCACAGAAAATTTTTACAATTGTCTTGTGGTCTGGAACAAACCATATAGCAGCAATGTTCTTTTTGAAAAGTAGTGGCTTTCCCTTTGAAGCTCTGTCATACACACCACTAATGTTCAATGTTCTCCTGATGATGGCCTGGTTACCCTGGAGTCCCTTGTGGCCTCCCAGACTATTACACGACTGGTCTTGGTGTGATCTTTGTTGTTGGACCACTCCTGTGGGTAGGAAAACAATGGTGTTGGAAGTTTTCCATTTCTACACAATCTGCCTGAGAGTTGACTGATGGAGTCCAAACTCTTTAGAAATGGTTTTGCAACCCTGTACAGCCTGGTGAGCATTAACAGCTACTTTGTTGGAGCTGTATAATAAAGACATAGGGCCAAATCCACAGAAAGATTGTGCGCTTTTGTGGACATTAAACTGGAGCAAATGAAAAAAAAATAGTGTTTAATTCACAAAAACCTGTAAAGGGTGAAATGTGGGTGCAAACTGTGCTGCCGCGCAAATAGTGCCTGTTCTATTTGCATGTATGTAAATTAGGTAATATTAATCATTCTGCACAAAATTGGCCCCTTTCTACGCAAATAACCATTGTTACAAAAAACGTCTAATTCACAAAGACCAGCGCTAATTGCCACACACAGTTAGGATGGAGATATTAGTGTTCTGAGTTGGTGCTAACTGCACGCACAGTCATTCCTCACTCTGTCTCACTCTCTCTCTTTCTTTAAGCCTTCAAGCTTAAGGCTTGACTGATATGGAATTGATATTTAATGATATCGAGGGTGAACTCTTCAGTCAGACAGACTTATGATTTCCTGACAGCTCTGATGGAGCTCAGGATTCACCTTTTATTACAAACAATCCCACATATTAACCTGAATCTAAGTATAAAAGGTGACCTGTGTATATGTGCAGCAGGACACAGAACATTCATTAGTTACATTCTGACCAATCTGGTGTTAATGAAGTAACCTCTGCTGGACAGTGTGTGTAAATGTGCACAACTTCTTTCTCAGTTTCGAGGGTCACCATATCAGCTGCTGTGCACCAGTACTGATGTTTCTGTGAAATCCTGGATACATTTAGTGACTCCTGAACAACAGTATTGTGATTATTGTAGGATTCAGACATTAATCTAACACATTCAGACCTGCGTTAGTCACAATAATAGCTGTATTTGACATATTGATGTTATTGTAAAATAAGTAAAATACATTAAAATTGGTTTGTGATTGAGCTCTGTGTGGATGTAAATATCTCTGCTAATTAAAGACATGCAGTTTGTGGCTTTTCTGCTCTTTCTGCAGTTTTGATTATGGACCAATCTGTGTGCTGAAATGTGGTGAAAGGCCTGAAACACTGGAAACCACTCAGTTTACAGATGCAAGCCAGATGCAAAATAAGGGCAAATTGCTGTCAGCTGCAGATTAATGCAAAATCTTTTGTGGATAGGACCTTAAAACGGAGCAGACTGCAGGTGCAAATGCTATGTACTTGACCGACTGGCTGTGGGGAGTTTGGGTTTTCTCAGAATCATTCAGTATTGAACATGTTGAGTGACCAGGGACACATTGTCAGCTCTGGGTACATTACGCAGACACAGTCATATTGGTTGAGAGCAGTAATGTGCACTACAAGCTGTCATAAGCTCTCTTTTAACTTATTTGTACGAGTCTCTGGGACTGCCATTGTCAGTAACAACCATCCCTTTCCTACTTTTAAGTTCTATTGCCATGTGGCATCATACTCTACTCACACCATCATCAATCAGTGAGTTATTTTTCTCTCTCATTCCTGCTCTGCTTACGTTTGGGACTTTTACAGTGCATGGTAGTATATCATTCTTTATTTGAAAATTAATTTTACAATTGTAATCCTGCTAAATAATTCCCATTTTTACTAAATGTGTCTATAATCTGATTATCTGATCTTTTATTTTCTATAACTGCAACAGAATACAGTTACCTATTTTTGTATCCTAGATACGTAATGCTGTTCTACGTATTCTGTTACTCACCAAGCCTGTTGATTGACTAAACAGTGTGCAGATTCTACTGTATTCAGTCTATCCCTGCCAGGGAGCTAACACTAGCTAGCAATTGCCTGCAGGTGTTAGACGTTTGTCTTGTCAACACAAACGGAAATATAGACAGTGCAGATGAAATAATGAGCAGACTTCAAGTGTCTGATGTCTGTGCTCACACTGATCATTAAAATGGATGTGCTTCACTAAGTTGCAAGTAGCAGGGCAGTCCATGTTTTGCTGTATGGGACAGCCTTTAAAAAATATGCATCATGATGAAGCTCTTGCGAGTGCAGACTTTTTGTTGTTCTTGCTCAACTGTTTTGCCTAAAAGAATAGACGTGTTATGGTTTAATCTGTATGCATTTGCTCAAGAAAAACAATATTGGTCTATAGTTTTACAACTAGGAAAGGTATTGACAATTCAGCCTCCAAAAAGTGCTGTTCACATTGTTCCCTGTGACAATGCCAAAACATAATCAGGGCAATTGAGTGATGCTGGACTCCTAAGCCTGCTGCATGTCGCTCACAATCAATGTGATGGTAGTTGGACGTAAAATCATTCCATTTCAGTCTACACCCACCTGGAAGACATTTAAACCAGCCAATAAAAAGACTCCAGAAAGACGCAGACCCGCTGAAACGGCACATACTACATACTACAGTCTCATATCAAGCAGAAACAAAGTCGGATTATTTGTGCCCAAATATAAGCTCCCTGACAATCTTACTGCTCAGCAGGCAACACTTGTGTAAAAGACACAGTCTGTTCTGGCTCTATTAACTAGGAGGTCTAGGAGTTAACCCAAAGAGTGACTCTTGACCAAAGAAACACACAAACCATGGTATCAAAACAGTGAAGGGAACCTTGGCTGCAGATATCAAGAGATGCTTCTCTGACATGAAAAAAAAAACACTGCATTGTAACTGTCCCCTGTCCCAGGTAAAGTGTTACTTTCTCAAACATCAACTCCACTACTGATGCTCAGGCTGCATATGATGTCTGGGGGAGAGGCAGACAAGCAGGAGGACTTGGGGCCAAGGCCAGCAGCAGTTTGGATAGTGTGGTTGATGAGATAACAGATGAGCAAGCATCAAAATCACTGAGCAGTGCAGCAGTGAGTATTGCCATGAGATATACTTTGGAGAGACCACAACTTCTCAGGAAGATAAACCATTGCAGTATTGGGGGGTTAATAAAATGCAGTTTCCCACTGTGGCTGATATATCATGCAAACTGCTTTTAGCACCAAGCAGTGGTGTGAAATGAAAGTGAAAGTTTAGAACATTTTCTGCCAAGTTAGTTAGTGAAGACCAAACTAGCATTTAAAGATTATTTTACAATATTGGACTTTTGTCAAAACCCAAGAGAGAACAAGAAGAGTGCAAACTGGTCATGCACAACATTACAGAAGTAATTGATGTTAAGTTCTTTAATATGTTAACATTGCTTCACTAATGTAATGTCACACCTCTGTTAACTTTACTCTTAGCACTGAACTTTTCAAAGTCTGTGTTTATTTTAGTATCAACCATTTTGAGTTTACTGGACAATGTTAATTAGCTTACATTGGCATGCTAACATCTGTGTCTGAGTCAATAGATTTAACATTACTTAAACTCATATTATCCAGGCTGTTCACAGTGGGCATGTTGCACCATTATTCTGGGCCTTCTTTATTCTAGAAAGGCATGCCATGGAGGAGGATTTTCAAAACGTTCTAAGGTTGAGACAAATCCCATAAGAGGACATAATCCAAATGAAAAAGGACAAGGTAACATTATTTATGGTTTGTTTTATAGCTGGTGTTGTAAATATGGTTGTGATTTACTGTAGGAAAGTATCGCCCTATGACTTCTCAGATGACATCATTTCATATACGTATAAATCAAATATTGTTTCTACCAGTGGTCATTTAACTCCCTCACATTTCCACTGGATAAGAAATAGAGTTTCTATTGGTGTTTATTGACTTTCTGCTCCTTTTCATGCAGCTATGTGAATGGCTGTGGCTTGAATTTGTGTTGGTAGACAAGTCTAACATAACATGCTGACATCTTGTCGGTGCCTCAATGCACCATAACATTATGATGTCAGGAGATTATCTAATTATATTTGTTCTTAATATTATTACAATGGATGTGTGTGATTGTAATCTGTATTTCACTGTTCTGTCACGTATATCTGTTACTGTAACATTAAAGCCTGATGGTAACACATAGGGGGCGTCTGCATGTTAGTGGCAGAGATGCCAAGACAATCTACATCCTGCATGTTAACCACTTTGTTAGTAACCTGCACTAGACTAGTCTGCACTGACTGCATGCAGCTAACTGTACAGGCAAGGGATATGTGATTGGGAAATACAGTGGGGAGAACAAGTATTTGATACACTGCCGATTTTGCAGGTTTTCCCCACTTACAAGTCAAGTCAAGTCAAGTCAAGTTTATTTATAAAGCACATTTAAAAACAACCTCAGTTGAGCCAAAGTGCTGTACAGTTATTAAAATACAATATAATCACACACAATATAATAAATAAAAGCAATAAAGGAATAGTAAGAGCTCAATTTAAAAACTAAAATTAGAATAAAACAAATAAAAAGTAAAAAAATAAATAAAATAAAATAAAATAAAAGTAGGAAGCCAAGGATTCTCGCCTAGGTGGGACTGAACGCCAAGGAAAAAAGATATGTTTTTAGTAGTGTTTTAAAGTGCTGTGCAGCTCTAACGTGGAAAGGTAGGCTGTTCCACAGCTTTGGGGCCACCACTGAGAAGGCTCTGTCCCCTCGAGTAGCGAGTCTGGACCGAGGTACAGCCGGGAGCAGCTGGTTCGTTGACCTAAGTGCTCTAGATGTACTGTGAGGCTGTACTCAAAAACAATTAATAAAACCTTGAAGTGGATCCTAAAATGAACAGGCACCCAGTGCAGAGATGCAAGGACAGGACTGATATGATCATGCCGTTTCTTTCCAGTCAGCATTTTGGACCACCTGTAAACGGCGCAGTGCTGACTGGTCGAGACCAACAAACAAAGAATTGCAGTAGTCTAACCGTGAGGTAACAAAGCTATGAATGACTTTCTCCAGATTATTCCTGGGGAGATAAGCCTTTACTTTTGCTAATAATCTTAGCTGGAAGAAGGTTGTTTTCACAATGGAGCTTATCTGTTTATCAAACTTGAAGTCACTGTCCAAAATAACACCAAGGTTCTTTGACAGTGAGGCTTCAGGGTGGCGCTGTCATAGCCATCTAAGAGATTTTGTTGCCCGAATAAAATAATCTCCGTTTTATTTTTGTTTACGGAGAGAAGGTTCACTTCCATCCAAGATTGAATGTCATTGAGGCAGTCTAATAAGACCTGGACAGAGGCTTGGTCATTTGTTTTTAAGGGCATATAGATTTGTACGTCATCTGCAAAGCAATGAAATGAGACATTGTGCTTTCTAAATATGGATCCCAATGGCAACATATATATCGAAAAGAGGAGGGGGCCTAAAATGGAACCCTGAGGCACCCCACAGCTCAAGGGGAGTGGCAGAAGTATACTGGCCCATCTGGACACAGAAGCTTCTGTCAGAGAGATATGACTGAAACCACTTAAGAACATTACCCTTAATGCCCACACAGGTGTTTAGGCGAGACAGGAGGATGTTGTGATCCACTGTGTCAAAGGCAGCTGTCAGATCCAGAAGGACCAGGACAGCAGAGTTCCCAGAGTCAATTGATAAAAGAAGGTCATTTAAAATCCTTAAAAGTGCCGTTTCAGTGCTATGGCGCAACTTAAAACCAGACTGGAACTTCTCAGAAATGTCATTTAGGTCAATAAAAGACTGCAGCTGTTCATTAACCACCTTCTCCAACACCTTAGAAAGAAAGGGAAGCTTGGAGATAGGCCTAAAGTTGGATAAGACTGTGGGGTCAAGATTATGTTTTTGATGACTTACAAAGCATGTAGAAGTCTGTAATTTTTATCATAAGTACTCTTCAACTGTGAGTGAGGGAATCTAAAACAAAAATCCAGAAAATCACATTGTATGATGTAATTAATTTGCATTGTATTGCATGACATAAGTATTTGATACATCAGAAAAACAGAACTTAATATTTGGTATAGAAACCTTTGTTTGCAATTACAGAGATCAGACATTTCCTGTAGTTCTTGACCAGGTTTGCACACACTGCATCAGGGATTTTGGCCCACTCCTCCATACAGATCTTCTCCAGATACTTCAGGTTTCGGGGGTGTCGCTGGGCAATACGGACTTTCAGCTCCCTCTGAGGATTTTCTATTGGGTTCAGGTCTGGAGACTGGCTAGACCACTCCAGGACCTTGAGATGCTTCTTACGGAGCCACTCCTTAGTTGCCCTGGCTGTGCGTTTCGGGTCGTTGTCATGCTGGAAGACCCAGCCACGACCCATCTTCAATGCTCTTACTTAGGGAAGGAGGTTGTTGGCCAAGATCTGGCGAAACATGGCCCCATCCATCCTCCCCTCAATACGGTGCAGTCATCCTGTCCCTTTTGCTGAAAAGGATCCCCAAAGAATGATGTTTCCACCTCCACTGGATCATCCAGATGGTCATTGGCAAACTTCAGACGGGCCTGGACATGCACTGGTTTGAGCAGGGGGACCTTGCGTGTGCTGCAGGATTTTAATCCATGACGGCATAGTGTGTTACTAATAGTTTTCTTTGAGACAGTAGTCCCAGCTCTCTTCAGGTCATTGATCAAGTCATGCCATGTAGTTGTGGGCTGATCCCTCACCTTCCTCATGATCATTGATGCCCCTTGAGGTGAGATCTTGCATGGAGCCCCAGACCAAGGGAGATTGACCATCATCTTGAACTTCTTCCATTTTCTAATAATTACGCCAACAGTGCTTTTTACGCCAAAGGACAAAATGACATCATCCAGATCAGAGGTTAGTAGGTCAACCTACAGACCCCGGATGTTGATAACATGCCACCATGGGCTTTGAGGGGAATAGCACTACTAGTTTGGCGGCAGATAATGTGCTATATACGCTGTGTACTCGCATTATACAGATATACGCGGCGCTCCACTGGAGCTAACTTCATCTGAACGACTCCAAATGACACCAAAGTTGTCTGGGTGAGTAAATGGTCGTAGTTTATGCTAGAAATAAGGACCAGGTTGTAAAAAATGGTAATTATCCTTAAGTACTTTATACCTACCATGGTGGGATGCTTTAGAAATGTCCATAGCCGTACATATTTATGACCTGAAACCTAAAGTGAACTGATCACTAAAGCTTTTTCTGTGTTGTATTCAGAGTGATCTACAACAATTGTTGTTCTAACACAAAGACATCAGAAAAGCTCCAATCACTGTGTGTAGTCAGTTAGATTGATGGATCACTGCTAAAAAAACATACAGAATTGTTGTCAACAGAATTTCTCCAAGTTAATATTAGTTAATACAAAAATGAAAGTGAAATTTACATAACAGCTTAACACCTTGTTACAACATATGATTTCATGCTCAGCCATTTGTGATGTTTGTTATGCTGTAACCACTCACACTGCATGTAATACATGAACTACTGAGGAGACTGAAGCAACACGTGATGGTAAATGCTTGGAAGTTCAAAAGCATTTTTATTTTAGCATTTAGACATTTTTAAAGTATATATTTTTTGGGCTTTTTGCCTTTAATGGACAGGTAAGTAGAGATAGACAGGAAACAGGAGGCAGAGAGAGGGCAATGACACGCAGGAGAGGACCACTCGGTGCAGGATTCGAACCGGGGTCGCCTGCAGCAAGGACTACAGCCTCAACACATGTGGCGGGCGCTCCTCCCACTGAGCTAAACTCCGCCACTTTAGACACATCTTCTAATTCAGAAAACATGTTTCACTGTTGAATCACAAGGTATGGCAAAGCAAGTTTATTTGTATAGCACCTGTGAACAAGGCAATTCAAAGTGCTTTATGTACAACATAAAAAGGCACAAGAGAGATCATTGTAAACTGTCCATGGACCCTGTTAAGATGGCTCCTTTACATACTATTCTAGTTTAGACTTGCCTTTGAACTCTGAACCACTAATTAAAGTAAAATAAGTTAAGTAAAATAATTACCAGAAAACTGTGACCCAGAGGATAACTAAGCTTATGTAGACATGGTGCTGCTAAGCACGGCAATGTATGAGATTAAGAAGTGACTTCTTCTGTTTTCTTTGCAGGCAGATGCATTTCCACCACGACAAAAGATCTGTGTCCTGTCAGAACTCTGCAGTGTCCCACAATACAGAAATACCTACTAGGTCACAGCATGAGAAGACTGACTTTCAAACATGAAGTATTTTGGTCAACAGTGGCATGAATAATGCCTCTTATAAGGATGATTTGGCAACACATAATGATGTATTCAAGTGTTCAATTATTTGCATCATCAAACATAGCTGCTACCTAAAGAGGCTTTGGAGGTATATTCTGAGTGACCAGCTTACTGTGTCAGGTCATGCTTACCAGAAGTGACTGCAACGTTGCTGGTTAGCTGCCAAAAATATTTCCAGCCTGCTTACCTGACATCAGTCATCTTGATAGAGAGTACTATACAGAAACTGTCACCTTAAAGCTCTGTCATTAATGTTTTATATTAATATTGTAGAGCAATTTTGTTTTGAATGTTGAATTAACAAAAAAGTGAACTTTTCTGGCTTTTAGGTTTATGTTGTTCTCTTATTGGTTGAGATCATTTGTAAGAAGAGTATACCGTCAATGATATTTCCAATGGTCCTGCCAGAAACATAAACATTTCATTTAAACAGATGGACATTTGCTGGTCATTTATTTTCACAGCTCAAACCTGATTAAAGTAAGATGTGTTTCAAATGCGTATCTATAGAATTTAAAATAAAAAGACTGTATAGCAGTTATAGTTTGTAGTCATTTTCTCCTATGTTTATAACTTTTGCCTGGCCATGCAGTTGTATAAATTATGACATTTTACATTTTAAGATTTAGACAGTCTACATGATGGCAGAAACATTGCTAATACACTCCATGTGTTAAATTAAATATTTGGCTGTCCATGAGTTTGTCTTCTTGTCTTTGAAGGTAGGTCACAGTAGGTTCTTGGAGACATGAGTGAACTGTCCGAGCCTCCAGGTCTGCTGAATGTCCAGATGTAGGTCCAGTGCAGTTGATCTGACTCTCTTCGAATCTTGTCTAACAAATAAATACAAAATATCTGTTCACACTGGTGTAAAAGATTTTTAAAATTTTGTTTTAGATGTTATATTTACTAAAAAAGTTGTATCGGAGGCAGTGTTCATTTCTATTTCTTGTATTTTACTGTATTTGAGTAGTGACAGCACAGCTGGCTGAGCTTAGAATGGCGATGAAATACTAACATAATATTGAGAGCTGAGTAATTAATTACTGTTTTCCATAAATCTGTATGTTGCAATCATATCTTCACTGATGTAATTTTTCTGTGTCACAATAACATTATTACCTGCTATTTAAGATACTGGTGTCACTCACTGCCATAGATCAAGGAATCTATTCAGCTGGATGTCTTCTACTTGTTCATCAGATGACAAAAGACAAATACTCTTCGGCTCCTTGTAGCTCACTCTGAATACAACACAGAAAAAGCTTTGGTGATCAGTTCATGGAAGGTTTCAGGTCCTCAGGTCCAATTCAAAAGCATCATCCACAATATAAAGTGGTGAAGGTTTAATCTAAAAAGCTACATTTATGTAACCATCTTTTTCCAGTGACATATCCCTTGCCTGTAAAATTAGCCTGTCACTGCATGCAGTCAGTGCAGACTAGTCTGGTGCAGGTTAGTAACATAAAGCAAGTTAAACATGCAGGATGTAGATTGTCTTGGCATGTCTGTCACTAATGTACATATCTGTATATCAGGCATTAATGTTACAGTAACAAACATACGCCCGCAAATGAGACACAATCTCCCGGAATCTGGAGCGAGCAAGCAACAGCGCACACTAGAGAGTGCCTGCGCATGTGTGTTTGTGTGACTATCAATGCAGTGCGTGTGGTTGAAGAAGTTAGTTGTGTTGCTTTGTGGTGCCGACACAACTCACCAGCACTCTTTGCCTTAAAACTGAAATATTTCCAAACAAAGCATGATCATGATGAATTATTACTCTGTAGATTTTTTGCTACCAAGCAAACCAATCACAGCCCTTGCGGTCTGTGTAGTTACATTTCTGGGGAGGTGCACATCAGGGGACGCGTACGGGTTCACGGCGACGCAGAGAGCTCTGCATAGGTATGCCGTCAGCTTGACGTCGACCCAATGTAGTAGCACAAATTAGCCTTCATTTGCTTCGTAGTGGAAAAAATGCTTTGATGCGGAGCGCTCCATGGACAGAGGAAGCATTTTCAATATCAACTGATCACATTAATTTCATTGTGGGAAGCCAAAATTGAGATCGTGATTAAAAGAGGGCCACCACAGCCTGCAGGGCTCCCCCTGCAGGCCCTCCAGTTCCAGTGAGGTAAAGTAACTCAGTAGTTGCCATGGCGAATCGAGGTATTGGGGCTCCACTGATGATGGCTATTGATAGTGGTCGTGCACACTAGCTGCATGTAAAGGAGGCAGCAGCACAGTGAAAAAACATAACACAATCTCTACTTCTTATCCAGTAGAAATGTGAGGGAATTAAATGAACACCAATGAAAACAATATTTGATTTAAAGGAATATGCAATTATATAATCTGAGAAGTTATAGTACAATACTTTCCTATTATAAATCACGTCCTTGTTTGGTAATTACGTTACCTTGTCCCTTTTCATGTGGGTTATATCCTCTTCTGGGACTTTTCTCACTGTAGAAAGTTTTGAAGATCCTCCATGGCCTTTCTAGAATAAATGTTATATGTCATTATAGGCCGAGAATAATGGTTTAACATTCCCACCCTGAACATCTAAATATAAGGGGCTTAAATAATGTTAAAGCCAGTGACCCAGACAAAAATGTTAGCATGCTAATGTAAGCTAGTCAATATTACCCAGTAAGCTCACAAGTTACCGAAGATGCAACGTGACATTAGTGAACCAGTGTTAACGTACTGAAGAACTTACCATTATTTACTGTAATGTTACAAATGACTGGTTTGCCCTCTTCCTCTTCTCTTGGGTTTTGACTGGAAGTACTTTTTCCACTCAAAATATTTCTTGGAGAATGCAAGACTATCTCAGGGGAATGCAAAAGTACATCTTTATTTTCACCCATCTATTTTTTTTCTCTCCCATGTCCTTTCAAGCTGAAATGATACTTTCTGTGTCTGTGAGTAGGCAAGGGCCTGCTAGGGTCCGTGTGACATAAAAGTCACCATCAGGGGATATATGTGTAGGTTCTTAGGCATCCACATACTTCCAATTTAGAAAATTGTCTGCGACAGCCCATGTAATCACAACACTGTCTTCCCATAAACGCTGATCTACAGCGCATGTGTGGAACGTGTCATACAAGCGAACTGCAGAAAGTAGTATAAAGACAGCTCCTATGCATCTGTGGTGTCCGTAGTTGTCCACGGATGTGTCTGCTTAGTAAATTTTCATCCTTTTCAGCCCTCCGTGTGTGGGCAGCACAGCAGACGAGAAACAGACAGTGAGTTGGAGAAAATTGGAAAGTTGATAACTAAACTTACTCTAAGTGTAATAAAAGCTACAAGTAAAAAAGCTAAGAATAGTAAAACTGATCAATGTAATATGGCCAAAAGACGTACAAACTCTAAATGACAATAACAGAAATTGCCATAAAGAGTGTGACTTGTATCACAACAAAATAAACCTAATAGGCTTTGTTGATTCAATAGGTCAAACCCTGAAAGGGCAACCACCCTCCCAGTAAAATGAAGTACTGTATATCAATTGGAAAACAAACATAACAAGTTAGCTACTCAAGTCAGAGAAAAAATCTATTGCCCTGTAAATCCAATTTATTTGATACAGGCAACACCAATCCCAGTCCAAACATCAAACCTCAGCTGAAGTCAAGAATGGTAGGATCCAGCTTGCTTGAAGACCCAAAAAATAGCATAGGTGGAGCTGATGGGAACATTTGAGGAGCAATAAATGATAAATAAATCATGTTCTGTTTGTGAATGGGCTTGAAGTGCAAGTAGTCCAACTATTTACTGCATTAAAAACAAAACACAAATGACATCTATGGAATCATTCAACACAGCTCATGGTGGAAAAAAACACTGTGGATCTCAGACCAGCATGTCACGTTCATTAAAGCTGAAATCTGGTGTCAAACATTAGCTTTATCCCTATCCTAGCAAAAGAGTTCAATTGGGTCAATGCTCTGCTGTTACAACTATTCCATATGAGCACATACAGCTTTGGTCTAGCTGTAGTCAAGACTGGAATAACACATGTACATGTACACACACACACACACACACACACACACACACACAGAGTGCATACATATATATACAGGCACTGTTGCCAGGCGAGACATAGTCATGTTCAGTGTGAGACCCATAAATAGAGTCTCAATAAGGACAGGTGGAGGGGCCACATGCAACAACCCCTTTGCCCAAATTACCAACACAGACAGATTGTAAGACCTGTGGTGAGACAAATAAATTAAAGCTTACAAGCTGAGAGGTTGAGCACAACATGGATGTGTATATTAAAGTCTGTGTAATACATTTGAATGTTTATATAGTTTGCCTTTTAGTTACAGGTTTATAACAACTAGCACCACGTGTTTGTGATACAAGTGCATGTCAATATTGTGTCATAGCATGAATCACTCATCAGTTTGAGTGTGTGTGGGGGGGGGGGGGTTGTATGTTAGGTTATGTTACTGGTCACATGAGGGGCCTATTACTGGACTCCACACTATAGTTGACTGGATACATTTTGTCTAATTAAACACAACATTTACTTCACCATGATATAAAATGATTTTGGTCTAAATTTAGAGTAATGGATGGGATTATGAATTACATCTCAGTGTGCTCAGTAGTCATAAAGACTGTGACAATTGCTTTAAATCCTTATTTAACATTACAAACAACCATCCCTGTCATTGCAAAAGAGTTAAATTGAGTAAATGCTGAGGTTACATTAGATCTGTGTAATACAACCCCAGCATAAGGCCCTGTTTGGTCTGTCCTTTGATCACTTGAAGGTAATGTACAAAGCACAGTTTACAAAAAAACACTTACATACAACATATCTAGTGACAGTGCAACAATTTCAATTGCATATGCGGGTGAAAATTAGAGCTACTGGAAAATTATTTGGCTGTGCAAGTGATTTGCTTGTGCATAGAAAATGAGTGGGGGCGAACTTAATGTGTTTTTGTACCAGCGTCAGTGGGTCTTTAATTTTGATGCACAGTGACAAGCAAATACAGGCAGTGTGACTGTATACAAAGTCAATTAAGGCACATATTTGATTAAGTTGATGTGTCCACCTGAGTCAAAAATGTTTCAACTTGAGCAAAATATAGGCATTTATTCCTGGGTTTTATGCAACTGCTTCATAAATCGACAAGTGGCGAGAGGGGACAAGAGGAAGACTGGGGAGAAATAACAAAGAACTGCAGTTTCTGGTGAGTTCGGAGTTGAGTCAGAGGTCTGCCTTAGCACAAATTAACACACACCTAGTCAACCACAAACTGAGCTAACCTCATAAGCTACCTTAAACCTGACAACATTGTGTACAGTCTATGGCACAAACAAACTTCCTGGTGGCAGCTCAAATCAGCTGACTAATCAATCTAATCAGCTCACTAATTAACGTTGAGTACCTGACAAAATTAAACTTGATATCAGATTTGTGTGCTCTCTGCAAGCCAAAGATCAGACTTCCAGTATGTTGAGAAAGTTGCTTGAGTGCAAAAGTCAACAGCCTACTGTTATTTCCATGGGCACTTATTAATCAACATATCAATTTTCTGCTGCTATGAATATTTATTCGATATATTTATGTATACAGAGCTAAAAACAATAATTTATTATTTTATCTAATTTTCAAGTTGTAGCTACAGGTCAACATGAGTTTAGCTGCCATTTTTCTGCATTTTTTATGTTGTAGTTAAATTGATCATTTAAATGTCTTCAAATGAATGCTAAAACTTAAGGGATTCAGAGAGAATTTAATGAAATCAGAAACGATAAGCATATTCAATTCTAAAATCAGATTCAGATTCAAAATTTGACTTCAGCTTAGACAAATATTAGATTACATTTGGTAAAATCAGCTTTCCCCTTGCCTCTTGTGCACACAGTATGTTTAAGTAAAACAAAAAAAGGACATGATCCATAACCTGGAGCTTCTCCTAACCTGAACACATAAGAACCAATGACTTCTTGGTTTTTCCTGGTGGCTGGCTGCTGTATAGGTCATACATTTGGCTCCCTCCATGTTAGTGGATGGGACTAAATAATCAAAGAAAATGTCAAATACATTTTTCCCCAAAGTTGCTTTCTCTCATTTCAGGTAGTTCTTATCATGTTTGTTCAAACGCTCATTTTTCTGACATCTTCGTTTTAAATTTGTTATTTGAGGATATAAAAAGGGGGTTATGACATCAGCTTGGCAGCCACTCTCAAGCCTCCATCAGGCATGGGGCCGCTTAGGGAGCGTGTCCCTCTGGTCGCCATCTCATTGCTTGACTCTACTGCACAGACTCTGGCTCCAAATGACATCACACAAGCAAGATGGCTGCTACCGGAAAGTGGATAATTTGGCTTTACTTTTGCATAGTGGCAGGACATGGACACACAATGTCCATATTTATATACAGTCCCTGATATGAAGATTGAAACATGTTTTGCTCACTGTAATCATCCCTCCTGTTTATAGTGACTATTAAAAGATTCCCTTCAAATGCACTTTCAATGCACTGTAAGTGATATGTGTAAGTGACATGCTACTGATGTGCTGTGGTAAGCCAGTTTTGTTACCGATGGCATTTTTTCAGCTGTCAACTTGGTTAACTTTACAATACTCTTCAATACTGCAGATGTACATTTAAACTTATGCTAGCTCTGCTCAAGCTCTCTCCTTCTTTTGGCATCTAACTTAACTATTCCTCTGTCTCCTTTAGTGACAATGGTGCATGTAATAAATATAGTTTATTTGCCATATTGGAGGCAAGGCTCCTTTTGAAACAGGGTTCTCCACCATGGAAAACCAATCATTACCTACTGTAGTTAGCTGCAGTAACTACAGATGTGGGCTGACCTAGATAAGCTCATACTCCTGTGGTAGTTCCTGAGCAGTCAGGAGCCAGGGGTGGCTCGGTGAAGGAACTGCATTGCAAAAGGAATTGATAAGCTTGGAGGCATATGATTCGGAACGGAACTGGAACTGGGTCTCGACTCCCATCCCTAACCCAGACCACTCATCACCAAAATCTAAACAGTAAACAGAAGTGGAATTCTACATAAAAATTAACACTGCAATAATACAGCAAAAATGAAATAATTAAATGTGGACTCTCATTAGCTCTCTGTCATCTAAAGCCATATTAGTAAATTATCTAATATCAAATTCAGGGGCATTGCTCTGAGACAACAAATGAAGCTCACCTTCCCCTTAAATGTCATCAAATAAATTGTCACAACTGTCACACTAAAATTATAATTTATATCACAAATCTGCACTTGAATGCGTTCAATTTTACAACTATGTCATGCTGTAACTGGCTGTTTATTGCCGACGCTGTTATTCAATCTTTATTCCGATGTGATTTCCTTATCACACACTGCCAGTGTGTGATAAGCCGGGATAAGACGCTCATTGGATAATGCGACAAGCTCGTCCCGCCCTGGACGCTGAGCGTCTCTGGCGGTCAATGGAGCAGTGGGCGGGTCGGACGCTCTGCTGTTGTATGATGATTGGAGGAAATGACTCTTCTGAGTGTAGTTTTGCCAATGTGGCTTGATTTTCTTGCTAAATCTGGCGACTTTCCAACTCTTCTTAGGGACTTTTTTTCTCAAAAGTGACTATCGACTATTTTGAAAATCTTTTTGTGTGTGTTGCTGTGGTTCTGTGGCATAGATGAAGCATACAACAGCCTCAATTAAACACTTCTTTTATTTGTAACTGCCTCGCTTCGATATGACAAGTTTTATGATGAAGACGTAAAGTGAGCTTCCCCTGTTTAAAACACCAGCAGCCGCCACTGATCAAATTATCATATTGATTTATTTTATTTTCCTTATTTAAATTTGTGAAAGTATATCGCCCTCCTGGCCCATTGTCTGAATTTGTATCTGAATACTCTCTCTTTTAAATGTTTTTTAAATCAAACTTAGTCCTTAGTATGCATAAAGTAATTATAGTGGGTGACTTTAATATTCTTGTGGACATAGATAATGATAGCCTTAGTACTTTGATCATTACCATCACTCACTGAGAACAATAACTATAATAAATATATAGTTTTAAATGTCGTTCTAATTGTATTGGATGGCGGAGTCCACACGACAACTACGACGACAACGATAGAGGAGAACGATATTTGAGAGTGATTTGATGAACAATAAAAACGCTGACTGTCAATCAAAATCTTTATCTATGTATTTGAATGCGGCTTTGCTTTTCACTCGCCACAGACTGACGCTTTGTAAATTGGAGCAGGATGACCGAGCTGATTTCTTTAGATAGGTTTTTATTACAAAGATGCTGGAACTTTGTACTCTATTATAATGTAAAAAAACAACAATGTTAATGGATCTTTGTAAGCAGATCTGTGCTCATACTGTGTGTCACTGCTGCAGTGGTGCACTTTCACACACCGCGCTTCAACATCTGCTGTGTGTCAGTTTGGTCTGTAAATACTGAAACATCACAGCAACTAGTGTCTGAAATACTTCTGATCAACTCACTTAATCAGCACACACCTCTGAACTCTTCTGCTTTTCTTTTTATTAACATACTACAGCAGTAACAGCTCATCAATAATTAGTTGCAGACACAGCTGGACATCGCTGTTAACAGGATGTTATTGTTCCCAGTGTGGACACTCATATCGTTGTTGTCATAGTTATAGTTATTTTTCCCAGTGTGGACGCGCATATCGTTGTTGTCATAGTTATAGTTATTGTTCTCAGTGTGGACGCACATATCGTTGTTGTCATAGTTATAGTTATTGTTCTCAGTGTGGACGCGCATATCGTTGTTGTCATAGTTATAGTTATTTTTCCCAGTGTGGACGCGCATATCGTTGTTGTCATAGTTATAGTTATTGTTCTCAGTGTGGACGCGCATATCGTTGTTGTCATAGTTATAGTTATTGTTCTCAGTGTGGACGCGCATATCGTTGTTGTCATAGTTATAGTTATTGTTCTCAGTCTGGACGCTCATATCATTGTTGTCTGACTACACATGATTAGTTGTTGCATCATGTCTGCATCAGTCGCTCTTTTTTCACCTTGTATATCACTGCCGTCACAATAACTTGGGATTTTAAAAGAAACTTCACACACTCAGCTGCCATGACATTTTGCTATAGTATGTAGCGATGGCTAAAATCACCTAGACATCAAGGTCATGCACATGAGACCAAAGACAAGACTAGATAAAAGCTCAATATGCACACTCACCACCAGCTGGACAGGAGTGTGAATAACTTAAAGTTACAGTGGATCACCCCTCAGTGCAATGAAGACCTTCATATTTTTCTGTCATATTTTAAAACATTTAATTACGGAAAATATTCCGTTAAAACAGCTGTAAAACCCAATATATATTTGGACTACTTTTCTCCAATCAGTTATCCTGAACTAACTTGAATGATTTCTTCATCCAAACCATTAACCTGTCAGATGTTTTAGCCATATACAGATGTATACCTTCAATCACAGCTAAGAATGAAGATTTTTAGGCATTTTGACTTGAAACTGCAAGAGTGCAGCATTAACAGGCACTCTTATATGATTAATATACAAATAGACTCCTGCAGTGAACTTCATAGGCATACCTCCCTGATATGCTATAGGGAATTTTGTATGTTATTCTGCTTACATTTAGCTATCAGAGAGAATTATATTAAGTAAAATGATTTAATTTGTTTTAAATTCATCTCAGGGCAGCACCCTTAAGGGAGGGAAATAATAGCCAATTCACTGATTCAGTCTCATAAAAGATTAGTATATTTTAATTTGAAACTCTGATTAATAATTAACTTAACTACAACAAATATGATCATATCAATAACTAGTAAAGAGTAGGAGTTGGCAAAATTGACCAGCAGGTATATTCAAAAATATTTATTAAAATAACAATAGGGAGAAAAAACACAATATGTAATCAACCTAATGTTACTATATACAGGTGTGTGTGTGTGTGTGTGTGTGTGTGCATGGACAAAAACAAAATGATTGACTAAAGATGGTGGCCGGGACTGAATTAAGTGTAAACCAAGGACAATTACAGGATAGCAGAATCAAAGATGGTTGCTGGGACTGTGTGACAAGTGAGCGGACAGAGAAACTGACCAAGACAAAATGGCAGACTCAGTCCATGTGTGTATGAGAATATATGTCTAAGGCCAATTCCTGTAGGACACTGTGTCAGTTTAGAAAGGAGGGTAGTTTTCGTCTGCATGCAAGATATGGTTCCTGGGTGTAACTCCATTTTTGTATGAATCCATGTTTGAAGCAACTTAGCAGTGTAGCTATTTAATAACCCAACTGAGAAAGGACAACACAACAACAAAGCACAGTGAACAACAATTGAATTAATACAATACATTTGAACAATCTTGTGCCTAGCCATATGCTGTTGCTAAGCTATGCTATGCTATGTCCAGTTTAACATTACCAAGTCATGGAAAGAGAGAGGTGCTTAGGCTTTGCTGCTTTGTTGAGATGGTGATGCTTTTGGTTGTGGGTGGGCTAGGCTGGTGACTGTTGTGGTTCCAATGCTGAAGTGCAATCTTCTGTGTAGTCAGTGGTCCGGTCACGCAGGTCACAAGGAAACCAATTGGAATTAGCTCTGTGTCAAGGGAGATCAGAAGTGCTTGCAGTGCTGCTTTCGTAGCCACTGGCGCTAAATAAGTTGAGGCAGGTACTTGCACCACTGCCATGAAGAAAATAAGTCTGTGCATCTGCTTTCGGCAGACTCAACATCAGAGGAGAGAGCTGAGGAGAGCAAAGCAGCCGTGAAGAGAAGAGAGGTAGAACAAAGGCCATCTGGCTTTTAAATGACTTAATGACCTCATGAGTCATAGGTCACACAGTCCATAATTTTTATGGTCGGTTTATTTTAACAGGGAGAGACAGAATAATAACAAAAAATCCAGAAAAAATATTAAAGGTTATAAATTAATTTATATTTGATTGAGTGAATTTGATCCCGTACCAACCAGCAAGAATTCTGACCCCCACAGATCAGTTATGTGCCCATGAGGGACTCAAATTAGTCCTGTTCTCCTAATCTCAACTCGTTATGTGTATAAATGAAACCTGTCACAGAATCACTCTCTTCCATTCAAACCTCTCTACCACCATAGGCAAGACCAAAGAGCTGTCAAAGGACATCAGGGACAAGATTGTAGACTTGCACAAGACCGGAATGGGCTACAAGACCATCAGCAAGAAGCTTTATGAGAAAGACACGACTGTTGGAGCAATAATTCAAAAATGGAAGAAATACAAGAAGAAGATCTCACCTCATGGGGTAAAGATGATTCTGAGAAAGGTGAGAGATCAGTCCAGAACTACACAGGAGTGTAGCGTGTTAATGAACTTAAGGGAGCTGGGACCACAGTCACCAAGAAAACCATTGGTAACACACTTCGTCATAATGGTTTGAGACCCTGCAGTGCCCGCAAGGTCCCTCTGCTCAAGAAGGCACATGTACAGGCCCGTCTGAAGTTTGCCAATGAGCACCTGAATGATTCAGACAAGGCTTGGGAGAATGTGATATGGTCAGATGAGACCAAAATTGAGCTCTTTGGCATCAACTTGACTCACCATGTTTGGAGGCAGAAAAATTAAAATCCTTTATTTAATTTTTTTTCCTGGATTTTTTTGTTGATATTCTGTCTCTCTCTGTTAAAATCAACCTACCATAAAAATTATGGACTGTTCATGTCTTTGTAAGGGGGTAAACTTACAAAATCGGCAGGGGATCAAATAATTATACTCCACTGTATCAATAAGCCTGAAAACAGTTTTTTTTTAAACTTCAAATATTATCACTGAAAATTATTTATTTGTGTTGTGACTCTTGACTTTCACTGGGGTAAAAGAATTGAACAGCTCTCGTACAACCACAATAATAAGAAGAGCACTCATGCCCATGTTTTATATTTTTATTGATTCCAACTGCATGGGTACATAAATTAATATCATGCAAAACAGTAAACAGTATGTGAGCTACTTTTCATGGCAGACATTTTAACTTGTCAAAGTAGGCAAAGCGCAGGTGATATTAATACCATTAATACTGGCTGTATTCCATTTAGTTGAGTCAGTTCCAGGGCTTGGTAGTGCATGCTCACTTACTGACATGGCTTACTGGAACACTTAATGGAATGGAGGCGCTTTTAATGTTATTATTTACAGCTGTGCTTTTCTTGCTTTGACAAGTCAAAATGTCTGCTGTGAAAAGGGTCAAAAAGGATTGAAGAGTCCCAACTTAATTTCTGTCATTCAGTGGCAGCATGGTTGAACATTGTTAACAAAGGCAGCAGAATTTGCTCTCAAATTAAATTGATGTGAAATGTATCACTGTACACAAGGTGGTCATCAATTAAGCAAAATATGATTTATTATTTATCAGTAAATAAATAAATTGCACTTTGGAAAGTGGATGGGATCAGGGATCACCTCTAGGTTTTTGTCACTGCTCACTACAGTCAAGTCAGACAGTTGCTAGCAGCCTTTCAATAATATACAGGAAGTCACGGAAATATTATATCTGATGTTAGACCAATCTACTCATGCTTGTAACTACTCAATAACTGACTCTTGATAACGTATAACTATTTAAATGACCTGGAAATTTGGGATTGTCAAAACAGCATTTATTCTGTAATCTCAAATACTGGGTTTAGCAACAAGTTCCTCAAATGTTATGCTGTCAGCTGACAGGCATGAGGAGATCAAACAGCAGGCATGAAATCATCCACTGAGGGGGAAACACCTTGTGCCCGCCAAAGGGAATTTCTGCCTGTGTGCGTGGATTAAATGACTTACAAGAGTAGGGGTACACGTGTTTGTTGCCCTTGAAAAGGGAGGAAGATGGTGCACCTATGGTTGGTTGGGCTTCGTACTCACTGTATCATTTACTAATTCAGCTAATTTTCCACTCTCCGTTAAAAGTCTCTCAGCCAACCTTGTAAGGACAACCAACAAAAGTCTGTATATGCCAAGAAGCATAAGATTGATGTGCATAATGAGGAGGCTGGGCTGCTGCGTGACTGCAAACCATGCTGCAAACCACTGTTTTGACTAAAGGCTGTGGATGCCAATACTGCCTGCTGGAATACTGCAGTCCTTACAGCTGACAGCGCCTGCTATAAGCTACTAAAGAACACTTCTGTTAATGTAAGAACATTTCAAGCACATGCACTGAGGGGGGCACCTAAACATTAGAAGTTGCATTCCAAAATGTGATAAGATCAGAAATGTTTTACTAATATGATGGATGTCCCTGAATATAAGCTTTTAGAAGTGATGGAGAACTGAGGGGCTGTGCTGACATATATAAAAAAGTGTGTAAATGTTTCACTATCCCCACATATGAAATGAAATAGATTGGCAATGTATAACCCTCCCTCAGGTCGTGCTGTAACGTTCTATAGGAATCTAGTTTAAAGAAGAGGTCACTAATAGGTGGACCGCCGTCCGGATCCGGACCCAGAAGCCTTCCTATCCGGACCGGACCTGTACCTGTACCTGATAAAATATTGAGGATTGTAAAATTTTGTCTGAGCGTATCTATTTTAATGGGTGAAGCTTCTCCAGCTATTATGGTAAAAGTGGAGCGGCCCTCGGAAACTCACAGACCACTGTGTCTAGAGAATCTTCTGATATGATGCTAATCAGCCAATCAAATCCATGCATTCGGACCTGCAGAGAGACTCGACTGTCAGTGAGATACACACGGAGAAAGGACTTCATATGTGTTGAGATGAATCCAACAGGAAGTGCACAATATGCTGTTACATGTGTGATTTTCCTCCTACATTCCATACGTTCATCGTATGGCTTTAAACTTAAATAGCTGACATAGCACACTCTGCGGAACAAAAGTTCTGAACAACTTTTTCGTTACTCGTCCAGTTTGTATTTTAGAAGCCCTCAAAGTAAAGGTAAAGTGCCCAAAAAACCTTGCCAAAAAAGCTCCCATAGACAAAGTCTATCACTACTTTGACCCTAAATTTGACACCTAAACATGCTCCACAAGTGATTTACCACGCACATCAGGTCTGGCCATAAATTTGATAAAATGGAAAAATTAACCCAAAAAATTAACAATAAAACAGCCACTACGCCTGATAGGAATGTCATAGAAAGATTGTTTGTCTTATCAAGACCTACAAATCACTCACTGACACTCCTGGCCTAAATCAAACATGAAGTGCACAACTTGCCCTTGAATGTAGGATTATCGCCAATTTTTCAGGCTTTTCTAAATATATACACCATTCCTGCAAACTTTCAGCTATAGACGTAAAAATGTAGCCACAAGTCTCATCTATAGATGTGGGTAATTTGGCCTTTCTATGTTTTATACTTTTTGATCTGCGGACTCACATGAGTGTCACAAGTTGAAGCACTGAATTATTTTGCCCCTAGTTGTAACCTATATAAATATATTTGTGTTTGTAATTTTGACCATGTTTACTTCTATACCTATTTCTGTGTCATCTTGATGAATAGGGTTAGGGTTAGGGTTAGGGTTAGTTACATTTTCAGAGGATTGCAGTAGATAATGAAGTCAAGCAGTCATCCAGATTCATTTGTGGTCTTAGTGTGCCACACAGTGGAGAAAACTTGTATAGATCTGTGATACCTGATAAGGAAAAGGAGCCTCAGTTTTCTGTTTCTAGTTGAAGTTTATTGATTATAATGTTTTTATATATCTGTGCAGTCTGTCAACTATTTTCACTGACATTGCTGTCAAAGTCTAGATCAATATGTTATATACACACATACATAGAGAAATTAAAATTGAATTATTTGTATTCAATGTAAATGTTTATCTACTGAATGTTTGGAGTATGGGCAGGTAAAAGTGCAATTTTATAAAATATGTGAATGACATAAAAATTCTTAATATTGTATAAAAAAATGTGTTGTGTAATATGCAAACAAAGTAAAACATCAATCAATACTCCAAATGCATGAAGACTGGAACAGAAATGGACATATTCTTTATCTGTCAAATATTTATACTGCCAGGACCTGACACACCCATACAGAAGAGAATCTTCATGTCACACTTGTTACCATTTGATTACACTTGATAACATTTGATTACTGAATTTATTTTTTCTCTTTCTTTCTCTCACTCTGGCCTATAAAACATCAACACATCTGAATTTTAGTTAATGATTAAACTAATAAAATCAGAATCTTTGTAAACAAAAATTTAAGAATTTATATTATACATCATGTTGTTGGTCAAACACTTGAACCAATCAGCTCTATTGATCAGGCAACAGCCAGGTGTTTCCCATCATGCCCTGATCTTTGCAGTTGTTGGAGGGCAGCTGCAGTGCCTGGGTCCAACAACTGTGGCTGTGAGGTTATCGTCGCCCACATGCACATAACATGAGAGAAAACCGGGATCAAGTTGGACACAAATCTAACCAACATGCATTATGCAGTGACCAATTCCAGTTATTCAGTCTGTGAATTCATAACTTTATCATTATGTCTCTTATCCGTCTTACACACGGGTGTCAAAATTGACTGATAGAGGAAGACTTGCTTGTTTGTTACTGGGTTTGTTACATGGGTTACTGCTTGTTTTATCACAGAATATCTATCTGATAGTGTTTAAGGAAGTAATTCCATCAGCACTGAAATCAATACCATGTCTCAATAAAAGAGAGGACTATTATTCTGATATTGTTTTTTTCCCCAGCACTTTTGCCAGGCTGACAGAGTCATAACTATATTGATCCCTGTATTTCTGAAGCTCTTACGACTTCACAAGCTTTTTTCATGATAAAATTCTAACAATTAGATACAAACCCATCTAACCTATATCGATGCCCATCAGTTATGTGACTTTTTACATGGTAATAGTTTATTTGAAGATTTTCAGTTTCATCATAGCACAGAGACAGCACTTCATCAGACAATGGACTTCTCTCTGTCCTGGTCCTGTTAGATCTTAGTGCTGCTTTTGACACCATTGATCATCAAATCCTGTTACAAAGACTGGAACATTTAATTGCCATTAAAGTAACTGTATTAAACTGGTTTAAGTCCTATTTATCTGATAGATTTCAGTTTGTAAATGTTAATGATAAATCCTCCATGCACACGGAGGTTAGACATGGTGTTCCTCAGGGTTCAGTGCTTGGAAACACATTATCTAATGATATAGCTATTCTGGATGGCATTACTCTGACCTCTAGCGCCAACGTGGGAGTTGTCTAGGAGTTATATTTGATCAGGAATTGTCCTTCAGCTACTACATAAAACAAATTTCAAGGACTGCATTTTTTATCTATGTAATATTGCAAAATCAGTCGCATCAGAAAAACTAGTCCAAGCATTTGTTACCTCTAGGCTGCTTTATTACAAATTATTATCAGGCTGTCCTAGCAAGTCTCTAAAGACTCTCCAGCTGGTCCAGAATGCAGCTACATGCGTTCTGACAAATACTAGAAAGAGAGATCCTACTCCTATTTTAGCTTCACTGCATTGGCTTCCTGTAAAATCCTGAATAAATTTAAAATCTTTCTCCTCACCTTCAAAGCTCTTAATGATCAGGCTCCATCATATCTTAAAGAGCTGATAGTACCGTATGTGCCTACTAGAACACTGCGCTCCCAGCATGTAGGCTTACTTGTGGTTCCTAGTATCTCTAAAAGTAGAATGGGAGGCAGAGCCTTCAGCTATCAGGCTCCTCTCCTGTGGAACCATCTTCCAGATTGGGTCTGGGGGGCAGACACCCTCTCTACATTTAATAGTAGGCTTAAAACTTTCCTTTTTGATAAAGCTTATAGTTAGGGCCAGCCAGGCTTGCCTAACTAAATCATTGGTTCTGTTTTTCAGCTCCTTGGTATTTTTACCCTCAAAGCCATTTCAAAGCAACATACATAATAAATATATTTACTAGAGCTGTCAAAAGTAACATTCAAAATATTTAATAATTTTCAATGTTTATGGTTTAATTTTAAAAATTCACACAATTATCACATTACTGACTTTCAGAGGCTGTAGCCGTCTCAGTTCTTAAGCTAGAGTAAAGATACTAGATCACATGAAACTAAACTAGAACTATGGTATCCATTGGTACGAACCATGTCATGGTAGCTTGTCAGGAAAATCCAATATAATAAGGCTACATTTTAGTGAGGGGAAAAGGGGTCCCTCTTTCTCTCTGGGTCTTCCATGTGTGAATCATAATCTTTCTGTGTTATTTTTCCATATTAACATGGACTATTTTGGCAACATCGTGTCACACCATGCCACATTGATTTGCATTTCCATTGCCAGTTTTACCACACTAGATTGTGCCAAGTAACAGCCAAGATGAACCATCTTGGCCTGACCGACCTGCCTCCAAGTGGGTTGTGGTGACATCCCACCAGCTGTGGTCAAACAGTGAGGACCCGCCTTTCTCCCCCTCAAACAAGTTGTTGTAAGACTCAACTCGTGTCTGTGTTAGAGAACAGGGAGAAAGACGTTTTTTAAAAGTCTGTGTATGTGTTTCCTCTCTCTCTCGCTCTGTATTTTCTCTCAACCCCAACCAGTTAAGGCAGATGGTTGCCCACCTGCACAGGGCATGCACACCAAAAGAAAAACATGATTGGTCTTCTATCACACCATTGAATGTCACGTTGTCTTCTTCTAATGTGAGCGCCCTTGTTCAACTTTGTGAACAGCTTCTACCCACTGAGAAGATCTCACAGTCAGACGTAGGAGATGGATGAGGAGAGGAGCAGGGTTAGATTGACCTCAATTCTCTCCACTGCAAGTCAGAGGTAGGAGAGCAGGGGAATCTAGTGCACCTATAGTAGCCTAAAGTAAAATTAGTCACAGTACCAAGTTAAAACACAATGTATAAGTATGTTGTTCTATCCGTGTATTTGTGTGATATAGAATTTGTGTAATTTACTATTATTTCTGTGTTTTTTATTAGCAATATGTTATAATGTGTGATTATTTGATTCTTTAATTCATTTATATTTGAAGAATAGAAACAATTGTTTGGGCAGAACCTTTTACAGTGCTTGCATATTACATACTGCATATGATCATTCATACTCAGAAAGTGGAGCTGAGGCAACATCCATTACAATATGATTAGTTAAAACAAGGGTCAGCTATGTTCCCACATTTCTAAGAAATTGTCCTCCCATCAAAATTAGGCTTGCATTCCCACAGCACAGGTATGACCATTCCCTAATGCACATAACGTGTTGTTGTTTTTCATTTATGAAATATTTGAAAGACAGGTAAAAT
The DNA here is from genome assembly GCF_027409825.1 of Scomber japonicus. Lineage (NCBI taxonomy): Eukaryota > Metazoa > Chordata > Actinopteri > Scombriformes > Scombridae > Scomber > Scomber japonicus. The sequence goes on along the minus strand of NC_070587.1, from coordinate 28,347,259 downwards.
TCTTTATTTTAATTACATATTTCTAAACTGGCGTAACATAGGGCTGTGGGAACATAGACGGATGATTCTCGTGAAATCAGACTTATGAGGCAGCATGAAGCATTTTGATGAACAAAGTAAATGCTATCAAAATAAGGATATCATTACAAACATCTCATGGTTTACCTTGCACATGTTTTGAAGTGAACATCATAAATATATATTTTGTTGTTTTTTCACATTTAAGGGTGAAATTCTCATTACTGCAATGTATCCATCACTGAATCTGGGGTCTTTGAAATAGAATATTTCAGTTGTTCTTTTATCTCTCCAGATATGTCAAGTTTTGAACTTTTAAAAAATGTTGCAGTTCTCATTTTCAATAGGGATGCACCGATATTGGCATCGGGTATCGGGGCCAAAGCTGCGCTCATATACTCGTACTCGCAAAAATTCACCGATTCCACTTTATTGCATTAGGCACACATCTCAGCACACTTGAACCACGTTATGAGATTTCTAGTCGAAACTACATAACAGATGCTATGTTGCCAAAAGTGTTTGACGGGGTAAAAAAACATGTTAGCGCCCTGGCGCATGGAGTTTCAGCCTTCAGTTTTACAACTGACATTTGGATGAGCAGTGTCTGCCCAATGTCTCTGCTCAGTTTAACGGCACAGTGGACTGATGAGGAGTTCATCAAGTCACATTACATGCAAAGCTGTTCCATTGCTCGCATACCAGCTAGGGCTGGACGATTAATTGAATTTTAATCGCGATATCGATTGCGGCTCTGCTCCTCGGCTCCTCTGTTGTCACACTTGGAACTGTTTTTTCACTGTCTCGGTTTGCGTGTGTATGACACCCCACCCCTCTCTGTGTCCCTCTCTCTTTTGTGTGTGTGTGTGCGTGTGTGTGTATGCACAAGCGTGCCTGTGTGTGTTCATCTCATGCTCTGATTAGACACACACACACACACACACACACACACACACACACCGCATTCGTCAAACAGGGTGTTTAATTATTGAAAAATAGTTTTATTTTGACATGCTTTATTTAAAAAAACAGATTCTCTCATTGTTGCTTTGTTTGACAGATTCGGCCACGGCACACAGAGAAAATAGACCAGATGCCAAAATGATCGCTGCACGGCGCAAGTTGGCAAGCAGGGCAGACTGCCGCGGCGCTTCCTATGTGAACGACACCATTGATTAACATGGGCGCCGAAAGGAAAGTAGATATAAAACTTGTTTTTTCTCCAGCACCACCACTGCTGCAAGTGCCAAAGAGATGCTGACGCTTGAGCTGCTGAGGTTGCCTGGAGAAGAGGACAAGAAGGAGGATCATGACCTGCATGAACCACCTGCAAGAAAACCACGCAGTGACCAGGCCAATAGCAGTCTAGACTAGTCTGGCCCTACCACAAGAGAGGTAGGGTCTGGCGAAGAGCCGTTCATTTCCTCATATTTGAGGCGGGATCAACGAATGTTGATCAAATGCTCCTGTACGCTACTGGACAAACTTACAGCCAATCATATCAACGATACACAATGACGTATTCAGAGCGTGTAGGGAGCAGCGTGAACACTTCCTGTTTATGAAGGAAAAATCATTCAGCGCAAGTTTGTTTGTTCTATTTTCAAAGTGAACTTGCCTTCCAATTTATTTAGCACACAATCTACTGCTGCTTTGAACAGTTGCTCCTAGGGGTGTGTCCAAAAAAATCGATCCATCAATTAATATCGATTTTCTATTTAAAAATCCGATATCGATTCAAAATTCTGTGAATCGATCTTTTGAGAGAGAATAGATGGAAGCATGAAATTTAAAATAATAATTATAATTTGAGAGTAAACAACTTTGTCTTATATTTGAACTGACATGCTTATCCATAATCTTTATGTGCATTTTTTGAAAATCATTGGTTACATGATGACAACATAATTCAAAATGACATGATGCCACTGGTCTTAAGGATAAATACACATAGATGCTATCATGCTAGATCCCAGTGTTAGATCAGACTCATGATTTAACTTTACTCTTGAAGAATTTAGTGTCCACACATGATTGCATGTTAAAAATATTGTCTGACTTACAAAACAGAAACTCTGGGAACATAAAATTGAATCGATATTGAATCGAATCGAGAATCGGATCGGGACGCTGTGAATCGGAATTGAATCGATTCAGGAAATCATTGACAATACCCAGCCCTAGTTGCTCCACTCCGTGGCCGCCATGCTGGATAGAAACAGACTCACTCTACGGTCGTCCTCCCCGTTCTGTAATTGGTTCCCTATCTCAGGCGAAAATTTTGCCTTGGTGGCCATGCTAACTTTCTGAGCGAAGTGGAATGTTACTGGAAAGAGAGCATGTGTTTACCCAGGCTAAGTCTAGACAGTATATTTGATGAAATCGCAGATGAACAAGCATCAACATCACTGGGCAGAGCTGCAGTAGATTGTACTGCACAATTAGACACATATCTTGGAGAGACCACAATTTCTCGCGAAGACAAACCACTGTAATACTGGGTGGTTAACAAAGTGCGGTTCCCTACTCTGGCTAAAATGGTGTGCAGATACCTTTCAGCACCATGCAGTAGAGTTGACAGCAAAAGGCTGTTCAGCTCAATGTCACATATTGTGAATGAAAGCAGAAACAGGCTCACAGCTGATCATGCTGAGATGATTCTGTTCATCAAAAAGAACCTGCCTCTCAGTTTCCCAGTTCAGAGACCACACCATTGTATGGAGACTGAAATAGTTTGATTTTTTTTTTAAAGATTTGGTTGGCTTTATTTAGCAGTAGATCAACAGGGAACATGGGAGAGAGAAGGGGGTGTAACATGCAGCAAAGGACCTCCGATTGGAATTGGAACCGGGGTCGGCTGCATGTATAGCATGCACTCTAATCACTCGACCACCTGCACGCGTTTGATATTTTGTTTGATTGAGACTCTGCAGTACATTCATTCATATTTTGTTTATTTGAAAGCTGGAGACTGTGCCAAATAGTTCCATTTATATTTTATTTGATTCAAATGTGGAGACTGTGCAATAGTTTGAGATATTAAGGTGACTGTGTTAACTGTAATACGCTTCATTGTTTAATTTGTCAAATTTCATTGATATTTTTTCAAGTTTTATTTTTGTCAAATGTGAAGACTAATGTGGAGGCTTTTTGTTGAGACAGGAAATTACGGTTATTTATATTTATTTTAATTTCATTTAATGTATTATCATTTGTTGTAAAAAGCAGAGCAAAATAGCAAATAAGCAAAATAAATCCCTTCTTCCAATTCAGTGCATCTGTAACCTAATAGTTATTTTTGTGTTAAAAAAATATCGGTACTCGGTAACTCTCCAGAGTTTTGCTTAGCTTTAAGCATGAGTGTTAATAATCTACTTTAAAAATAGCCATAAATAGACACTCTAAACCATAAATTTGACATGTTTGTCATGTTGCGGTAATGATCATTTTTTTATGGACTTCGTCTGTAAAATGTAAATTAATATATAGAGAATATCAAATGAAACTTCTGAAAAAATGTTCATAGTAAGTTCAGACTTTTACATATTACCTTTTCAAAATTCTAATGTTTTTTAAACTGGGATTTTTGTGAGAATGACCCAGACATGCTCCACATTTCAAACATTTCAAAATGCACCTGCATTGTTCTGTATTTTGCTGGACTTTTGTGTGGCTTTGTCTGCATCATATTCACGCAAGTCAGCTAGTTAGCAGGCTAACTTATTACCGGGTCAAAGTAGCCGAGGGCAGGTGTAAAAATTCACTGTGTCAGGTTCAACTTCAACACAAGGTGGAGGTGCTTTACAGAAGCTTAATATTTTGTGTACCACTTGTGTCGTGCTGCTTTTTTCGCAGACTTTTGCAACTCCATTGCTTTTTACACTGTAATTTCCCCATTCACTGGCTGGAAATCGGTTATAAAAAACAATAAACCTATATTTTTGATTACAATACCTCTATTGAACAAAATATAGACTGCACTGGACATTTTAACATTGATCAGTAAAACTCAAAAGTTGCACTTGCTTTCATTATATGATGTGTGCTTATACAAGCTGATAGCCACAAGTTAACTGCATTGAATTATTTCAATACTTATTTAAAATTATTAATATGTATTTAATTAAAATGGTAATATTTTATTTTGTATATTGCAATAGGTGTTTTTTATTTTCAAGAATGTAATAATTAAATTGACTGACGGCACATAAGCACACATCACCAGGGCTCATTTCTATATTACCTGCAGCTCCCTGGTGGCTTATGTCCACATCATCATTGCACACTGTGCAAAATGCATGATATGGGACTTCAGAGGGTCGGAAGCATGTGCACTGTTCTTGATATTTCATCAAAAACTTCTGGGGGACATGGACCCTCTTCTTTTTGGCAGGTCTGCTGCCCTGTCCTTCCTCATCTTCTTCTTCTTCCTCATCTGCCATGATAGTGGCAGAGTGGTAAAGTTGCTGCAAAAGATTTGTTGGCTACATGTTTAAACTGTATAAATAATCACATTCTTCCTTATATACAGGCTTACCTATCAGCAATGGATACATATAAAGGCTAAGACACACACACACACACACACACACACACACACACACACAGAGACAGAGATGCACCGCTCCCGCTAATTTCTCTTCTTTCTCTTTTTTTTTTTTGACGGCGCATTGGGGTCATTAGGGGAACATGATCGATAGATTTGCTAGATTTGTACGTTTTTTTTTCCTATGAGTTATTTTCACTTAGACTTCTGCTCAAATGTTTTCACAGTGAAAGTAACGTTATTAACAGTTCACATTTACCAAAAGCTGGCAGGTCTGCTGACACACACACACACACACACACACACACAGTTTACCTTTTTAAGCACCAGCTGCAGCGAGTAGGGGAAGGGGGAGGGAGGCAGAGGGCAGGAGGCAGGCAGAAGGGGGAGTGGGGATGTTACGTTATAGGTTCGACAGACTCGTTATTCTCTGCTACTCTACAATAGGCTAATTGGTTGAAACTGCTTCACCACGCTGCTGCATCGTGCTGTCAGACATGAGTACTGCACGTGCACATTTCCCACAGAACTCACAAGTCTGCAGCTTTTTGCATAGTTTAGAGGCGAGTCGCAGCAGCGTATTTAGATGTCAAATAGCGTACTGCTACGCAAAATGCATACAGGTTGGCAGGTCTGCATCCTTCTAGTTGCTGAAATTGAAAATGGCCAGTAGCTATCCAATGGCTATAAGCAGACCCTCCAGGATTTCATGATGTTGCGATCTGAACTATTTACACGAATTCATCCAATCCCTGAGAATTCTGTGCGATCTTGCAATTTTAAGGCTCAGGGTTGTTGAGATGAGACAGACTGAACAGTTATTTTTGTTACCTCAGAGTTGGTTTAAGATGTTTAATGGAGTTTGCTGCGCCACTCTGATAATGTCGTAGAAAAGTTAACAGTATAATTCACGTTTGTTATTTTGTAATTACATCAAAATATGTTTGCAAGCATTGCCAATTCTGAAAATGAACTTACAAGGTAGCTGAAGATGACTGTAGCGTAATGAGTTCTGCTGTCCCATCAACACCATGTCCCTGGGCAGCAATAGCTCAGAGACATACCATTCACCTTTCAATTTGATGGGCAGATTTCTGTTTTGAATAATGAGGACAAACTGTATGTCATTTATACCTGGTGTTCGGTTGCATTTACACATGAATTACAAGTTCACATAACTAAATCATACGTGGATCTGTGCCTTTACTGCCAGACTGACAACTTACTTTTTTATCTGATCCCCACACATTCACTATCACTTTTCTGCTGCTTCCTCTTACTCGCTCAACCCAGACTTCCTATTCACATTTATGACACACTGTCCTAAAGGAGTGACACTATTGTGTTATAGGAGTACCTTTCAGGTATATTTCCTTTCAGGAAATGAGGAGAGGGAGGATGCTGGGACTTGATGCACTAGTCAATGAGTCAAAACAATTCAACAATAATGTAGGGTGTTATCATGCTTACACAGTGAGCAAGTGAAAATTATTAGTAGCCCATTGTGATGGAGTGAAAATTTAGTAGCGGCGCTCATAATTTGAATACAGGAGAAACACTGTATATCATTATTTGGACAAACACTTTTTCGTAGATCAGTTCATTGGTGATTTGGCTCTGCACCAGGGATACAAAATGTTAACATTTTATTGATACCAATCTATATTGATTCCCTTAGCAATTCTTGATCAATTTTCTGTGCAGAAAGTAGGCCTACATAGGATTTAAGTGTCAAGGCAACCATTTTATTATCTCAACTATCAATGACCTTGCATGCTGATAAATATGAAACATAACCAGTAGATAAGATAAATGGTCTGCAAACTGCATTAATTAATAAAATGATTAATTTGAATGCATTGTAGTGTCCTCTATGTAAGAGAATAACAAAATCTTTGTATGTGTGCAAATGATATAATATCATTTCTAGTAGTTGTACACTTAATTGTGACATTTTCAGAAAGTTTTGGAATATTTTTCTTTTCCCAAAATGTCACTACACAACGTATAGTATAATAAAAAGGGTTATATTAACGTATTCATTGTTTTTGTTTATTTGATCTTATAAATGTGATTTTGTGATTGAAGGTTTTCAGAGGTAAAACAATAACAATTCAATACCATTGGTACGTTTTATCATATGGTTTGGCATTATACAGAGGCTAATCGATTTTGGAAAAATGTTGCATGCATATTATGTCTGATCTCATGGGGAGAACCGGCTTAGACACAGTGTCTTTAATACACAGCACAGTAAAGTAAAATAAGTTGTTTATCTGTTGGATGTGTGCTGGTCATCTGAAGTTCTTGATCAACATTATCATCACTGGGACTGTTTCCACTTGTACTACACCTCCCTGCATTTTACACTCAACAAACACCTCAAATAATCTCCATATGTTGTCGTTTTGACCAGTTTTAGTGCCACTAACTAAGCGCAGCTAATTCACTGAGGGACACATTTCACTTCCTGTACATTCTTCACAATCAAAGCCTCGTGTTTAACAGCCTTTAATTTGAAGCAGTAAAGCAGGAAATGTGGCAAATCAGAACAGGACTATAAAGGCACAGCATATACTGAGGGGCTGCATAAAGGGCCAGTATAAGATACATGAGGAGTTTTTTGAATTGTGAATCATGCAAAGCTACTGTAATGGAGACCAGAAATAAAAATCTAGAGCTGCAAATAGGGCTGTGTGACATGAGGATATATAACATGTGATGTGAGAAAAATGTCTACTGTATCATATTTTGCTGTGTCGTTTATATCACTGTGATGCAAATCACATTCTTGACAGCAGTATTTCTCATGCAGGTTACATTGTTAAATTACTGAATTTAGTTGTCAACAACTTTCCACACTGTTTGTGTCTCTGTTCTACACACGGCCCTGCCCTCTCTGACAAAGAGCAGAGGAGAGGAGCAGCTAGTTTCTGCTGTAGTTTACTGTCATTTATGGTGGCACTACTCTCCTCTGCTCTCAGGAGAGTCTGTTCAAGGCAGGAATGCTGCTACTTTATTCCACCTCACTGTTCTCTACAAAAGGTCCAGACACTGAATGGGGGAACATAGTTGCTCCGCCAATAGGCGGCTACAGGACACTGTTGTTAGTAGCTATGGTCAAGTGAGCAAAGAGAGAGAGCACTGACAGCGAGACTGCCGGTGAATCAGATCAATAAAAAGTTATTTTCTGATTGTTTCACAGCGGTCACATTCAACAGCACATATAAACTTCCCCACACACCTCTGCTCAACCCTGCAGCACTCCGCCTCAAGCCTCTGAATCCGAAACACCAATGTGCTGTTTAAAAGCATACAGCAGCAGCATTATGTTGGCTTTGGTTGGTTCAGTTTAAAAAGCAAATACTTAATAAGAGACACAGCCCTCCTGCTGCTCACCCATACCCCTTTTCCACCAAGCTGGAGCTGGTGCGGGTTCGGAGCCAGAGCCTGACTAAGCACCGGTTCTTTGCTTTTCCACCGCCAAAGCTCCAGCCCAGAGCCTCAGAACGGGAGCCAGAGCAAGCATCAACTCTTTGCTGGTCTAAAGGAAGAAGAACGCTTATTAGCCGGCTAGTGGGGCTAATGCTTATTAGCCGGCTAGCACGGTTTACGTTCATTAGCTGACAAGCGTGGCATTTACAGAGGGTTAAAGATTTGTTGATTAAAAGTACTATTTTTATCATTTTTTTACCAGAGCCGCCGCCGCCGCCGCCGCCTTCTTCTTCTTCTTCTTCTTCTGGCTAGATGCCATGTTGCTGCCTCTCACTGGTGAATCATGGGAGTGCTTCAAATGCGCACGCTGGCTACATTATACAGTGACGTAATCACGTGGCTCCTTGCCGGTGGAAAAGCAACAGGTTTGTAAGAGGTGCTTGGATTAGCACCAACTGAGCACTGACTCTAACACTAGCTCCGAACCAGCACTGGCTCCAGCTCGGTGGAAAAGGGGTAACAGAGAGAGACAGTGCACCAGGTGAAGAGCTGGAAGTGATGACAACTGAACTCATGTTACTGTAAGTGCAACGAAAGCTACCAGTAAAAAGTCAATAAGAGTAATTTAATCTGCTAAAGGATGGACTGACAAGACGTGGCTGTTGGGGGGACCAAATATTTGTTCAATTAAAATGTGCTATATTGGGATATATATTGTATATATATCGGAATATGAAATGACCTATATCAGGATATGAGAGTTTGGTCATATCACCCAACCCTTGCTGCAAATGAGCATAATAAGCCCTCTTTAATGTCCTCTCTCTCCAGCTGTGGAGAGCAGCCTCTTTGCTGCAGTGTTAGCTTAACCCATGGATTCTGATTCAGAGGTCTACAATGTGATGATAAAACAATGATTAATGTACCAACATTTTTGGTTTCTATATACCATTTATTTTTTACAAAGTTCTTAGTCCACTCAAATACTAGATGAAACTTAACTGCCAGATAAGATAATTAGTCCACAGCCTTTTAATTTTAAAAAGTCAACTGCATTTGAATAATTAATTTGAAAGCGTCTTACAGCCTCCTGCCTGTATGAGAACAACATGAGGCGGAGTGCTGTGCTGTTATTAACGTTGTCTCCACTGTTTGCTCCAGGGAAAGACATTGATGTAGAAGACGTTGAGCGGGCGCAGGGTTGTTGTGGTGAGACAGTCTGAGCAGTGACTTTATTCTTCACTTCACAGTTGGTTTAAGTTGTTTAATGCTGCAGTGTTTTGATCAGCTGGTCTTATTTGTTACTGCTGGAGTTCACTGCTCTGCTACACTGACGTTACTCTCTGAGTGATGCCATAAAAGTTCACAACATACTTCACATTTATCTTGCAACACTTTAGTGATTAAATCAAAAAATAGTTGCAACCTTTGCCATTTGTGAAAATTAACTCCAGTGTGCACAAGCTGTAGACTGTCCGGGTGCTGCACTGCCCGCAGTTAAGTTCCACCTTTTTCTTTCTGTCAACATCATCATGTTATTAAGTAACATTCAGAAAATTGATTTTTGACTTTTTGTGAATCAATGCAGCATCGTCCACGTCCACATTGTGATGCATCTAAGAATCAACTTTTTCCCCCACCCCTATTGTTAAATGCTGCAGTGTTTGTTGGTAAGCTGGCCTTGTTTGTTACTGCTGGAGTTTGCTGCTCTGTTCATCTCTGAGTGACGGCATAGAAAGTTCACAATATACTCCCCCTTCATCTCTTCATCTCACAAAGGTTAATATTTACTTATTAATTCAAAAAATTCTTGCAACTGCTACTTAGTTTGAAAATGAATTACAAGACAGCCAAAGGAAACTCTTAGGTTTGCATGCTGTATACAGTCCAGAGGCTGCACTGCCCTGATGGTTGAGTTTCACTTTTTCATTCTGTTGGCATCATATGCTTGGGCGTCAATAAGAGGAATTCATAAGCTCAAAGGCATACGATTGCCATGTTTCCCATCCCTACTCTGCACGAAATTTATTGACAATAAGTAAAATGCAGAAAATCGGCAGCCAAATCCTTTTATACTTCCAGAAGACTTTCCAGTAACTTTATCATAACCAATAGTGAACATAACCATCTTAAGTAATTAAGTTTAAAATAACCGAGTTATGTTAATAATAGGGCTGGGCGATATGGCTGAAAACTATAACACCATAAAATTGTTTCATATCAGTCAATATTGATAATTATTGATTTTTTTATGACGTATTTCAAAAAAGGAGACAGATAGATAGATAACCAGGGAGCGAGTAAGTTTGTTCATGAAACTAACCTTGCTTCGCCAGTTAAGTATGGTAACAATGTGAGTCTGCACAAAGTATCGAACATATTTTTATTGATATTGATTACGTGTCCATCTCGATATATATCGCTATCGTTTTATCACCCAGCCCTAGTTAATAATACAATCAATGTAGGAGCCTGGCGAATGCTACCAAGAAACAACACTGACTCACTTTTCTGAGACAAGTTTATTACCTTCTATGGGTATAAACAGAATACCATACTACAATCATATTTATATAAATATGATAATATAAACAGTCCCTCAGGAAAAAGGGTAGAAGTACAAATCTTCAACACTCACCTTGGTGAGTGAAACTCATACATTTTATTGTATTACCATCAGATAAAAACTACTAATGTTTGAACTGGACTGTTCTGACATTCTCCAACTTCATTAACCACAAACCCTCATTCCTAGCCGAAATGTGGCAAATGCTGACTTTCAGTTGCATAAATTAAAATATATTTAGCATGTGCATCAATGCATGCAAGGTCAATGGGCAGATGTGAACAGTGGCAATACAAATAAATACAAAATCCACACTAGTCAGCAACAGTTGAAGCAAAGATGCAAATGCTCGAGTTGAAATTTTGAGCTTGACTGACAGTGCTGTTATCCCAAGTTAACTCCATGACCGTAGAAAGATAGGAGCAACAGAGAAATTAGACTATGAGAGGAAATAGAGGATGAGGAAGAAAATAGGTGACACTGGAGTTCCTGACAAGTTATGGTAGTAGCCCATCAGAGTTTTAACCGTTTTGAAATTGGTGTGTTACAGCCATTACACCCACACCCACACACACAGTCTGTGCTTGTTGTCACAGCTGTGCTGTCAGTCAGGGAAGAGGTCCATTTGCTGTTTGTGGCCAAATGACAAAATCAAGCCAAAAATGTGCATGAAGAGGATAGAGTGTAATCTTGGAGTGAAACAACACAGAGTCTGACATTGGAGGAAAAAAAGCCACTCCTAGATGCTCCACTTCCACTGTGCACCCTGGCTGAGAGTCCGCTGACAACATTTACTTGATGGTATAATTTCTTTTTCAGCTTGGTGATGCATATCCTCATGCATACTGTACTACATATTGTTAAACCACAACTTGGAATATATCAGTATGACATTATCTTTCAACACCAATACATTTACTAATTTTACATTTAAATAAAAGTCTTAGGACACTGTAACAGTAGTGATACTGTCCCAAAGTAAAATAAGCTAACAGCTACAGATGGTAAATCTTAACTTGCATATGGGTGGTGGCGATGATGCTTTAACTGTTGTGGAAGACTGACAAAAGTGTAGAAAGGGGCTAATCCCCCAGCTGGATGCAGGTGCTTTTCCTTATTAGTGGCTGACTGAAACCAGGCATTGGGTTTAGCGGTAACGGGTTTCATGATGAACAGAGCTTATTGCCTTAATGGTCAGCCAGCACAAACACAATGTTTTCACTGTATCATACATTCAGCACACAGTCAGACATCTTTCAGTTTCAGGTTTTCATTTTACTTAAAACATGTAATTTTAATTCCGGTAATGTATAGAAAAACATAACTTAATATCACTAATGTCTTGAGAAGCTCACTGAAACTGCAACTGCCTGGATTACAGGTCCAGCAAAGACACATCTTCACTGGTCTGTGAGAGAGGTCTGATTGAAGCTTCAACCAGAGGAAACATAATTTTCTCCAACTGAACATTTCCTTTATGGCCTAATGGCCTTTATGGTTAAATAATCTAGTCATTCAGTATTACCCAGATTTTATTTGAGAAGAATGAATAAAAGTAATCAGATTAAACAGAAGTGATTGGGGAGAAAGGTCACGAGGAGTTGGTTCATTGTAAGAATCAAATATGGTCACCACACAAGAAACAGAAAACCACAATTCAAGCAAGGAGGGTGGGGAAGGGGGAGAAGGCACCTTTTATGTTCCCTATTTAAAAATCAGCAACAATTTCAGATCACATCTTCCATTGAGCCACAATAGAAAGAGGACTATATAGACCAAGATAGACAAATACAGGTGTAACGTCATGATTCTTTCAGCTGTGTATCAGCTGCTCTCTTCATAACACTCTTCCTTGCATGGGAGCAGCCATCTCCCGGCAGCTGAGTGCCTGTCTCCCTCTACTCCAGGGCAGGGTAGGGGCTGATGCGGTAGCTAAGCTAGTGGCTAGCGTTAGCTGCCATAGCAGATGAAATGTTGCGGATCCAAAGGGGACAGTCGGGGGGCGGGGAGGGGGGGCTGGCTGGCTTCTCTGACAGCAATACCCATCACGGTCCACAAGCCACACGAGGATATAGTCGCCTATTTTAAGGGACACCAAAAACGTCTCGATCATGTAGCAACATATCCATTCATCTCCCATCTCCTTCCGTTTTGTTCCGTCGGCATCCTCTCCCATTTGATGTTGTGCGTTAACTCAAGGCAGATCGCTATACCACAGCTACTGAAACTTGACTAGATAACGTTATACACACACACACACACATCACATCAATCATCTGCCTATTTATGACAACTCACCAGATAGTTGGCCGTTACAGTCACACGATAAAGTAAAAGGACAGGGGGATAATAACGCTACATTTGGAGGACATTGCATGTTAAAGAGCACAGTCTATCGTCACAGTACAAGTCTCAGTTCCTGTAGATACAACAGACAAGCTTTAGTTACTAACGTGATCCACTGTCAAAATCCGACGTTAACCACCTATTTAATCGACGCTTCTTGTCCCATTAAGCATCTGACTACAGCGGTAACGTTAGAGGAATGGGGACACGAGGCCGGGTGATAGGGGCGACTATCTAAACGAATGGGTAACATTGTGTTACCAAGCACTTTTGCCACCGATCGATGAAGTCTCTAGCACACATGTAACAGACAATTAAGAACCAATTAACCCCACATTCACACATGACTTTAAAAAAACCCCGACCGGCTGTTTCTTACCTCAGGCGGTGTGTCGAACCAAGTTCCGTGTAGCAGCCATGTTCGGAACCCCACTCTCCCTCCGTCCACACGAACAGAGCCCCCTCCCCCGGGTCAGTCCTCCTTCTTCCACAGCAGAGATCCAAATAATGCGATGTGGAATAGTTTGCCGACAAAATCCTGGTGATATTAGTTTCCAGTGAAATTGCGTTTTTCTCGGGAGCTCAAACAGTGGATTCTCGATAGGGACTAATCACCGGCGAAGCACAGCTAGCCGTGCCTGAGGAGAGGTGGGCAGCTCGTCACCTCAACTACAGACACCGAAAACTCAGTCCTCCGTTTAATAAACTAAATTTACTTGATTTATTTATTTTCAAATACACACGAGGCCATACGTAACCATAGCGTGGGAGAGTTGGGTTAACAAGCCAGTCAGCCCCTTTAAATCAAACGAAAGGCAAGAAGCTAACATTAGCTAGCTAGCTATTAGCTAGCATGCTAGCTGCCTAATAAAACACTGCCATTGGAATTTGGAGGAAGACAGTCCTCAAACTGCAGGCTGCTTGACAGGCAACGGTCAACCGATTGGCTGCTGGACAATATAAACAGACGCTATGAAAAACTAAATGTATTTTAGCAGTCACAGCTAAAACTAGCTGTTTGCTGGCCAGCCCCTCCGTGGTGTTAGTGTCGGTCAAAGGAGAGGGGCTGCATTGAAAGCGCGCTCCCGACGCCAAGCAAGCACGGCTCAGCGCGTTCCAGAGATGCTTCCCACAAAATGGCTGCCAAAACAAATCCACCGCGGATAGTCACACAATTTCCAAACGTGGGTATACATATGAAAACGTTCTTATATAATTATTTCCAGTCCGTGAAATAAACTACCCGAACGTAAATCTCAATGCATGTATTGGTATCCGGAAGAGGAAGTTTAAGCTCACGGGACTTACTACTGTGAGAAACTTAATTATCTACCGCAGATTGATACATGTAATAATGTCCTCAGTAAACATTTTGTCAGTCTAAGTCAATTTCCTCCAAAAACAGCGGCCTGCAGCCATTCACTTCTGAGTTTTATGCAGAGGTTCAACTAATATTCGTGGAGGACAACTGGCCTAGCCCACACATGGAGATGCTATAGGTGTTGGTCCAGTAAGCCAGCGAACCACAAAAGAATGAGTTGAATTAGCCAACACGGTGTTGCTTCTGGAGCGGTTAAACAGTTCCAGCAACAGGCGGGCGTTCAGTGCTTATTTGTTAAACAAGCAATCAAACTCAAGAATGTGGGTCAGAATTAAAACACATACAGTGTGAAGGTAAATATCAAAATTATGTTAGCAGCCACACAAGGTTATTTTAAGCACAAAACCAATAAAAACAAGAATCAAATACTTTATTATAACAAAGTTGCCAGTTATATAAAAAAAAACTTAAGCATACATTGTTGCAAGTTATCAACCACCACTCTGCTTCATAACGAAATAAACTATCCAAATTACTAATCAGGATCTGTATTTGTATACACACACAGCATCAGTTTACCAGCTCACCATTTGACAGAGTAGATATTATGCAGACTTGAATATGTTATTCACATCAGCTACCAAAAGTACATACAGTGTATTAGCACAAAGTGTGTTTTACCATATGCAATTTCTGAAATGGCATATACAAATATTTCATAGCTGTCTGGGGTATGAGTTGTGGATACATGGGATATCCCTAACAATGTGAGATGTGTTGTCTGGGATCAGTAGCAGAGGACCAGAAGAGTTTTTTTTTTAAAAAAGGACATTCAATAAAAAAAAATAAAAAAATGACCAGGAGCCTTGTAGTAACTATTCAAACTTGAGTAACAACATAGAAGCCCCGTTTAACTAAAGCTTTCAGGATTTAAACACCTTATCCTGTTTTTCTGTTAAAATACTCCTCAGATGAGTTACTTGCTCACAAGGTAGCGGCTGGTGAATTCAAAATTTCCTTGACAACTAATCCTAGGCTGGGGACAAAATACACAACACTGGATATTCAACACTAGACCACTGTCTTACTTTTACATAACCTTCCTTGTATGTGGTTGCACAGGAACACAGACTTGATTATATCACCAATATTTGTATCACTTGTGCATAATATGTGAAATAAGGGAGGTTAAATCAGATGTGAACCATAATATATAAACAATTAACAAGATGACTTGTTTGGCAATCAACTGAGGTAACCAAATGTCATGTAATGTGCTCCAACTTTATCAGTTATAGAAAGAGCCTCCAGCAGTGGGTGTTGGGTGAAGAGAAGGGCAACAGACAAAAATGAAAATATGACAGATTGTGGCTGGAAAAAGGTAATCCTTTTCCCAGAGGTTTCTTCCACACCTCATTTCTTCTGTTTAGGTGCAGGTCTGAGGAATAAAAGAAAAGACAGTGTTAACATATATGAAAAAGAGCAGGCATCCAGCAGGGTCTGGATGCATGTCAACTATTGACTGCATATAAAGATGAACAGGGCTGCTTCCCAAAGTCCAACCAAAACACCTCAAATTCTCCATGTTAGCAAGTGAGACAATAAGTGCATTTCAATTTCATTTTTCCCCAAAGATGGTTTATGTCCATGGTTCCCAACCCAGGGTCCGTGCACAGAGCTTTGTCTGCTCTGAGGCTGAGGTTATCAAAATTATATTTGTGCAGATTACATTTTTAAAACCCAATTAGATAATATTTTTGGTCCACATTTAAATTAATTAAGCCATTTATTACCAATACCTCTGTGACCGTTACTGCATAAGCAACAGTCTTATCAGGTCAGCTAGCGGCTATATCTGGGTAATTAATTCCTGATCGTTTTCCTGCTGTCAGCATCACTGAATGAATAAAACACCATGTTATTCTGCATGCGATAGGCAGATTTCAGCATCATCAATGAAGAAAAGTTTCCTCCAGTTCCTTCAGTGTTTTCTCTTTTATTCTACAATGTGCTCATTGAAACAGGGTATATAATATAGCTTGAGAAGTTATGAGTTTTATATTAGATTGGGCTTGTTATATTTTAGCAATGTGAGACAAACTGGTTCGTCTGGAACGCGAGACGTGCAGCAGCTAAATAAATCCCGGCCCTCCACCTGTGTTCACACCCTGTCAATGTGTGTCAAATAATGTTCATTTGTCCGATGCACTAATTTAGAGGTTTCAGGTTCTGGGCAGTATGTTAACTTTGTTATTTTCATTAATTCAATATTTCAACAATATTGGCGCCACCTGCAGCCCTTCTCTTTGCTAGATACATTTGACGGTCAGTCTGGCATACCATTGCAGCAGTTGTTTTATTTTCGCTTTTTTAAAAATCTTTATTGTGCTCTTGTCTTGATGATGACATCCAGTCTCAGAATATGAGAAAACAGGTAATTTAATTGTTTCTGTCAGTCATTTCATTATTTTAAATATGAATTATGTATTTTATTTTATTGTTTTTATGAATAATATAAACAATTATACATAAAAACAATACAATTACCTTCCGGAAGGTTCCGGAACGATGTAACAATGTTTATTGACTTTTAAATTACTTATTCTCTGTGTGTCCAGGTTTGAACATTGGCCCATCTTCCACTAAACTGACCCTACAGAGCCTGTCCAATGGTGAATTTAACCAGGTCCAAGTCAACATGCTGGTTTTCCTTGAAAATAACATACTAGTAATCCTACCAGCACAGCAATAAGCAATAAGAGGGTTTTTCTGTTGTTTTTTGTTTAAAAAAAAAGTTTATTATAGGCTAGGCTGCGCTGCAACAATTTTTAAATAATCAATAAGCATAAAGTAAAAGCGCTATAAAAGTAAGATACCTCCTATAGTGCAGCTTTTTGTTTGTTTTATTACATAGTAGCATATTGTTATATTGCTACTGTAACCTTATACCTGGCCTACATCCATACATAGAAAATAACCACATTTTAAGTTGCAAGCAGTTGGTTTGCTTTGCCTCAATAGCCTATGTTTTGTTAATTTCCATTTCGTGTTTTGGATTAATAAACTGACTTCCGAATCATCCGAATTTGATTATGCTTGAGTAATTAGGAATAAGGAAATAAAGAAAGACTTTACTGTTACAATGTCTTATTTGTATGGGGCTTGGGCACATCGATTTATTCGTTTTTTATTCAAATATGATCAGCATTGGGTCTATTTTGACGTTAGATTGAATTACTGTGAACAAGATAGTCCTTGCCGAAGGTGTCGGTAGGAACTGAATTGCAAAAGGCTAAAAGATATAGGCTATAGCCTAGGCCTACCACCGCACTTATATATTTTTGTTATTATGACGTTATTGTTAATGTTTTGCATCGCATGCAAAAGTGAGCAACACCGCTGCGCTGATATGTCGGAGACGTGTTGCTCCTCCTCACTTCAAGTCGTTGTCATTAACTTTTAACCTGCAACACTGTTCTCACTAAATAAGAGAAAGAAATAGTGTGAATGCAGTTATGTGTTGAGAGTGGGGATCAGCATGATTAATCAATGATCAACTGATCATTAAGAATTTTGCTGATCATGTGAAATTTTTATTGATCAAACGCTGGTATCAAATAGAGGTTATGTTGTGTAGTGTGATTCTTGAAGCAATGCAGTGAATTTCACTATGTGGCAGCAATGAGATATCCTACCAATGAGGGTGATATTTGACAGAGAAAACGGCTCAGTTACCTACCAGCTGCCATAGATATCAAATATAAACCTGAAGAGGTCAAGGCGAAGTTTGGCGTGGGACCTTTTCAAACTAAAAACCCCTGCCCCTTGGCCAGATTCCCCAGGCTAGCGCAACAATGCCTCTGCATTCCGCCTACTTCGTTCCCCTTAGAGCAGGTGTTTTTGGCTGCTGGACTGACTGTTACCAGGCTGCACTCACTTATCCCTGAGCATACTAAAATGCTAATCTTCCTCAACAAGAAACAATAGGATGGACAGAATAGGTTGATGCTCTGCCTTTGGACAGTCACCACCACTGCAGTCTTTAGGTGAGTGATTCTGGTTGTTTTATGAGGCTCTAGTTAAATAAGCAGAATTGTGAAGTAACACTACCTCTCTCACTCACTCTCTCTCTCTTTGACAACTCCAAAACGCACCCAGCCGTGCCAACATTATGTTTTGGGAAAAACTGTCAATATTCAGTTTTTTTGATTACGTTGCTTTTAGATTTAATTGTTTTTTTGGAAGTGTTTCTAAAAGAGGCTCAATTGTGTTTAAGAGTGCCGTAGTGATTGGTACAGCACAGGTTGTGTGTCCTTCAATTGCACTCTGCTACTTTTATCAACCAAAATTAGCTACTTCATTTTAGGTCAAATGTGAGAATTCTTGACAAAAAGTAACTTTTTAAAACAATCCACCAGATGGAGCGGTTTATGCAGGCTCTGTAATATACATATATCTTTTTTTTTTCTAAGACTTTGCAGTCTTTCTGCAGCACATTATTTGAGCTGCTCACAAGGAGTAAATTGATATTGATGTACCTGTAGATGCCCACCACCACAGCGTGGTCTCTCTCATAGGGCTCCAGCGTGAGCTGTTCCTGTGGTTTCATGTTCTCAGCACTCATCTTCTTCACCTCTGAGGCAAACACTGCCTCTGGAGCCGCTGTAGAGTCGATACAGTTGGCCTAAAAGTTTAATAACATAGAAAAAACACAGACACTAATCAGCGGACAGAACATTCACTTTGGAAAACATCAAATAACCAAAACAAGTCATCAGCTGCTTAATTCAACTCCTGAATGTATGGATGAGTCAACTTCACAATGAACTGTACTGTACATGAATTATGCTTATAAATGTATCTGCTATTTACTGCAAGCACCAGTATCCTCCCCCTCAGACATGCTTATCAGAGCTTGTCAAAATGAAGCATTGATGCCAACTTCATGCAGTGATTGGTCAAAAGTGTAGATGAGAAATTAAGCAGGGTTTGAACTTGTTCCATGAAGCACGATTACCAAATAAGCCAGGCTTCTTTCGCATTTTACAGCAGATTCAGTTTCATAAAGCAAGCATAGTTCAAGCGCAGTTACCACCGCAACTTATGCTGGGAAACTAACCTGGTCCTGTTATCGATCAATCTATCATAGATCGATACGATTATTAAGTCGACTACATATATGTATAAGTGTGTGTGTATCGATCTATCGAGATCAATAGTGGTGGTGTGGGCATAGATAGATCGATACACGGATACATATGTAGTCAACTTAATAATTAAGTATTGGTTATGGATTAGTACATATAAGTACATTTTTAATGTCTAAAAAGTCAACTAAGACGTGTATAGTGGATGCATGTCTAGTCGTTTCCCTTTTTCTTTGAATTGATTAAGGTCGAGTCTATAGAACGACCTCAACCCATGCACTGTTTCCCTGTCAGTCATGGCATGTCCCTTGATTGAGGAGCTTGTACATGACAGAGCTGTCATAGTACACAGGACACTGCAACAGGAGCACACCTTCAGAGACAGATCAGACTTATTCAATCAATCAGCTATTTCCTGCCAGCCTCTCTCTTGGATTTTATGTATTGTTTTTTGTCATCATACGTTTAAATTCTTCATGTCTCCAGCAGAAGTGTGTGCTGCTCATGAATGGCGTGCACACACAATTAGTCTGACTACTTGAGCCTGTCTTGGATTAGTTTAATTGCGAGAATGTGGATCAGCCTTTATGGAACCGCTTTAGCCTGATCATTTGTTAGGCTTCAAGTCAGGTGTTCAACAATAAACGCAGCTTTTGTAAGTTGCTTTATGGAACGGACCCCAAGTCTGAAATCAAATGTGGTTGCATAGCATATTTTCAGTCTCATGTAAGGCAGTTATGAGTGTCTCTGCTAGGTTGACTGCTCAAATTCACCATCACTTTTCTTCCACTTGCTCAACAACAACACACACACACACACACATTATGCTCTGCCCTAATCCTTAAAAGATCTACGCTACTAAGAGTTTCCCAGGCAATAACATGTAGGTTGACACACATTTTGGAACAGCACTACACAGAGGCTCCCAAACATTATTGATTTCCAAATGAATGAATATTTGTCATCATTTGGGGCATAAAAAAAATATACACAATTGGTCTGCAGGGGGGTTCCATTGGCCTGGAAGCCCACATGTACAATTGTAAGGGAAACACTATTCTTTCTATAGTGGCACTTGTGACAGAAATAGTTTCGTCAGGAATGAAAGGAGAGGCAGATGTTCAAACCCTGGCTCCTTTCTCACATCTGCACAAATGGCCAATCACTGTGTGAAATAGGTGTGAATGTTGGCTTATCCAGCAGGGGATTCAGCTATCTGACAAATGTATCTGAAGGATTACAGCCAGTCAGCTATTCATGGATCTTATGTTAAGTGCTTAGTGGATTGTATTTTATGTCTCACATGTACCTCAAACAAACGTCCCTACTAAAACTTTTTTTTATACTCATTGCTGAACTACTTTTCCAATCGATGGTCATCAGATTACCTTGATGGAGATAACAAAGTGTCCTCCGTTCTTCAGGAAGTTGTGAGCATTCAAAGCAACAATCCTCGTCTGGTCAGGCTGGGCAACATCAGCAAAAATCACATCCACCATGCCTAGAAAGGGACAGGACTTTACTCACTTGACACTAACCATCTGATTAGAGCATCAGCTGTTCCAGTGGATTCGGTTGGACTTCACACTTGTACATTTGACATACGACAGCATTGTGTTTTTTCCCCCCATTGGCCATCATATGTTCAGAGAGAACAATAGGCAATTCATCAAGCTACATGACAATGTTGTTCATTATAAGGTTTTGTGTGAATTATGTAGATAATCACATGCAAGATGCAAGACATTACTGTAACATTGCTGCATTTAACTGGTGAACATTACCTCAACCATTCTGTCTGATGTTACAAGTTCAATTAATTAATGTACAACAAAAACTAAAATAAAAAAATATTAATTGAAAACAAAAATGAGAAGTATAAAAATAAAAACAGGTGAAAAATGACCTCATGAATATCACGGTTTAAATGTTACGTCTTCAACAACATGCTCAAGCTGCTTTAGCAGCATCTTGCAACATCTCAGTGATGTTACTGGCTCATGGAAATGATAAGTTTTTGTCCAAACTAAGTAGTTCTGTTGCAGTCTTGGTGGTCTTGTTTCTGTTGTAGCTCATGATTACCTACCAACCAACATGCGGTACTTGTGTGGATGCCGCGCATCTTCAATGATGGGAATGATGTTGGTGCGTTTCTTTGCCACATTGAGTAGATCCCGACCTGATCGATGAGAAAACTCCACAGCATACACTAGCCCTTCCTGTAACACACAAGGCATGGGTTACTCTCTTCAGTATAAGGAAAAACAGCAAAGTCACCATTAAAATCATATGAGGGGCGCACTCACACTAGGCAATCGTACCGTGCGTATTATTTTATCATTATTAAGGCAAAAGAACTCAATTTATGTCCATGGACATAC
This sequence comes from Scomber japonicus, assembly GCF_027409825.1. NCBI lineage: Eukaryota > Metazoa > Chordata > Actinopteri > Scombriformes > Scombridae > Scomber > Scomber japonicus. Next base: position 28,325,499 of record NC_070587.1, on the reverse strand, counting down.
ATTGAATGTATAATGAATAGGCTATAGTATAGCTAATGTGAGTGCAGAGCAGTGGGGGACAGGAGAGGGGGGACATTCGTGCTTTAGCATGGTATGAAACAACTGGCCCTAGTGTGAGTGCACCCTGAGGCTCATTACATTTGGGCTTAGCTGTGCCTATCAACTCATCTTCAGTTTAAACCCAACCGGTCGAAGCAGATGGCCGCCCACTTTGAGTCTGGTTGAGGTTTCTTCCTGTTAAAAGGGAGTTTTTCTTTGCTGCTGTGTGCTTGCTCATGTTGTAATGTTGGGTGTCTTTAAATTAAAGAGTACAGTCTAGACCTAGTCTATGTGTAAAGTGCCTTGAGATGACTGTTGTGATTTGGCACTATATAAATAAAGACTGATTATACAAATGCATAATACACGTATTTTTGCACTAAGCACGGCTATGCTGTTGTCACATATAAACCATCAGTAGGTTTCTTGGGTTAATTTAGCAGCCTGCAATGATTTGGTATTGCGAACGATAACACAACACAACACTAACAGTGTGCAAAGGCTCTGATTGATTTGAGACAACACTAACCTGTTCAAATTTGCGCACTGCACAAGTACAGTGTAATACACAGAAGTGTACTAACAGAAGTATGTGATTTGAAATGCAGCATCAGATTTGCTTATGTCATTATGTTCAAGACAAATTTTAGTATGCATGCTTAGAAAATACCATTATAACTGACAGATATCCATGTTAAAAAAGTGTCATTGCATTGAACGTATATAAATATCTCGTCCGTATGTAAAAGCCCTCAGGCATCAACCTGCTCTGAACACTTCATTTCCATCTTTGCTTGTTAATGCTTCAGATTGATTTGGGCTGGAACATTTATAGTGTATTTGAGAAGACTCCGTTTTAAGTTAAAAAAAATTAAATCCTACTACCACCACCACTACCACTACTACTACTACTACTACTACTACCCGTTTCCTCACTGTCTCATTTTAAAACTCTTCTTAAAACCCACCTCTTTATAAATAAAGTGGATTGGATTGTTTACATTGGCACCTTCAAAAGATAGGAGCTAAAACTGCCTTTTCAGACAGAGGCTGAACTGAGGTACTGCACACAGGGCCAGTATAAGAGAGTTTTAAACTGTAAATCATGCACAAATATTCCAGTAGAGCCTCAGAATATAAATATGCCATTTAGTATACTGATCTTGTTGCAGTGTAAACACATCATAATGGTGATTGCTCAGGCGACAAACTTGTGACTAGGCATGGGCCGGTTACCGGTTTCAAGGTTTACCATGGTATGAAAAAGTCAGTTTCAAAACCACTAAAATTTTCAGTCACACCGTTGCTGCGGTATGAGCTGGGGTTTTTTTAATGTGACGTCTGGTCAGAGAGAGTGGAGGTCCCTCAGGTCGTGTAGCAGCGCGAGGAGGCAATACATCAAATATGATAGTGAGCAAGTCTCCAAAAACTGTTGAGATTCAGTTTTAAGCTCCTGCCTGCATTTATTTATTTATATTTATCTTAGATGTGTTTACTTTTTCCAATTATTTATGTGCATTTATTTGCATTTTGTGTTGTTTTTTTTCTCCACTAAAAATAATTCATTTATGTCGTGACTTGAGCTGCAGGTTTAGCCTTATTTATTTAGAAATAATTCAGTTATTTTTATTATTATTTTAAATACATATTTACTAAAAATAAAAGACCGTTCAATGGAAAAAAAATAATCTTTATTTGTTTCAAAATATCACATTTTGTAGCCGTAATCATAATACTGTGATATTTTTACCTAAGGTTATCATACCGGCCCTTTTTCTTTTTAAGATACTGTGCTCTTGTGTGGCTGCGGATTGATTAAAAAAACCTTTGAGATTCACAGAGACAGAGAGAGACAGAGACAGACAGAGAGAGAGAGACAGAGAGAGAGAGACAGACACTAGGGCTTATTTTTTCGATTATTTAAAGAAGGACAAAAAAGACGTCTCTGAAATTGAACAATCAATTACGTCTTATTCCTGGAAATTCCTTTTTAATGCATTTAGCTTCAGTGCCTTCTGAAACAAATACATGAACTTATTTTTAGTGTGACTGATGTAAATTTTTGCATCATCTCTCTCCTCTCAACCCAACCGGTCGAGGCAGATGTTCTCCCACTTTGACTCTGGTTCTGCCTGAGGTTTATTCCTGTTTTTTCTTGCCACCGTTGCCAAGTGCTTGCTCATGTGGGAATGTTGGGTCTCCTTAAAATTAAAACCTGAAGAGTTCGGTTTAGACCTGCTCCATGTGTAAAGTGCCTTGAGATAACTTTATTGTGATTTGGCGCTATATAAATAAAGATTGATTGATCATTAGGCTACCATACAAATTAAGCGCACTAGATTCCCTGCTCCTCCTACCTCAGGCTTTCAGTGTAGAGACCTGAGGTAATCTTACCCCTGCTCCTCACCTCATCTCCAACTGCTGACTGAGATCTTTTCAGCAGGTAGAAGCCGTTAGTTCACCAACTAGAACAAGCTTAATGATCCACACAGTGACGTCATAAAAAGAAGACGTGACGGGCAAATAAGATTGGAAACCGATTGTTTTTAGTGTGTGCCTCATGTCGCCCCCGACTAGATGCTGCACACACTTTGTAGTTTTCACTCTCTAGTAAAGTGCTCTGCGACATAGCGAATGACGCAATGTGTGCCAGTAATAACCATCCGTGTAAAACACAAGCACAGCATGTCATATAAATGAGTGAAATGAATTAAACAAAGCTTAGATTCTAGAAAAATTGCCTCAATCATTTTTTGTCATTGAATTATTTGGATAATTCAAGTAATGGTTTCAGGCCTACTCACCGGCCCGACAATGTCAGAAACGTGGGACACTGTGGTCCCAGAAGCAGCTCCCAGGTACATGACCTTTGCTCCGGGCTTGATATGGATCTGGTCTACTCCTCCTAAGATGGCTGCTGCCAGCTTGGAGCGGAAAGGATTCCAAGCTCTGTATTCAATCTTATTCTCTCCTTCCTAACAGACAAAGGAAAGAAAGAAAGCTTAATCTCATAATGTCATGCTGACCATTGTGCTGCTGTGAAGTAAAATCTCACCTCCACATTGATCCTCTTCTCTCCATACACAGACTCTCCCACCACCATGTTCTTGGTCACCAGAGCATCCTCCTTCCCTCTGCTGATGAACACCCCTGAGTATACACACACACACCAGTGTCTAACAAACAGTATTTGAATCGACAAAGACGTACAGTGTTGGTTCATCGACACACACAGAAACATGCGTCACATGCAGAAAGATAGAATTTAAATGTTGAAGCAAATAACTCCAAAATACGAGTTTTGTATTACTGCGTTAGTAGGCAGCCAATTAGTTTAGAATATGAACAGAAAGGAGGAAATAAATGTATGTAGATTGTAGAGCAGGTGAAACAACAACCTTCATGTCTGTGTGGCTCGACTAAGACTTTCTTCCCTGCTCCAAAACCTCCTCTGCCACCTCTTCCTCCTCTCCCTCTCGGGGTGCCTCTGCCACCTCCTCTGCCTCGAAATCCTCCACCTTCTGGGGACCTGAATCCACCTGAGAAACAGACATTGAACACATACCAAGCCTCTTTTAGACATTGCCTCACTCATCTCTTGAACCATAAGTTGAAGGCAGTCTCATAGCTCTTATTTCTGCTCAAAAGAAACAAGGACGCAAGGAGGGATCTGTGGAGAGCCATGAGCGATCAAACACAAGAGCAGCCCGACAAAATTACCAACTTGAATTTCAGTTACAAAAGAACCATACTGATAGAAAGATTTTTCTTTTCATGATGTGTCATTTTAACATATATACATTTTTTAATATGAGTTACATCAATTCAATTTTCACTGAAACATTTAGCCAAATAAATAATTTCCAGTGTTCAAAAGATGCCAATCATGTTGTGGGTTTTTAAATAATTCATTCACAATCAGAATATCAATAATTTATAAATGATATGATCACATTCTGCCAGTAAAAATGGTTCCTGTGCCTCTGTGCTGCAGGACACAGTATAAATACAGAATGTAAGTGTTTGTTGACCAGCTAACAGGCTGCAGATAGAAAACAGCTGCTCACAGTGATAACTGTGCAGCATTATTAGTGTCAGCAAAGTGCGGACACAAACTATCAGAAGTCTCCACAGCTGTTTAAGCCAAATGGCAGCTGATCCAGCTGTAATCAGCTGCCATCATTATCCCAAACTGATGTTGCTTCATGTGATGTTTCAAAGGAACATCACATCATTTCTCAAAATATTTTCTCATCCTTGCATGGTTTACTTGGGCCTGTCTATGCATCAACAGCAGGGTGGACTAAGACACAAGGAAAAGATGCAAGTGGAGGAAATGTGGATGCAATTAAGAAACTTGAAATGTAGTCACTGTAATTGAGATACTGAGTTCAATGTTATAAACCATATCTGTGCTCTAGTAATGCATTCATGCCTTAACTGAATTTAACAGATCACACTCAAAATGTGTTGAGTTCATAATGATTTTAGCATGTTACCTAATGCACAACATTATACACTGTTTTCTGAAAAACATCTTATGTCCTGTAATGTGCTTAAAGACACTGTTCCTATGCCACTGAATAATTTAAATAATGTGCAGATAACAAGATCAGATAATATACAGTGCTTCATCTTACCTCTTCCTCCTCTGAATCCTCCCCGTCCACCAAATCCTCCCCGGTCACCAAATCCTCCCCGGTCACCAAATCCTCCTCTCCCACCACCTCTCCCTCTCCCTCCTCGGTCCCCACGAGGACTGAACCCTGCAAAAAAAAAAAAAAAAAAAGATAAGGGAGACACTTCAGTAGAATTTACACAAGTGTGATAGATGATCCTGATTCACTTCTAAATCTTCTATAAGTCGAGTCTTTTATTGATAAAGGCAGTTTAGTTATTTGAAGAAACGCAACGTAGAAAAAGATATGTTTGGTTTAATAAGTCCAATAAGGATTTAAAGGACTTTTTAAAAATAGTTAATTCAGTTCAGAGTGCACTAGAGCAATGTATTTGACTTAATATACATGCCCCTGAGCGTTTCTCAAGTGGCCATACCCTAATTTTATGATGAGCACACAATGAGTGTGGTATTACGCTGTTTTGTATAAGAATGTTTAATTTTCACTGTCGCTACACTTTTAATTTCAAACAAGTGTTAAATCATTGTCATGTGATTTATCGATAGAGATAATTGGCTTTAATATTGAAATATGATAATTTGTCCATATCGTGCAGCCCTAGTGTATGACCATCAAATTAATAAGGAGGAGGGTGAATATTATGTGCTTGTTCAGTCACTGAAACATGGACGAAGACACCAATTTTAAAAATGTCCAGGTGTCAGCAGGTAGATTTGTTTTAATCTTGCAGTGTACACACAATATGCTGTAGACATTACTCAAAGACTGGCAATCACCATCTGAGTTTTAGCTTCAGGTGGAAGCCAGACATAGCAACTAGCGTCACGCACATTGTTTTCCAAATATAGAAAGCACTGTAGCCAGAGTTCGTTCCCAGCATTTAAACCGCCCAATGGGAATGTATTGCAGCTGATTTTTGGTGACTATGGGACTTTTCCAACTATTTTAGCAGCGCATCCTCGAACATCAAGGCACTGCCACGAGCCAAGAGTGACTAGTCCACTACAACTGCACACACTGCATTGTCCTGATAGCTACTAGCAACATCAGCTATTGGTTTACCGTGGTGGATGTACGGGGATACAGCCGTTGAAATGATTGGGGTATCTTCAGGAAAAGCAGATTTGTTTCTATGCTGCTTGAACACAAACTGAACCTATCCCCCACTAGACAACCCTCCTTTAATAAGAATCGATTTCGGTGCAACATACCGACTGTGATAACTATGGGCAAATGTTAGCAGAGGCTGTTAGCTTACGAGGCTTAACCTCGCGGTAGAACACAGCAAAATTCTGCTTCATAAATATATTGGCAAACGAAGCGTACACAAACAACAACCTTACATACAACATACGATATGTTGGGAGTCGTTTGTCTGTTCCGTGGTGCAGAGCGAAAGCTCAACACGTGGTCGGCACCGCGTGGTGCTGCTGTAGTTATACAGAATCACACTACTAACCTAACGTTAACGTGACATTTGAGCTTACACATCACATATATTAATACAGAATGCATTTGTACACTTGGCAGCACTTTTCCCGTTTGGTGGAGTTTTGCTAACAGGTTGACTGGGCAGCATGGCGAAGCAGGCCAAACACACATCCGCTTCTTTTAATTTAATACACACAAACGTACATATTCGATAAGTACAGTCTTCTTATAAACAGATAAATCGAGATGCGACCTAGATCTACTGTACCTGGCCTCATGTTATCAGATGTAAATCGGTAAATCGATGCTTGCCGTAGAACGGATCCTTCTTCTCTTATTCGTTGACTCACACTGGACTACGCAACTTAAACACATGTACACACGTGCAGATGCCACACTTCTTCTGTTGCTACTGCCTCTTCCGCTTGACGTTTCACGACCGAGGGCGCACTACTGCCACCAAGTGGAACTAATGTTACTTCTGTTACTGTAAGATTACTGTGGGTGGCAGCAGAGGACCGTACATATAGTAATATTGCTTGATAGAGAATGGGATAATAATGACACATCTTTATTGTAGGAAATGCAATGGGAATTCTTATTATTCATCTTCTCTGATAAATTGAGTAACTATGTCATATGATTAGGTGTGTGTGTGTGTGTCTGTGTGTCATAATCTGTTGACCATCACACCATTTATGTTACATGAACTGTGTATGTCATAACCTGCTAATTGAGTGTACATCATGTATGTTATAATCTACTGACTAACCATTGTCCCGATTGTACAACACATAATGAGATGCCTATTGTGCTGACATTGTTCTGATCATCTGATGGTAGAACAAGTTCACCCTTTTGACAAGATAATATATTGTAGGCCTATATAATCTGACAACTTCCCATTCTCTGGAATCATTCTTGCCATCTTGAGACAGCAAAGAGTCCGTCTGCAGACGACCGAATAAATTCTCAGAAAGACAACAAACGAGTTTGTACTCTTTAATAGAAAATTGCTAGAACAGAATCCATTCCAGTTTGGGTACAACTGTGTGATAGAGATTTTAATTATGCAGCCCATACATCAATGGAGAGAGTAGGCAGGAGTCCTTATGTCTTGTATTGAAAAGGTTTATTTGCTTGGCCAAGGAGAAGCGAACAAATGATCAGTACATGTTATATGCCCTGATGCTTCCTTCAATTCTGAAGCTTCTCTCCTCCGGCGATAGACTTTAAACCACACAGATAATGCACAAGGTTGAGCCATGCCCAAATATGGGCAGATCCAACACATCTACAATATACAGAATTTAGTCTACTGGTCTATAAACAAAACAATGCTTAGACCTTACTCAGGACCTTTGTCCTACATCCAACCTCTGACCTCCAGTTGCCTCTACCCCATTCAGGGAAAACAGTCAAACACATATCTGACCTCCGCTGCTATAGCAACCCTATCAGAATGCCTCCTGTTTTCCCCAAAAGGAGCAGACTCACTGCTTATCTCAAAGGGAGACAGTGTCTAACCCTATCATTTGGTGAGGCCTTGCTATGACCGCAAAGCCTAGTTTGACCCAGTGCATATTAATGATGGACAAATTCCCTAACACTGTGTAGATATTTATGTTATAGAATGTTACTGATGTTGTTAATATTGTACAATTTATTTCTCTTCACTTGAAAGTTTATTTTATTATGATTATATCATTACAATCACAAGACTACAATGTTCAGTAGGATTTTCATGTTGTGGTCGGAGCAAGCTGTACCAATTCATCTATGCATGTTTCTGAACTTAATGGAACTGGTTGTGTGTTCGACTGGCGTGTTTAGTTTAGTTATATTAAGTTTCTCACCCTTTACTCTGTGCCGACTCAAGAAAATGACTGATCTTCCAGCAGAAAGAAAAAAGGATCAAATCAATTTCTTCATTTGGAGGAAATTTACACAAATGTTATTGTAATTCACTAGATTTAGGCACACCTGTGTATAGGGTTGCAAAGGGGTGGAAAATTTCCGGAAAGTTTCCGGTAAATTTCCATGGGAAGTTAAGCTGGGGAATTTTGGAAATATTCCAAATTGGAAACTTTCCATGGGAATTAAGGGAATTATGGGAATTTATGGGAATTAAATGGGAATTTATGGGAATTAAATGGGAATTTATGGCAACTGAGGGTAATTTAGTGGAAAGGTATCATCATTTGGTTGATTAATTGGATAAAAAAAGTCCACCCGTTCATTAAAAATCAGAACATTATTTTAAGTTGACGATGAAAAAAGGTGCACAATGTCGCTTCATCAAGCCCTGAGCTGTTGAAGTTATATTAAATTATACAATTATTTATAATTTAATATTAAAAAAAACAACTAAATGTTATTATTCTTAATGGTTTTACACACAACTCTGAAAAAATACAACAATGTGTCTGTGAAGCTACACATCCTTGACGGGGGGGTGTCCAATGTATCCTGGTGGAGATACAACTCATAAAATCCAAATTATACAAGATGTTTTTAAAACTATTAGTTATTGTTATTTACTTAGGTGCAAATGATATAACTAGTAACATCAAAGTTCCACTCCTGTCTGTTATTTTTTTCACCATAAGGCTAAATATAGCACTTACACATAAACATATCCCTAAATATATTACCATATAATGTCATCAAAACCACAGGCTCAAAAGTCTGGCTTCAAGTTGTGTGCTCTGGGCTCAAAAGTGTGGTCTAGGATTGTAGAAATCACCTGTGCATGTGATGGAGGAATGCACAGTGCATGTAGGGGGCGTGGTCTCAGATAGCATAGATATTCAACTGTACTGCATGATATCTGGTTGTTTTATTCAGGATTATGCTAAAATATTATTTTACACAACTATATTTAAGTTCCCTAATAACAACATACCTTCAGTTTAGTAAATTCCCAGTTTATTCACGTTAATTCCTGTTAATTCCCATTAATTCCCGTTAATTCCCGTTAATTCCCATGGAAAGTTTCCAAGTTTGAAAATTCCCGGAATTTTGCAACCCTACCTGTGTACTAGGCCTGGTCACTTTATTACAACATGTACTATCTCAATACTGGGAAATGTGTCAAAATGTACTGCACAACTGTGGCATGATAATGTTGGACAGTGTCAACTGAGTAGCTCTGTAAAGAGGACTTCTTCGAGAGCCAGGTGTATATTAAGTTCATAATAACATGCTTGGGTCAGAGGAAGCCCCAAGGCTGAAAAAAAAAAAAATATTGTTGATGCTATCCAATTATACCATAGATTTTGTCATTCCGTGTTTAATCAGTGACATTTATTAAATGGTTATCCTACCTGCAATCTTGTAAGACCAGCTTTACTCCGAAGTAACACTTTATCTGTCTTTGTGAGGTTCGCTGGATATTCCTTTTTTACTTTGTAATTCACTATTTCTCCATACACATGTGGATCCATTGACGTGTTTGTTAATTAGAATCTGCACATTATCATCTAACATCTTCCAAACTTCTTTGAAATGGCGATAGGTTAATTGGCTCAATCCTGACCCAAACTAATTTGCATAATCAATGATGAAGGAATCAGGTGCCCCGAACAAGTGGAAACACAGACACCTGGACTAAAACATTAACAATGATAATTTACACACACAAACGTATTCACAGGTGGCCTAACATAGCCTTGGTTATGTGGATCTAATTTCAAACAACTATATGACTCAATTACGCTCATAGATTATAATGTACTCAATTTTTATTGTTCATTTTTATGCAGTTATTTACTTTTCAGCTGAGTGACTTGAGAGAAACAATAAAAGAGACAAAAGAGGTAATTGGAGAGACTTCAGGTTACAGGTACTCATACATTCTGCTTTACATAGACAATCTTATTCACTCTATAAGGTCAGCAATGAATGGCAGCTCAGCATTGGAAAACAGACAAAACCAGAAAGAGGAATCAACACTTCAGAAGAGCAGGACAGCTCCACACCAAGTCATTCATGCAGTTCCATTTGATACACCTCACATGCTGTTGTGCTATGCTATGGAAACTCACACTTTGCCACCAACGCCGCTGTACACCTACTCATAGAGATTGCATGGTAACTCGCGGCAGGCCGCTTTTTGCCACTCTTCGGTGTGTGACAGGTGTCGTGCCAGAATCTGATTTCTGGCCGCGGGAGCTCGCACAGCAGCCCGTTCAGCGGTAGTGCAAAAACGTCTGCTTTTCTCTGTATTAAACAGTCATAATATGCAGATACACACAACTGTACGTCCGCAATTATAGCAAAGGTATGTGTCAAGGTAATTATCACAACTGTGGCCAAAAGAAGTGTAGTTTGTTGCGAAATCAGGCATGGCAATTACGTGATAGACGTGTCTCTACAGTATGTGCTTGGTATGTCTGATGACTTTGTTTAGTCTTTGGAAATTAGACCATAATGAATGTGATTTATTGGTGGGTTTTCAATAAAGAAATGATGACGTTTGCAATGATCCTCATGACTGCATTGTTTTTTTATCTGATCTGGGCCCTACGTAGTATTTGTTTCCCATGTTTGGATGTGTTTTGCAGTTTTCAATCAGTTTTCACCTGTCAAAAACCGATCGAAGTAGTATAGTATAGTAGTATAGTTACATACCATTACATACCATTACAACTTGTAATGGTCCTTTAAAAGAATTCCAAGCTGTCCTGTGAGCTCTAGTGTTTATATTATTAAGTTTATGAATGAGATCAAGTCATAATTAGGCAGACATAACCTCTCAGTAACTATAATACGAAATATTATATATATAAACGAAAGCCACCTGCCGTGAATAAAAACACTTTCCACTGAAAAGGAAAAAAGGTCCCCATAACAGAACATCCTTAATAAATTAACACAACCACTGGGTGAATATCAACCCTGAAGCCAAATCTCACAGGTCTGCTTGCAGAACAGCAGAGGCCATGGATGAAGCAACATTTAGCCTGTAGAACCTTGCAAAGGTCCCAGAAGAGGTCCAACCAGCCACTGCACAAATGTCCTCCAAAGGGGGCCCACTTGAAGAGCGCCCAAGAGGTAGCCATCCGTCTGGTGGAGTGGGCTACCACCCCCCTAAGTGGAGGGACCCCAGCACTATCATAGGCCTGAGCTACGGCCTGGACAACCCAGCGGGCCAAAAGCTGTTTGGATAGAGTTTGGCCCACCTTAGCACCCCTATAAACAGACAAAGAGCTGATCAGTCTGTCTAACGGGGCTTGTACGGGCGATGTACACCCTCAGGGACCGGACTGGACAGACCAAGTGTAACCGGGCTGCCTCCACAGATGCCTGGGGTGGAGGATGGAAGGGCTCCAGAACCAAGGGCCTTTAGAACAAAAGAACAAGGGAGCACCTTAGGTAAGAAGGCTGGATTTGGCAGGAGAGAGACGGCAGAGCCCTCCTCTCCCAACCTCAAACAAGACGGATGCACAGACAGGGCATGTAGTTCAGAGACCCACTTTGCCGAGGCCAGGGCAAGAAGAAAAAACGTCTTGAGGGAAAGAAGCTCCAGCCCCAAACTGGTCAAAGGCTCAAAAGGAGGCTTGGACAGAGCCTGCAACACCACCTGCAAATCTCATGATGGGACATGCGGGACCATGGTGGCCGGATACGCCTAGCCCCCCTCAAAAACTGGCTAATAAAGGGCTGCGAGCCCATTGTCCGACAGCTGCCACATAGCCCCGTAATGTGGACTCTGTCAATCCTGTCTCCAACAGGGACTGCAAAAATAAAAGGACTGCCTGTGTCCCACAAGAGACTGGGTCCCAGTCCTTCTCTGCACACCACTGGCAAAACCGTTCCCATCTGCCAGCATAAAGCACCTTGGTAGAGAGAGCTCTGACTGCCTTCAGGGTAGCCATAACAGCAGGACTCAAGCTGCTGAGCTTCTCCCATCTAGAGGCCAGACATGCAGCCTGTAAATCCCCGGATTCTGGTGCCAGAGCTGTCCTTGAGCCTGTGACAGCATGTCCGGCCTGACTTGGAGGCACCATGGTGTTCCTGCCAGCAGCCTCTGCAAAGTTGCCATCCATGGTTGATGTGGCCAATCTGGGGGCCACAAGCAGAACCCTGGCCTCCATCATCCCCACCCTGGCCAGAACGGCTGGTACAAGGGGAAAGGGAGGAAATGCATACAGCAGGCCCTGGGGCCACTGGCCCGCAAGAGCGTCCACCCCCAATGTTCCCGTTGGACCTGCTATGGAGTACCATAGTGGGCAATGGGTGGTCTCCCGTGAGGCAAAGCGGTCCACCTGGGCCTCTCCGAAGCGAGACCAAATGGCTTCCACAATCTGCGGGTGAAGCCGCCACTCCCCTGGCCTGGGGCCGCCCCTGGACAGGAGGTCTGCTGCCACGTTCACTGCCCCCGGCAAGTAGATGGCCTTCAGGGACACACCCTGAGCATGAGCCCAGAGGAGGAGCTTGTGTGCCAAGTCGTGCAGGGACCCCAACCGCAGTCCGCCCTGTCGGTTGACGTAAGCGACCACAGTCGAATTGTCGGTCCGAACCAACACATGCTTCCCCCGAATTGCAGGAAGGAAATACACCAAGGCTCGATACACTGCCTCCAGTTCGAGCAGGTTGATGTGAGCCCCTCTCCAAAAGGCACCCCACAGGCCCCGGACTGGGTGGGTCTCCCATAGGGCAACCCAGCCTGCTTCTGAGGCGTCGGTAGTTATGGTCACCCTTGAGCACACCGGCCCCAGCGGAACTCCCTCCCTGAGGCCTAGGGCTGTGGTCCAACATGCAAGTGCTGGAAGGCAAACTGCAGACACCAGGATAACCCTCAGACCATCCTCGTGGGGGGCACACTTTGTGCCTGGCAAGCCAACGCTGCGGCCGCATGTGAACCAACCCCAGGGGCACCACCTGGGACGCCGCCGCCATGAGGCCCAACAGCCTCCGGCCACACTTCACTAAGATGTGCTTGCCCACAGTCAACTATGACAAGCTGTCCATCAGCACCGCTGTCCTCTTCAAGGAGAGGACAGCGCTCATTAAGGTCGAATCCAGAACCAAACCTAGATACTCCCCCCTCCTTGATGGAACAAGGCAACTCTTCTCCCTGTTCAAGGCCAGCCCCAGGTTCTTGAGGTGGTTCAACACTGTCAAGGTGTCGAGCCGGGCCTGACGCTCTGACGGGGAGCACACCAGCCAATCATCCAGGTAATTCAAAATATGAATGCCCTGGCGACGGAGAAGGGCCAGCGCTGCCTCCATGCACTTTGAAGGTGCGAGGAGACAAGGACAGGCCGAACAGGAGGACGGCGTACTCGTATGCGGTGCCTTGAAAGAAGAAACGGAGGTACTTCCTGTGACCTCTGTGAATAGGAATGTGGAAGTACGCAAGTACGCAGTCTCCATGCCATATAGCTGACAGAAGGCGCGACAGACGAAGCATACAGAACCGAAACCTCTGTCACAAGGGACTGACAATCTTCCCTGTCGCTGAGGAGGGTAGGAACAATGCCGGGAAACGGCGGTGGTCTGGTTCTGAACTGGAGTCTGTATCCTGACTCCAGTGTATTTAGTACCCAAGGGCACCGAGTACACTGGCGCCAGTGAGCAAGGTGCTGAGGAGTGAAGCGTGAAGCCGGAGGCTGGCAACCATCAGCGCCGGCCACCAGCTGACCCTGGTCTGGCACCCCCACGACCAGTTTCCATTGCGGTCATAGCGAAAGGAACGCTGGCGAGCCGGCCCGCCCCGGACTGGGAACCCCTGGGCGGCAGGCTGCGGCACCCTGGACGCTGTAGAGCTGACTTGAAAGGACCCACGACCCCAACGCAAGCATGAGGCCAGCACATCCCTCACAGAGCGTGTCACCTCCCTCGCCCTACGAGACTGTTCCAAGCCTGTGAAGAGCCATCCCCCAAATCTGAGAGCGACTGGACATCCTCCTTGAACTGGGGGTCGTGCAGACCCTCCAAACTGTCAGAGGCTGTAACAGAAAGCACATCTGGATCTTTATCCCAGACATCAGGAGCTGGCCTATGCCAGGCAGCCCTGCAGGACGCTGAGCATGAACAAGCCCCTGCAGGGTATTCTGTATTCTGCATTCTGCATCAGCTATAGCTTTTCAATCTCCGCCTCCGAACGCTTCCTCTTCCGCGTGCGCCGCTTACCGGCGAGCGGCCGATCACGCACCTCTGTGTCCAGCTCATTCTCTGCCCGCAGACCAGCTTGGCCCAGGGCAATGGCTGGAGAGGGAAAAACCTTGCCATCGCCGTCCTGTGACATGGTCTGGCAAGCCAAGGCTGCCACTCGGACTCAGCGGAAAGACACAGGCGACAGGTGTGGATAAAAGCCTCAGGTAGCCTACAACCTCCCGGCCGCAGCGGCTCCTCTCAGCTCGAAAAACAATCAGTATTCAGTCAGTACAGTCAGTACTCACCTGACCAAAGACCACAACAGTAACCCAGCCACGTGAAGTAGCGTTCTCCCTCACGGGAAAAGAGGCTCCCCGCAGTGCCGCACTATTCCAGACAAGGATCCGCACACTCTTCCTTACTGCGAGCAACAATCTGTTCCTGTAGGAAGAAGGCAGATAAGTACGTATATATATTCAGGGGCGGGCTGACCATCAGGAAATTCGGGACTTTTCCCGAACGGGCCGGTCTATTCCAGGCCCTAACCGGCCGGTGGTCGGAGCGTTTTTTTTTTTTTTAATTAATGATGTTAATAAAGCGGAGCCATAGCAGGCTGCCCTCACAGCCCCGGCCGCAGGTAGCACAGAGTCGGTGGGACGTCAGACCGGATAAATCTAATGTTTTGCAAATTAAGGGGGGGGAAACGAGCGACCCCTCCCAAATTGAACTGATCCATGTTTCCAGACATGCATGTTTCTGTCAGAGGCTAAATATGATTGGCTCGGCTGCTCAGTCAGTCATTAAAGTATTTTCCTGTTTTGTTAGAAAAAAAGAGAGAGAAGGTCCGGATGGTATTCAGCAAGCATGGCGAAAAGAAAGAGACAAGAAAAAGAAATGGGTGGAGTGGAGAAAGTAAGGGCTAAAAAGAAAAAGTTGTTAGTACAGGATGCAGCCAAATGTGCGAAAATAACAGATCTTTTCCGTGGAGGGGCTGCAGTCAGCCAGGCCGCTGACGACACGGGTCCGAGTAGCACGGCCACAGCAGGTTAGCAAGTGCAGCCGACATAACCCTATCATCACAGACTTGGCATGTCACATGCTTGTGTTTTTGGATGTGTTAAGATAACTTTAAAAAAGGTAGTAGCTATCAATGTTACACCATATGCATCACTAATCTGCTTTATCAATTAAAAGAACATAGATATATTTCTTTATTGCAAGTATATGTTTTAAATTACTCAACAAACATATTTCAGGAGAGTCTCTGTGTTCAAAGTTAAAAAGATAATAGCCTATTTAAATTCAGGCTGTGCATTATGTTTTCCTGTTCTGTTTCTACATTAATGTATTGCCATTTTACCAGCTCAAGAGAATTACATTAAAGTGAGTAATTATTTTACAAAAAAAACTATGAGCAGATTATCAAAATCAAAACAAAAGAGTGAGTGAGTGAGTGAGTGAGTGAGTGTGTGTGTGTGTGTGTGCGTGTTGAATGTATGTGCTCTAACACTGTGAATTCTTTACAACAGTGCTTTAACATTTATCATTGTTGCTGTTATTGTTATTATTAGCAAACACAGCCAGTATAAGTCAGGACAAAGAAACAGATGTGGAGGGACAGGAGGAGAAGGAGAAGGAGGAGGAGGAGGAGGTGGAACAGGAAGAGGAGAAGGAGGAGGAGGAGAAACGACCAACAGTGTCAGGTACAGGTGCACTGCACAGGACTGAGTTGTGAATTGGTCTTTGCATGGAATAGTATCAAGATGTTATATATTGATGTTCCAACTCCAGTCACATAGAAACAATAAGCCCATCTACTCCTGCAGTTATGTTCTGAAATAGATATCTGTTTTCCCCCCCAATATTAATGACTTATAGCTAATTTTTGTTATTACCCATGTTCTTTTCATGCAGATGTACAGGGAAAGGCAGGGCCCAGCACAGGGGAAACAGAGGCAGAGGCATCAGTTGAAATTGAAGATGAGGGTTTTGATTTTTATGCACGCCCAGCCTCCAAAGATTTAGATCTCTTTTTTTCTTACCATCCTCAACAACCCCCCAGAAAAGGCATGTGTATTTATCAAACCAAAGATGGTATTAAGAGAAAGTGGCTTACCTACTGTGAGAAAGAAAACACCCTATACTGTACAGTATGTTTGGCATACGCAAAGCCAGGTGCAGGTGACAGTGCTTTTGTTAAAGGTGGGATGAAATCATGGAAGCATGTACATCAAAGAATAGAGGAGCATGAAAGAAACCAAGTGCACAGAGATAGTGCTGAAGCCTATTTCATGAAGGCCAACAAAGCAGATGTAGCAAGTCTACTTGGAGGAAAACAAGCTTCAATTCAACGTGAACAGGTCAGAAAAAAACGTCAAGTTATGGATCGTATCATAGAAGTGATAAAGGTCATTGGAAAATGTGGTCTCAGTTACAGGGGCACTAATTTTGAGGCTGCATACACATGGGAAAACATGGCTCTTGACCATGGAAACTTCTTGGAAATGATCCTGCTGTTAAGCAAATTTGATGTTGCCCTTCAAGAACATGTTAGTGAGTGTATAAAGAAAAGCAAGAGCCTACATGAAGCTGGGGTTAAGGCAGGGGATCCCTGGTTACACTGCTTTCTAGCACATCTGTCAACAAAATAATCAACGTCATCAGCCACTTGATCAAAGAAAACATTTCAAAGGAAGTGAAGGAGGCAGGAATGTTTTCGGTACAGATTGATACGACACAGGATGTTACCTCTACAGATCAGTGTGCTGTTGTCCTCAGATATGTGACTGACACAGTCCATGAAAAGCTCATCAGTGTCGTTTCATGTGAGTCAACAGCAGGGGAGTATTTTGTTGAAATGCTCAAAGAAACTCTGGCAAAGGTCAATATTGATATCCAGAACTGTGTTGGTAACTCTACAGATGGAGCAGCTAACATGCAAGGGCAGTACAAGGGGTTCTCCACTTTACTCTCATCAGAGTCCTCAAACCAAGTGCACATCTGGTGCTATGCACATGTGCTCAATCTTGTTCTGGGAGACACTACAGGTGTTGTGATAGAAAATGCATCCCTTTTCTCCATTGTGAATGACGTTGCTGTATTTATCAAGGACTCATACAAGCGTATGAATATGTGGGAGAAAGTGAGTGATGACAAGCGTCACAGACGGCTGTCCCCCATTGGAGAGACGAGGTGGTGGGCCAAAGACCAAGCCCTGAGCAAGATATTTGGCTGTTTTGGTAACCCAGACAATGCCTTGTTTGTTGATTTGATCATAACATTGAGAAGGATAGTGGAAGATATGTCAATGAAAGCACAAATCAGAGCAAGAGCTAAGGGCTACATTGAGTCCCTACTGAAGCATGAGACTTTGCTTACAGCACAGATATTCTTGGGGATCTTTGAGATCACCTCACCGCGAAATACCTTCAGACCAGCAACATGGACCTAATCACTGCTCATCGGCCTGTGATGGGGGCCTTAGACAGACTAAAAACATGCACCAGGGACATGGAGGGTGTTAAAAAGACAGCTAATGTATTTGCTGAGTGGGCAAATAAGAAGCTGGAGGAGAGTGAATGCAAAGAAGTGGTCCAGGCCGATCTACCTGAAAAAAAGATCAGAAAGAGGAAGACCATGCCAGGTGAGGGAGCAGAGGAACAACAGGAGTGGACTGCAGAGGATCAATACAGGGTCAAGGTGCACAATGTTATTTTGGACACTGTCACTGAGAGCATTCAGACCCGCTTTGCAGCAAATGGAGCTCTGTATGATGATTTTGCATGCCTCGACCCAAGGAATTTTGGTGCAGTTAAAGAAAGGGGGCTTCCGTCTGAATCACTCCAACAGCTCAGTAAGTGTCTCCTTAGGTTTGATGACAGAGCCACATCTGGAAGACTGAAGGCTGAGCTATGTAGTCTTGCCAGCCATTGGGAGAGACTTAGGTTGCCCCATTTGGAGTCATATACTGTGTGGACTGCTGAGGAGACAGAAAATGAGGAAAACGTGGATCGGACAAACACCAGTTGCATCTCCTGTAAAAACTGTGCCATATGTGTCTACCACATACTTTCCAAATACAACCTGCTGACTGATGCCTATCATGTCATTGGACTAGCCTACAAGTTCCTGCTGACCCTGTCTTTCAGCCAAGTGGCCTGTGAAAGGACTTTCTCCACACTCAAGTTTGTGAAGAACAGACTGAGGAGCACACTGACACAGGAGCATCTTGAGGCATTTATGCTAATGTCAACAGAGAAAGAGACCCTGGTGACATTAGACAACAATGCAGTCATAAACAGAGTTGCAGAGACAAGTTCACTGCTCAAAAGCTTGTTAATGATATGAGACAATTTGATTTTCTTGGGAGATATTTAGACGTTATAGGTCTGTATATCTTTGGAGTTTGGTTTCTGTTGCCAAATTTTTGCTAAGCTGCTTGTTTTTTTTATTGCTTATCAACACACACACACACACACACACACACTCACAAATGCAAAACACACTGCAGTATATAGTAGTACTAATATAGTATTTTTACACTTAAATTAAAGTTGTAGTGTTAAAATCACGGTTCCACTTGCGTCCTTCTTGCGGTCGGATAAAAGGCCTCTTGACACCAAACTCCCGGGCTGAATTTAAACCCCAGTCCGCCCCTGTATATATTGATAAGCCACATAAAGTGTCTCAGTCTGAACAAATACTCACGCACTCCAGGAGGAGAAAAAGAGAGTGAGCAGGTGATCGCACAGCTTTATTAATAGGCTCTGATTGCACCCGCTGGGCGGAGGTGTTAATTTGCTACATTGTCTCCTGTAACAGCTCACCCTCGGAGAGAGTGACCCATACGGTGGCGTGTTGACCAGATATGAAATAGAACAATGCAGTCATGAGGATCATTGCAAACGTGATCATTTCTTCATTGAAAACCTACCAATAAATCACATTCATTATAGTCTAATTTCCAAAGACAGGGCTAAGCAAAGTAATCAGACATACCAAGCACATACTGTAGAGACACGTCTACACGTACTACACTTCTTTTGGCCACAGTTGTGATAATTACCTTGATACATACCTTTGCTATAATTGCGAACGTACAGTTGTGTGCATGTTATGACCGTTTAATCCAAAGAAAATCAGACGTTTTTGCACTACCGCTGAACGGGCTGCTGTGCGCGCTCCCGCAGCCAGAAATCAGATTCTGGCAGACGATCACTTTTTGGCACGACACAAGTCTTAGACTTGGGTAAAGTTAGAAAGAGATTGGCAGATTCGAACTTCAGCGATCAACAGCTCATAAACGAAACATTGTTAAGACATAAAAAATGTCTCTTTCCTATCGTAGTAAGGTAGACTATTGACTACAAACTCATTTTTGCCAAAACGAGTCGTCCTCCAGGCTGCAGTAAATACATTGCTCTCTATGAGCTGCGGGCGGAGAGGCGAGCGCTTAGGGATCGTCTACAAAGTGCAGTACCAAAGCGAAAAATATTCAATATCTCCACTTTCATTCACTGTAGTCTCACCAAATTCACTCCACATACCAACGGTCACCTGATAATCACACTACAACAGTTATTGTTGCAAAATGTGCTTGTGTATAATATTTCAATATCATCACTGTCATGTGCTGTCGTTCCATTGATTTACCATCAATAGCATCAATATTATACACAGTAGTCTTCACTATATTCACTCCACACAACAAGGGTCACCTGATAATCATACTACAACAGTCATTTCAGGAAAATGTGTTTTTGTTTATTTTTGGGGAATTTTTATATTCCAAAATCGTCAATATCGTTAATATTATACACTGTATACTCACCAAAATCATCATACACAACCATTGTCACCTAATCATCATACTACAACAGTCATTTCAAAAAAATGTCTTTTTGTTTATTTTTGGGGAATTTTTATATTCAAAAATCGTCAATAGCGTTAATATTATACACTGTATACTCACCAAAATCATCATACACAACCATTGTCACCTAATCATCATACTACAACAGTCATTTGAAAGAAATGTGTTTTTGTTTATTTTTGGGGAATTTTTATATTCAAAAATCGTCAATAGAATAATAATAATAATTTTTATTGTCTTTTATTGTATTTAGTGTTTGTTTCTGTTTTGAGCTGTTTTTCCATTGTTGTATTTAACATTTGTTTTTACTACTGTATTTATGTATTTCTTCTTTTAATGGCTGCAGCACGTTTGGTTAGCTCAAGACAAATTTCCCACTCTGTGGGACAATAAAGTTTATCTTATCTTATCTTATCTTTTCATCTTAAATGTTGTGTAGAGCTATGCTTCTATATATGTTGATAGTCATACATTTTAAGCATATCAACTGAAAGGTCACTGATTTTTAAAATTATATTTTCATGTCTGGTTAAACGTTTGAGTACATGGTGTGTTTAACCTATCGTTGACCATTTGTTTAAATATTAGTGTGTAAGGGCAACCCACTGACTGGTCTACTGTTCGTCACTGCAACTGGGTGTGTCCTGACTTTTTCACTGCAAGTTCTCTTGTCACCGGTAAGTGATGTTGTTGGACCCTAATCTGTAGGGCTTTCTCACAATTAGAAATTTTAAAGATTAGGGATGTTCAGTGTAAAAAGTTAAATTTTAGGTGATTTTTACCATATTTTTGTTAGGTTGTTAGTTATATGTTCATATGTTAAAGTACTGTTTGTTTTGACCCTCATCCTCAACATATTTGACATACACTTTTCTTATAGGCCTATGTAATGTTATATTCTTCAAAAGTAGTGTTATACTGCTAATTTTATTATACAGTAAGCTATGGCTTTCACTTGTGATTTTCTAACCAAAATTTTTTAGCCGGGTAAAGGAAGTCCTTGAACTCAGAAATCATGCAAAGGTTTGTGAACCACTGTATTTGTACATATGTAGGTACAGTGGAACAAGATGTAAAGTTATGGAATAAAGGTGTAACAATTTGGGAACTTACAAGGGACTTTAACTGTAGTAATTTTTTAAACTATTGTTTACCTTTTTATAATTAAAAGGGTATGTATGACCACCTGAGCAATAATCTGGAACATTGGGGGGTATGAGAGAGAATTTATGCTGTAGTTATGTGTGGTTATGAACTACCAGGTACCTATTATATTATTACAGGCAGAGTACAATGTGACCATAAAACAGAGTAAAGATCTGGACGTTTAGGGAAGATGGACTTCTGACTTATAATGTTCTTACCAATGCGATGTGATTTCATTGCAGAAACACCTTACTTCAGTCAGGAGATACTTCATTGTTATGGTGAAAAATTAATCTTATTGACATGTGTACAATTTAATGTGAAAAGTTCATTCATCTTACTATCATACTCTCTCACATACACTACTATAATCACACACACTTACTATCATACTCTCTCACATACACTACTATAATCACACACACTTACTATCATACTCTCTCACATACACTACTATAATCACACACACTTACTATCATACTCTCTCACATACACTACTATAGTCACACACACTTACTATCATACTCTCTCACATACACTATTATACTCAAAATTACTAAAACAGGAAGTTAGTTTGTTTGAACAGGAAATACTATAAAGCCTCATTCCTTGAGTGGTGCACAGCTCTGGGAGCTTACTGCTGGCTAAATGGAAGCTGTGTGGGAGAACTGAAATCAAGAAGGCAACTTTCCTCATCGACCGCGCTACGTGAGGGCTGTTGATTACGGTTCGAAATTTCCGACATTGTGGTTATCACATTGGAACCAGTTAGAATGTTATTTAAAGGGGCTCTATGCGAAATACAGCTTTATTAGCTTTCAGGAATTTTATTTTTGCTATGTAAACCACTAATGGTGTATTTACATCGGGAGTAGAGAGTTATGTCTCACACCCTCTGTGTGTGTTGTTCTGGAGCCTCTGTTTTGGAAGCCGGTCCGGCAGCGTGTTCATGTTAGTGCATGTGAGCCACCTCCTCCTCTCCTCCACCGGAACCGTTAACCCACTCCCCCTATATAACCGGGACGTAATGCCACTCCCACCATCAAACCACTGAGGACCGGCTGCGACTTCGCGAAAGCGACATGGCGGAGGAAAACCCCATGAAGAGACCACGCTCAGTTGCCAAGAAACTCTGCTGAGCTGGTAGCCATGTGGTTAACGTAAGCAATAAGCATCGTAAAATAGTAACAGAGGAAGGAATAGGAATGCCTACGACTAGTGCTGTGTGTTATCACATTTTATGTCTGTCCGCATATTTTATAGCACAAAGGGAGAGAAGTGAGTATAAAAATATGTATGGCCTGCTTGTGTAATGTTAGTTGTAATACTGTCAGGGCAGTACAAATATGATGATGATGATGATGATAATGCTAACCATGCTTCACTGGACCAGTCCTTGCTATTTCAGAAACTTTTGACTAAATGTAAAGTAAGATATTTTTGTCCTAAAAATAATAAACAGGCTATTGGACTGGTGATGAAATACTGTGACAGACATTTTGGTCTGACAACTACTTGTGTTTTCTATAACTGTTTGTTGTAATTTACAGTTTAGCAATTCTGAAATGTTAAAATGTGAGAATTGTCTATCATGTTGGGTTTGTTTAGATTAAAGCTCTGAAATATGTTATACACAGGTTACATTTTTTTGTCTTGCATTCCTCAGGTCATAATGCCCAATACTGCTGTTACTCCACCATGGCAGACGCTGTGTGATGGAAGGAATAACACCAGGAGCTACTCTTCAGACTCTCCGTCCTGTCCTCATCACGTCCTCATCAGTGGCTTTGAGCACAGCAGGCCACAAAAGCAGCCAAACCATACTGAATTACACTTTGCATGCTGCTACTTTGTCACTACTGATCATAAACCTTACATGGTGTCATTATTTCTGAATTTGATTTGCTTTTGATCTATTGTCTTATGTTTGTTATAAACTGAAGGGGCAGTAAACCACATCTGAGATGTTAAAACAGAACTGTAATACATCAATGTGTATGACAGTGGAGTTTTGTTTTCATTTTAACTTCAGTGTAGATTGTACAGATACAATTGACCTTGTTTTTGTCCAGATGGTTACAGCAAGAAGAGGAAGGTGATGTATACCTCCTTAAAAAAAATGTATTTATGATTGTTTTCTGGACTTGACTGTGCAATACTGCTCACCAATAAACTTGACATTATTTGAGATTATATTCGTGCTTCATCCATTTCAACCTTATCCTTTGTAACACTGTAGATAACACTGGCTTAGTCCACTACTGCTTAGAGAGTGTAATTCAATCACTGACCATACACAAGTGAAATGTAAATTGATGTACTGTTTACCACAAAGCAGAAAACTTATGGTGTTTCATAATTCGGTTATTAGTGAATGAAGCAGATCCACACATCATTTTTTGAAGAATATTTGTTTACTCATTAATGAACAATAGGCTAAACAATAACTTCTGAACATAAATTATTATAAATGATTAATTAAACATGATAGGAGTCTACTTAATAGGACTGAGTTGCCTTTGATCTCTAAATGATGCATTTTCCTGTAAATGTGGGGTGCATGTTGCTGCAGATGTCAGAGGTAGGTATGGCATGGCAGTTGAGCATCATGATGGCCCTGCTGCATCATCAGAGCATCAGAAACCAGCCCTGGCCTCAGGTCCAAAAGGCTCTTTCCAGGGTCAAGTCTTGAAGCAGGCTCTGTAAAAGATGAACCACACGTACACTGAAAAGTAAATCATGATGTAGACACTGGAAAAACTGGCGTTTCACACTATGTTGATATTTTACAATTGACTTCAAATGGATAGAAACACAGATGATACAAACCTCTGTTTCTTCTCATCTGAGCAGCCCACACAGGCTCCTCTGAGGAGGCAGACACTCTGCAGCTGCCTCAACAGACATGCTGCTGCTGCTGCCCTTAACAAAACCAAAATCAAACTATCAGTTATGAAGAGAGCAGCAACAATTATAATATAACAAGGAACAAACTTAGCATTAGCTACCTTAGAGACAGTTGATGAACCAGACTCTGGCTACATTACACTAGCAACACACGTCTTGGTCAATATTTTCACAATTGCACAAAAACCCAAATGTCTGTTTGCCAGCAGTGCTCATAAAATCCAACAGAAATGATCAATGTGAAGTTGTTAGCTTGGCTACTATGTTCAGCTTGTTAATTTTCAACTACTAGCAGTTAGCTAACGTTAGCATCGGAAAGCTAATAACAACTGTTACACTACTTTAGAAATACGTTACTAATACGTTACTCTCACTTGTATTACTTACTTCGTTACTTGACGTCACAACGGTCCGTTGTGTCCTGAGTCAGCTGTTTCATCACAGATGGAAAGTGCTTCACTGAAAACAGGCAGGTAGAGCCAGGTAGACCATTTTCAGATGTTAGCATCCATGCAAATTCATCATCTTAGAGGAGGCGGGACATTGTCCTTGAGATCCCGCTGGAAAGTAGGACATCCGGTACATCCGCGATGAGCCAATCAGAAACTGGGAATTCAAGTTGACTTCCTTTTCAATCAAACTCTCTCTCACACATACTACTATACTCGCACACACTTACTATCATACTCTCTCACACATACTACTATACTCGCACACATCGCATATTATTCGCTCATACATTCACTATCATGTTGTTTCATCCATAATAGAGAGTATGAAAAGAGAGTATGATAGTAAGTGTGTGTGACTATAGTAGTGTATGTGAGAGAGTATGATAGTAAGTGTGTGTGACTATAGTAGTGTATGTGAGAGAGTATGATAGTAAGTGTGTGTGACTATAGTAGTGTATGTGAGAGAGTATGATAGTATGTGTGTGTAACTATAGTAGTGTATGTGAGAGAGTATGATAGTAAGTGTGTGTGACTATAGTAGTGTATGTGAGAGAGTGTGATAGTAAGTGTGTGTGATTATAGTAGTGTATGTGAGAGAGTATGATAGTAAGTGTGTGTTACTATAGTAGTGTATGTGAGAGAGTATGATAGTATGTGTGTGTAACTATAGTAGTGTATGTGAGAGAGTATGATAGTAAGTGTGTGTGATTATAGTAGTGTATGTGAGAGAGTATGATAGTAAGTGTGTGTGTGTGTAACTATAGTAGTGTTTGTAAGAGAGTATGATAGTATGTGTGCGTGACTATACTAGTGTTTGTAAGAGAGTATGATGTAACATGTGAGAGCAAGTATGAATTATTTCCTAAACGGCCCCTCATATACATGTATTAGTACATACTGTACCACTGCGGAGTAATTGCACTGTATGTTGCAGGCTGTAATCTAAATTATTACCAAAAATTGTAATGATAGAATAAAGCACATGTGAGATACTGTATCGCAAAAAGTATACCTCTGGGGTCTGCGGGGAACTCAGTTGGTATGATGAGGGTTAAGTGCCAATTGTAGCTTTACGTATTGGGCCACCTTCTTATAGCCAAAAGGGTTAAAAACACAAACTCACTTTGTCTAGTGAAGGTGATTTAGATTTGTCTGTCCCCATTTCCTTAGGTTAGACACTATTTGAGGAAGATACCAAGAATTAAACAAAATTAAACAAAAACACATTTTTGTGAAATGACTGTTGTAGTATGATTATCAGGTGACTCTTGTTGTGTAGTATAATTTTGGTGAGTATACAGTGTATAATATTAACGCTATTGACGATTTTGGAATATAAAAATTCCCCAAAAATAAACAAAAAGACATTTTTTTGAAATGACTGTTGTAGTATGATGATTAGGTGACAATGGTTGTGTATGATGATTTTGGTGAGTATACAGTGTATAATATTAACGCTATTGACGATTTTGGAATATAAAAATTCCCCAAAAATAAACAAAAAGACATTTTTTTGAAATGACTGTTGTAGTATGATGATTAGGTGACAATGGTTGTGTATGATGATTTTGGTGAGTATACAGTGTATAATATTAACGATATTGATGATTTTGGAATATAAAAATTCCCCAAAAATAAACAAAAAGACATTTTTGTGAAATGACTGTTGTAGTATGATTATCAGGTGACCCTTGTTGTGTAGCATGATTTTGGTCATCCTACACTGTATAATATTGACGATATTGAAGATTTTTGAATATAAAAAAATCCCCAAAATTATAACAAAACTAATTTTCCTAAAATAAATGTTGTAGTATGATGATCAGGTGACCCTTGTTGTGTATCATGATTTTGGTGAGTATACAGTGTATAATATTAACGCTATTGACGATTTTTCACCATAAAATTCCCCAAAAATATGCAAAAACATTTTTTATGAAATAACTGTTGTAGTGTGATTATCAGGTGACCGTTGGTATGTGGAGTAAATTTGGTGAGACTACAGTGTATAAAAGTAGAGATATTGAATATTTTTAGCTTTGGTACTGCACTTTGTAGACGATCCCTAAGCGCTCGCCTCTCCGCCCGCAGTGCATAGAGAGCAATACATTTCCTGCAGCCTGGAGGACGACTCGTTTTGACGAAAATGAGTTTGTAGTCAATAGTCTACCTTACTACGATAGGACAGAGGCATTTTTTATGTTTTAACAATGTTTCGTTTATGAGCTATTGATCACTGAAGTTCGAATCTGCCAATCTCTTTCTAACTTTACCCAAGTCTGTCTTAGATGAAATTGAAGCGTAGCAATGTAACTCTGCCTTGCTGAATACGTGTGCATTCCCGCGGCCAGGGGATACAAATTAGGTAGGTAGGTAGATAGATAGATATATAGATAGATAGATGGATAGATGGATAGATAGATAGATGGATAGATAGATACTTTATTGTTCCCAAAGGGAAATTTGGCTTGGGCTCTAAGTGCTGAACAAATAAAGTAAAAGTAAAGTTGCACATTTGCACAACAATAATACAATAAAAATGACAGAATTGCACATTTGTGCAACGATAAATGATATAATGCTACCTATTGCCTCAATAAATACATAAATATAATATAATAAGTAGGCATATTGCACATTCCCACACATTTCTGTACAAGGTAACAGTAAGGGGATTACACAAATCATAGCAGCATCAACATGACAGCAATGCATACCTCATCCCGTTTACAAAGTGGACAGACTCGTCATATATGGACTGCAGAGAGGAGTTTTCGGCCCTTCCTATCACTTTCTTTGCTGTCTGGACCAGACGGTTAAGTTTAGATTTGACCTGAACAGAGAGCTTGTCATACCACGCTGACATGCCAAACCTGATGAGACTTTCCAACGCAGCCTGATAAAATAAAAACATAAGCTTCTGGTCAACCCCAAAGATCCTGAGTCTGCGGCAGAAGTATAGTCTTTGCTGAAGGCGAGAACACAACATATCATCGTGAACTTCCCAGTTAAACAGACATCCAAGTGAACGCCCAGATATCTGTAAGAACTGACCTGATTGATTGTTTGATCATGGATTAAAAGCGGGGAGTGGTCACCTACTGATTTAGGGTCTATCAACATCTCTTCAGTTTTCTTAACATTAATAATGAGGTGATGGTCGTCGCACCACTGGACAAAAGACTGAACCTCATATGAAATATGATGAGGAGTCAGTATCTTTGTACAGCAAACTGAGAATTGCTGTATTGTCAGAGAATTTCAAAAACATAATTCCCAGGATAGCTGCTGATACAGTCATTTGTGTAAATAGTGAAGAGGACGCACACACACACACACACACACACACACACACACACACACATACATATATATATATATATATCAGTCAAGCCCGAAATTATTCATACCCCTTTTGGACATGCCACTTTTTGTTCAAATATAAATAAAAGCTGACTGAAATATTTTTTTTACCACAATGATGCCTTTTGTACATCGTCTTTTTATCTTCTTGGAGACGCCTGTGTCACTTCCGGTCAAAAAACAACTTGCTGGTTGAATAAAAGTAACTTTAAGTCAAAATTTGCCAGGGGTATGAATCATTTCGGGCTTGACTGTATGTATATGAACAAAACGTTACATACAAATGTTTCTATGGAGCCTAGCGGCACCGCCTAACGTCAGTCTGCTGTAGCCTAAGTCACTGTGTGATCTTTCTCAGTCATTGAGTGCTCATCAGTCAGAATGGACATAAGAAAGTTTTTCAAGATAACGCCATCCAGCCATGTTGTGTTACCAACCACAGATCCAGTGATCTGCCAAACGCTGTTTCAGGTTGGTGGTAATTTAAAGCTAATTTTAGAGCCTAGTCTGGCTGCCCTCGCGTAGGCTAATGCTAACACTATAGCAGTCAATAGCAGGCTATAATATTTGTAGTTTTCATAGTCAGGTGATTTGAGTGAGAGTTTGTAGTCACCATTGTTCATTTACTCATTTTGTCCAAGATGCAGCGGAGCTGTGATGTAGCAAGAATACCTTTTTCAAAGATTCAAAGATATTCAAAGACATTGTTTAGTTATTATAACAGTGAGATAATAATATTTTCAGTTTTTATGTTGTGGTGATTTGAGTGACAGTATGTAATCATGGTTCTTTAACTCAATTTGTTCAATATGAAGCAAAGAGCTGTGATGCAGCAAGAATAACTTTTCATAACTTGCATCTTTTACTCTTTTCATTAAATAACAGCCTCTCTATCCCTCTATTCAATGTCGATTGATTACACAATATTATCATACTAGTGAGAACGTTGAAAAGGCTGTGCCGAACACTGTGTCTTTTCAGAAGGATAAACCATACAAATTTGGAGGAAGTGGCTGCATTCTTGCAAACTGAAATAGCTGGAACCGAGCAGATGCAAGGATATCGATGGTTACACCTGCGTGCAGGGGTTATATTGTTTAGAATAAAGTCGACATTTTGTGATCAAGTCATGCCAACATGCCAACTTTATTGTCGAAATTTCAACTTTTATCACGACATGTCGACTTAAATGCCGACATGCTGAGGTTAACGTCGGCATGATATTTCAACTTTATTCTCGACATTTCGAGTTTAATGTTGTTACGGCCCTAGGCCATTTGCATTGTTTCTTTCCCTTCCTCTGTGTGTGTGTTCCACCCCATTGTTTGCAGTGGACCCGTGAAGCAGATCCCTGGCGGCTGGTGGATGAGGCTGATTGGTGCGGCTTCCCAATCAGAGAGCGACAGCTATAAAAGCCCGGTGTGCCCTCCAGACGCTGGCAGACACCTCAGCATTTGTGTAGTAGTAGTCATCCTGTATGGTAGCATGTGTTTTGGTTACCCAGATTTGGGCCAGGGTAAGGATAGACTCTCTCTTACTTATTTATGTCACTTTGTTTTCGGACGCTAGGTTTAGGGGTGCTGATCATTTGTATTTCTGTTTTCATTTAACATTAAAGTAGTTAGTTAGGTTTTTGTTTTAGAAATATTTGATTTGTTGTTTATTATTCACTTTATTCATGAGACAGTTAGCTCCATTTTATTTGTAAGGAGTCCTCTTTTTGTTATATTTGTTTATTGATTTATCAGCACTTGGTGGCCCTTTTCTGTTGGTTTTAGTATTAATTTCCACTTGTCAAATTTAATATAACAAAGTCGTCATGTCGAGTCGCAGAAAAAAAAAGTCCTCATGTGGCCCTACAAAACAGCAGTAACAATAGTCATTTAGTGAATGAAGAGAAAATGAAACTGAACAGGGATTAGCTAAAATGCATTTAAGTTATTGGACATAGCCACCTAGTGGACAACAAATGCAACAGCATGAAAAAGGTACCTGAAATAGAACTATGAGTGCTTTCAATTCCAGTGAGCCACCCACTAGGCCTATTGACCTCAATTAGGCATAAGCCCTTAATTGATTATACAGTAACTTGAATGTATTATATTTTAAGTCTAAATTTTGCCATTATAAGTCTCTTAAAAGTCCCCTAAAGCCACTATTTAGAGCTGCAGTTGATAAGTCTTATAAAAGTAACTTTTTGTCATATTTGCTAAGACTGTAAAGACAGAATTACATGAAACTAGTAGTCTGTAAAAAAAACAAAAGAACAGGCTCATTTAGCCCCACCTACTGCTCCTACTGCAAATGACCAGAATCCACCACGACCGGACAAAAAGAACCAGAGGATTGTGTCTGATGGAGTGTCTGACAGCTGTCAATCACTGCTCACGCACACAGCCCCCTCCCCCTTCCTACTCAGCTCAGACAAGCTCATATCTCTGAGTTTCTAGGTAAGGTATAGCCATGTGAAAGTTACTGTAAAACGTTTTATATCTAGCTGTGTGGAGTGTAGTTTGTGTATTACCGATTGATGCGCCATGTTGTTTACCTGGTCTCTTCAGTTGCGTGCAGGTCGCGTGCACATCCATGGTTGCGTGCCGTCGTGCGCACGTCAGCCTTCTCTGGGGAGGGATCTGAAAGTTGTACTTCTTCAAATTTGATGCTAAGTCCTCTCTCACCTCAAAGTTACCAACTGCAGCTTTAAGGGGTTGTTTTTCAAAATTTTCTCCTGGGGGAGGATACCCCCGGACCCCCCTAGTCAGCCCCGGATGTCTACAATGTCTGGCACCGCCCCTGCTTTTATTATTAGCACCACGGAAGAATGATGACTTGTTATGAATATATTAACCCATTTTATGTCTATGTGACCATGATCTCCTGTAAAGGAGATGATAATAATAATAATAATAATAACAATAATAATGATAATAATAATAATTATTATTATTATATATATTGTTATTATTATTATCGTTATTATTATTACGTGTGCCATAGGCAGCATCAACAAAAAGAAGTTTCCTCCAGTGTTTTTTTCTCTTATCCTGCAATGTTCTTATTGAAATAGACTATATAATATAGGCTGAGATAAATGATAAGTTTTATATTAGAGTGGGCATGTTGTGTTTTTAGCATTGTGAGGCAAACTGGTCTGTTTGAACGGGAGACGTGCAGCAGCTGTAAATAAATAAATGCGTAGCCTATATAAAATCTGATGAGACTGTTGCTTATGCAGTAATATAGTCACAGAAGTTCAGAGGTCACAGAGGTATTAGTAATAAATAGCTTAATAAATTTAAATGTTGACCAAAAATATGGTTTAAGTTGGGTTTTGATTATATAATTGGGTCTGTTATTGTTTTGTTTTTGAACCATGGTGTTAAACCATATCAGTGAATCATCCAAGGACATTTTGCTGGAATTATATAATAAAGTTTGGGAGGGTGAGAAACTGCTACAATGCTGGAAGGAGGCTGTCGTGGTTTCCAATACGCAAACCAGGAAAAGATTGTACAAAGTAAACCCAGGGATCATCTGAAACATCTGCGACATCGGCAAAATAATGAATTTTTTATTAGGACGATTCACTGTGGAATAGGGGATGAAAAAAGGAACTCATTGTAAAGAAACGGTAGGGGGCTGTTACAAAAGTAGAAGAGTGGTCATAAATGAGATTTTAATTTTCAAAAGCTCAGAAAGGAAAAAAGTAGTTTGATTTAATAGATATAGATACAAGTTTGAGGAGTAAGTATGATCACATTTGGTTTCATTATCTTAGAATACCTAATTTGATTGAGAGGATATGAGTTTTCAATTTAGTTTTTTTTGTATGATTTGACATGCTGATCCACACTCTATACCAGTTGGTGGCGGTAAAGGGTAGAGGTTCAAAATTCTAAAGTCTGTTGAGTGTCTGTTGTTAAATGTATCAGGACACACAAGACTCAGTGTTTCTCTTTATACAATTTAAAAGGCAATATCAGACAAATGTGAGACATGTAATAAGAAAAATGTTGAGCATGTGACGTTGTAAGACGTTCAATGTAGAAAGAGAAAGACTGAGTCATCAAAAGTTTTTTTTCTTTTTTCTTTTCACTTTTTGGAATTTTGTAATAATGTCATGTTGTTACATACCCGACACAGTAGATGGCGGCATGCACCTTTAACGTTGGTTTGTAGTCCGCTAGGAAAATAAAGAACCAAAAGAAGAAGAAGACGACTGACGCTGACACGTCACGGAGGTCAAACGAGAGGAAAGATGGCGAGCACCTATGATAGTTTCAACTTGTAAGTCTTGTGAAACAGTAAAGTAATCAGGTCGCTTTGATTGATCTTGCTACGGAATGAAGTGGCTTTCATTTCATGCGAACAATCCGAGCTGTAGATCTGCTAAACGTGTCAGCGTGATACTTTCCTGCAGTTAACGCCACGTCTGATTCCACACACAGTTGTCTTAATGATAGCATGAAATCATTCACCTCACTGTATTTAACAAGATCCTGTTTCTCTGATAGAAGCTGGGTCTCTGACGTCTGAATTCATGGACGTTGGATGTATTTGCAGTACTAAACACTCAGGAGCTGCTTCAGCAGTGTGAAATTAGCTGAATTAGCTAATATGTATTTCCTGTCACATTTGTGTTGTGCTTCCAGCTATCTCTGGCTCATGGTCCCATTAAATGGATTTGGTTTCTATCAATCTACTTCCTGTTGCTGTGTTATTAGTGGAATGTGGTTTTCAAACAGCTGGATTGTCTTTGTCTCAACAGGCGCACCACACCAGAGAAGTTTTACATAGAGGCTTGTGATGATGGTTCTGTGGATGTCCTGACTATTGACAGGGTGTCAGCTGAGATGACCGTCTCAGGTAAGCACAGGTTAGGTGACTGAGCTCCAGTACACATGTAGTTGAACAGGATGCTCTACAAATTAAGGGCTGAACTCCAACTATCTTAGCCACTATTTATCGACCATTCAAGCCCCATTATTCTTCCTTAAATTAATTATCTTCCTTTTCAACAATCTTATGTTC
Organism: Scomber japonicus; assembly: GCF_027409825.1. Taxonomy (NCBI): domain Eukaryota; kingdom Metazoa; phylum Chordata; class Actinopteri; order Scombriformes; family Scombridae; genus Scomber; species Scomber japonicus. Next base: position 28,292,515 of record NC_070587.1, on the reverse strand, counting down.
TGTTTACCCAAATATGCTATTGCTTGATGATTTTAATATTCACTTAGATGACATCATCAATGCTTTTACAAGGGACTTGATATCATGCCTTGATAGCTTTGGACTACAGCAATATATTGACTTTCCTACACACTCCAAAGGGCACATTCTCAACCTGATATGCTTTCTGGTGTAAACCATCTTAATTGTTCTTCCTCTGATTTGGCTATTTCAGTTAGTATCTTTCAACTTCAATCTAATGGCTTGATTCCACCGATCATTTGCACATGTGCACTAGGGCTGTCAACCTTCCTCTTCAATCCCATTCGAATTTCATTCCTTATATTTTTTTAAAAATTCGAATAATATTCCATTTTTTAATGTTAAAATTTAGCCTATTATTATTATGTATTACTATGTAGGTTACCTATACAGTTTAGGGCATGTGCTTGTCATACGTTTTTGCCAGTAGAGGGCGTTCCGATGTAACCAATAAACATTTTATACCAAAAGTCAGGTGATATTTTTCTTACTAAGTAAATAATAATTAAGCTCATGCACAAAATGAATAAAGTTAAATTGTGAATTTTAATGAGCATTTTGAGCAACACAGTCATCTCATTTTTCCTCCCAGCTTCTAACAATGAATTAAGCAAAGACTGCATAATTTACACAGCTTATCTGTTCACATGTTCTTTGTTGGCAACTATCATCCCAGCCATGGAAAAAACCCTTTCTAACTGAAACCCTGCTCTAACTGAGGTCCCTGGAATGCTCAAGCCATGCCAGCTGGGCGAAGTGGGGGTACTTGACTCTTGACATCTTTCACCACGACAATGGGTTGCTGTCGGTGGGTATTGGGGTGTCAGTCTTGTACATCTGCATTTCTTGCAGTAGCACAGTTCCAATGTCCAAAGTACCACCTGGGCCAGCATTTTGGCGATAAACATCCCCCAAAAGGGACCCCATAGCACTGAGAGCGGTTTTCTCTGAGCGCTGTGTCTCCGTAGCTGTGCCTGCTCCCTCTTCATCCTCCACATGCTCTTCATCCTCTGCAATCAAACTCATCTCTTTGTGTACTTTATCACGTACGAATGAATGAATGAATCACCCGATGGAAACGCGGGTCAAGGTAGCTAGCAGTATTGAGCAGCACGAAGGCATCTTTGATATGACTGTAGCGCTTCTCGAGGTCAGCAGAGATCTTTGTTTTCATGTTTCATGTCATCACGGCTGATGCGGTTGGCAATCGATCAGTTGATAACGCCTCAGTGGCCACTTTGAAAGGCTTTAGCACTGCTCTCACCTACAGAAAAAAACATAAATAAGAATACTTGATGACTATATGGGCCTAACACTCCGCACCTCTATCACACTGAAACTTTCTCGCGTCCCTATTAATAGTTATTGGTTTATTAAGTTTAGGCATGTAAGTCAAAATCACTGGGTTATTTTAATTTCTGTGACTCACCTGCTCCATAAGGGTCCACTCGTTGGTGCTCAACTCAAGATGACCAAGTTTTTTCTCCATAATGACCGCTGCCACCGCAGCTTGTTGCTCGGCTGCCCGACACACCATATCATAAGTGCTGTTCCACCGGGTAGCGCAGTCATTGATCAGCTTTGCAGGTTTCACTCCGAGCAGCTTCTGTTTTCCAGGAGGTAGCTGTCAGTAGTTGACTTTTTTCGAAATGCAGTGCTGTGGCCTTGAGTCTGCTGATAGGACTTTCGATAGCTCGCACTGTCAGCCCTTTCCTCACAGCTAAGTTAATAGTGTGGGCCATGCATGGGACATTGGCTACCTGCAGGTGCCTCTCGACAGCGTTAACATCTGTAGTGATGGAGAGCACTGACTGGCGACTCATGTTGTGCTCTCTGAGTATGTTGGTGATGCACTCTGCAATGTTTTCAGCAGTGTGGGTTTTCTGAGCTTCGGCTGTTTTAAGAATGATATCCTTCAGTTCCCAGTCCTCGTTTATAAAATGTGCGGTGACTATCACATATGCCTCGGTGGCTATTAAGGTCCATCCATCTGTGGTCAGGGCAATGTTTTCTCCGCTTATCATTTTTCTGATGTTGTCTTTTATTGTATTATAAAGTTTCACAACTCTGTCACTGATGGTTGCACGGCAAGGAACAGCATACCTTGGCTCTAGCTCGTGGACAAAATCTTTAAACTCAGACCCCTGTGAGATGTTTATCGGCCTCATATCTTTGCAGATAAATCGTGTCAGTTATCTGATACAATCCAGGTCCCCAGTGGGCAACGCATTGGATATTATATTTCACAGATGTAAGACAATTAGGGCATGTACAAGTTTCCAGACAAACTTAAATTGTTCTTCTGTGCAGACATCAATTTGTAAGTACATGCCTGGTTTGTTTACAAATGCAATGCAGTAGGCAAGTAGGTACATTTCAAAGAGGATTTAAAGGCCTTATCTGTATTTTAAAGCTGATGGGAACCCAGAGAAAACCCTATCCATTCCAACTGTGGTCATAACCTTGTCAACATAAAGGTAAATTAATATGCCATATATTCCCTCACCAGCTTCTCTGGATCTTCGTTGAAGTAGACACAAAGACCTTTGATGATGCATTCTTGTCTAATGTCAATGCTGTCTGTCTAAGTATGCAGATCAGAGAGAATATGCAAAAAACCCACAACAACAACATTAAGAACACCATTTAAACCAACCAGCACAGTTGGTTTCACAGAGCTGATACAACTTGTAACTAGATTCACAGGAAGTCACAACATTAAAATCATTTAGAGACTAGAGTAGTAGTGTATACAGTGGTTCTTGAAAGTATGTGAACCCTTTTGGGATAGTCTTGTTTTATTTACATATTTTAGACATAAATCTTTTTTATATCTTCATATAGGATAGATTATTTCTGTATAATGTGTACAATTTCAAGCTGAAGCAAGCACATAACTTGTCTTGAGTATATTTACTCACTTTCAGTTAAATCTATAGAAGTGTACAGGAATTGATTTGAGTATATGTCCCTTATCTCCAGAACATTAGCCATATCCACAATGGTCAGGTTTTCAGTGAAATTGAAAAATATGAAAGCAGTACAGATTGAACAGTTTTTCTTTAACATGGTTATTCATACCTGGGTTATGGGTACCATGACGCTCTTGATCTTTCTCCCTTGAACTCCACCCTGATACACCCTGATAAGGTTTGCAGAGTGAGCATCCAGCTCGGAGAAGAACTTTGATTGCAAATGCATTGTTGTGATTCTCTGGAATTCTGCACTCACCTACAATTACAATAAAAAAACAATGGTACACAAAATTCAGTTTGCCTATTTTGATGTCACTGTTGCACATGATATGGCAGTTCAGTCCATTCAAGACGTGCAAATGCAAAATACATTGCGAATAGCAGATTTTAGTTTCACCTCAAGATTCAACAAAGTTCCGGTTTCTTTGAAAGCAGCATTAGCCCTGTCTAGCTGTAGCTCTGTATCACATCACCATGGGCCATGTAGAAGATCTTGAAGAGTTTGACTCAGGAGAAGACAATATGTCTGTATCAAATGAGCAACCAGATGAAAGGGATGAGCAGGAGGGGGCAGTAGCTGAGTAGGGAGTGGGTGGGAGCCACCAGGCTGGGCAAGTGCAACTGAATTAAAGATTACCTTGATGGTACCTTTTTGTCCTGGACATCTGATATTGACAGCAAGTTGGTGAATTCATTCCCAAACTCAGCACCCATGAATTGAATCCTGAAGTCCCCCTCTATTCCGCACTGTCTCTTTATTTGCTGTGTGAGTTCACTGACAGACTCTGGGATCCCATCTGGAAGAATCAATCTTTGGGATTTTTCTTATGATTGCGAGCTTCACCGAAGCAGCCATTCCATGACTGTCTGTGAATGAGGAAAGAGAAGATTACATGTTTTAACAAGAGTAAATCTGAATTTTAACAAAGCAATGAGAGGACAAAAGAACCTTTCAACATTTAATCTTAAGGTTACCACACCTTTATATATGTATGTAGTCTCTCTCTAATCTCTAGATGACTGATCACTGCTACCGCGCTGTGTGGCTCTAACCCATTAACAGGGGCACAAGAGGTTCTGTGACGCACATGCGCTCCTCACACAGGATCTGTGTCCCAGGTGTGACACTGTAGAAATACTCTGTTTCAAGTAAAAGTCCTGCACTGAAAATTTTACTTTTGGCAAAGAACAAAAAAGCACACACGCACACACACACACACACACACACACACATACACATACACACACATTTGATACCTCTTCCAGAAAATGTGCAGGCACTGATGCAGTTGGAATGCAGACACAGGTGTGGTTGGACAGGACAGTCAATTAATGTCCATGAAGGTTAAGTTAGCAAGTAATCATAGAGAGACCTGCAAACTCAAGTAGTGAAAAAGGTGCATTTTGAGATTAGAATACGAGGAAACAGCCGTTTTGATAAACATATGTTTTATCGCATTTCGATTCTTTTCACGATGCATAACAACAGGCAAGATGGGCCTCAGGAAAAGCTGGCACACACAGAGTGACATTTCATACATTTTCCAGAAATCTTAATTATTTCTAGTACTATAATTACATTTAAAAAAAGTAACCCTAACCCTTTTTTAAACATAAGACACCAAATAATACATTTAAACATTCCTTTAGACATTCCTGTCATTACAGCACAAACCACAACAAAACTACTAAACAAGGAACTCCTAAAATGCCTCTCCTTCCCCTCTGTTTAGAGCACATCCCCGGAGGGCCACTAGGGCTGACAGTCATCGACCACTGAGCCTCTACCATCGTAACATGATTTAAAAGCCCCCTCATTGTCTGTCCATCTTTTGCATGGATTAAATTACTCTCATTGTTTTTTTACTTGTAAAGCTTTTATTGCACTTACAGTAATGTAACCAGTGTAGTTGTAGTCAGCTCCAGTTCTTTCACCTGGTTCACTGTCTGTCCTGCTGCCTGTGCTGTGTACAGCTCACACAAACCGCACCCATGAGAGTAGAGAAACTAGTGCAGGGGTCGGCAAACTTCAGCATTAAAAGAGCCATTTGGGTGTGATTCCCACCAAATAAAACCCACCTGGAGCCGCAAAACCTATTTGACCGCTATAATGAAAATAACACTGCGTATAGTTTCATTACACTCCAGGTGAGAAAGTGCTCTGTGTAGGAGGAAGATGTCGGCATCATCCACCCCACTGCCACGCTGGTAGACAAACTGTACTGTGTCCATTGATGGGCCCACTAGAGGCCTGTACTACGAAGCTGGATTTTCTCTTATCGAGGTAACTTCAGGGTTAACCCTGGGTTTTCCGTCATACGAAGCTGGTTCACTTCTTACCGGGGTAAATCACCATGGTAACTTATGCTGATACCACGCAGGATGTTTTCCACAGCCGTTGCACTCTCCCCAGTTTCAGGCTGAAGGTTAAAGATCTTTATCCTCCGCAGCTGGTTCCTCACCTGGAGTGTTGAGAATGAGTTCAGATCATCTGGTCCCCCCCAGCTTGGGAGTTGGGTTCCTTGTGGCCAGACATGGTTTTGAGGCCTCTCCAAACTCTGCTGATGTTGCTCTGCTGCAGCTCATCCCCCATCTTCCTCCTGTAGCAATGTTTCCCCTCCCCTCTGCACAGCCTTCAGCTCCTCCTTGTTTCCTGACCTAAAGACACTCTTCTTCTCCTTGAGGAGAGCCTTTATGTCAGGGTTAATCCACGGCTTGTTGTTAGAAAAATACTGCACGGTCTTGGTGGGTACAGTGTTTTCCACACAGAAGTTGATGTAGTCTGTGATACAGCCTGTGAGGCTGTCGATGTCCTCTACATGAGGATCACAGAGTTCATCCCACACTGTTGTATCAAAGCAGAGTACTAGAGGGTTTTGCATAGGCAGGAGGTGAACCAGGTTTTAGTCTGATCTTCCCAGGGGGGGTGATGAATTGTTAGCATAGAATAAGTCCAGTGTTTTATTGTCTCTGGGGTGGCATGTCACCTACTGGGTGAATGTGGACAGTGTGGAGGAAGGAGAAGCATGATTAAAGTCCCCAGAGATAAGGAGCAGGGACTGTGGGTGCTGTGTCTGCAGACACACATCACAGGCTACATCAGCGTTAGCAGAGGGGGGAATATACTCAGCTATGACAATAATATGAGTGTATACCCTTGGCAGATAGTGTGGCCTCATACTAACTGCTAGCAGCTCAATGTCTTTACACCAGAGTTGCTCTTCAATGGTGAGGTGCCCAGAGTTACACCATCTATCATTAATAAACACTGCCAGCCTTTCTTTCCACAGTCCTGTCTGTCCATATTAGCTGGAAACTGTCCAGCGTGGGGACTGCAAATGGGACTTCTCATTGCTTTATTTCAACAATGGCTTTCTTCTTGCCACTCTTCCATAAAAGCCAGATTTGTGGAGTGCATGACTAATAGTTGTCCTGTGGACAGATTCTCCCACCTGAGCTGGGGATCTCTGCAGCTCCTTCAGAATTACCTCTTGGCTGCTTCTCTCCTTGCCTAGCGTGTCAGTGTAGGAGGACAGCCATGTCTTGGTAGGTTTGCACTTTTGCCATACGCTTTCCATTTTCAGATGATGGATTCAACAGGGCCCCGTGAGATGTTCAAAGCTTGGGAAATGGTTTTATAACCTAACCCTGCTTTAAACTTCTCCACAACTTTATCCCTGAACTGTCTGGTGTGTTCCTTTTTGATGCTGTTTGTTCACTAATGTTCTCTAACAAACCTCTTAGGCCTTCACAGAACAGCTGTATTTATACTGAGAGTGAAGTACACACAAGTGAACTCTATCTACTAATTAGGTGACTTCTGAAGGCAGTTGGTTGTACTGGATTTTATTTAGGGGTATCAGAGTAAAGGGGGCTGAATATATATGCACGCCACATTTTTCAGATTTTTATTTGTAAAAAATAAGTTTGTGGTTGTAACATGACAAAATGTAGAAAATTGAAGGGGTATGAATACTTTTGCAAGGCACTGTAAATACATACATACATACATACATACATACATGTATAAATACATGCATACATGCATATATACATTGCACATACAGACACATTCTTCTATGCTCTCAAAATCTGGGATAGGGAAAGAGTGCTGTGTAATATTGTTTTTATAAGTACGGAGCCTCCTCACACTGGAATTGTCACAGTTCTGATTTTGTTTGTCTTTAGTAAGTAAAAATGCCAGAGTAGTTATGAGGACTTTGCTTGCTTTTATCTGTTTCATATGATTTTTAGCTTATATTAAAATGGTTTTAAGGCATCACTTTAGTCTCTGAGAACTTTTTATCAAAGTTTTTCAGGTGTGAAAAAAGACAAGCACTCAATAAAATAATTTATAGTCACCAGTACTGAAAGTAGTGCATTTAGCTGCAACTGTAGTTTAGATTATTCTCCAGCTGTTTTTCTTTTGAACACACTGTCACTAACAAGTAATATTATGTTCCTACTATGATCCTTAGTGAGGAGGGACATCCCTGCAACTGCTGAGACCAGACCAATATGTGGACTGATGGGGACCATACATTTGGTGGCAGGTAAGTTCAGTATGAAATGCGGGATGTTTATGTGTAAGCCAGGCCAGGAAACTATGGCAACCATCAGCTATTGGATTATAGCTATGTATGGCTATGCTCGTGCTCTGCTGTGCTTTGTCATTTCCAAACACCTGTGTGTATTAGGTGTGTACCTGGTTGTCATTACAAAGAAGAAGAAGGTGGGGGATCTGCTGGGCCATGCTGTGTGGAAGGCTCTGGACTTTGACATAATCTCCTATAAGAAGACAATACTACACCTGACAGACAACCAGGTAGACTGTCTGTCTATTACTGCTATGGCTACTGGTTGACCGGCAAAGTCTGTACCTGATCATCTCCTGGCTTTCAGTGCCCCCTCAAGATGGCACCCTCGTTCAACTCCGTCCAACAACTCTGCTTCTGAACACCTTATGCACAGGTGTTGCACTGACATGTATACCCAAAGCTAAAAAACTGTGCTCCGCTATTTCAGGACAGTTTTGCCTATAAATTACTTGGCTCCTAACCTATTAATTAAATTGCTACCAATGAAGACTACACAGCTCAGTTAGTTGTCAGCTGAGTGTTTCATATCCTCAGACAGACAGTGTTGGACACCAAACGCAGCTCTTCATCCACAAACTTAATAAAGCTGTTTTATTGAAGTTGGATCATGTTAAATATTTCAAGGTTAAAACATAGTAAGGTTGGGCACTACCATTAGTTGAAAGCAGTATCAACAATATAAAAAATATTTTTGTCAAATGCATTACCAGACCATTATTATCAGACTGAACAATTTTGTTTTTCTTAAATCAAGATTTAATACTAGAGAAGGCTTAACATTTGCAATGCAGTTGCATGTACATCAATGATTTTATTCACTTGTGAATTTATTGTATAACTAGTGCAATTCCCCTGCAAAATTTGTTTTTGCGTGTTTTTACTACAAAGTCAGACATTCCAACTGTCCTACATATTGATAGCGGCTCCTTGACACCCTCAAATGAGATCCAATCTCCAGTCTGAACCTCTCTCTGGTCCTGTGCCGCTTTATAGTCTCTATAACTCTGGTCCTGTGCTGCCTTATAGTCTCTCTAACTCTGATCCTGTGCTGTGCTCAGTGTGCTGTGTGAGAGGGGGAGGGGCCAGCAGCTAGAGCAGCAACAGCAAATGGGTGCTTTTTTTTTACCAATCTATATATTTATCTATATCTTTCACATTTCTTATCCAAACAAGGTCAAACACTGCACTTACTCGTGCCCATAGCAAGACACCTGTCATGTTTGAAATCAATCCAGGATATAACGAGATTGTTGCATAATACTTACAACATGACAGACTTTCTGTTGCAGCACTTTCTACCTGATACATAGTGACTCACTGCCTACTGGTTATCACTGTGGATCAACTTCTTATGGACAATTGTTATTGTTGTTTATTTACAAAATTATTTCCACACAGAAGTCCACTTGTTAGCATTTCTGGAACTTTGAACTGCATCTCACAGTCTTTATCAGGACTGTGTCATCATGTGGTTCAGGTGGTTGTATGTAATGGGAGATGGTAACTCATGTCTCTATTCGAAAAGATGGCCTCTGTCATCAGATGTTTAGATGTCCTTCTTGACCTTCCTCAGATCATCCACTGACTCCTGGTCAAAAAGCACAGAATCAATGTGAACTACACAGCAAACTACATTCTCTGCTAACATTGAGTAGCAGGGTGACAGCTGTCTCATTTATAGGTCCAACGTGGGTCCAACACACGTTGAGTAGACCCATGTCATATGTTATGTCTACTGTCTGAAAGTGGCATCATTTTCTTTATTTCTCACTCAAGGTGCTGGATTTATCTCGTTTCAGATGCAGGATAACAAGACTTTCCTGTCCATGATCAACAATGTGCTTCATACAGATGGCTTCTACTTTGCAGCAGACTATGACCTGACCCACACTCTGCAGCGCTTGGCCAACACCAGCCCGGAATTTCAGGAGACGAGCCTTCTAGAAAGGGTAAGAAGAGCACCTCATATACCACATATAGTCCAGTCTCTTTGTGGATTGATGGGTTTGCAGAGGCCACCATGAAATGCCTAATCAAAACATCCTCTTTAAAATTACAGATTAATTCACATAAATAATTAAATAGTTACTTCAATTGTTATTAATATAGAAGTTAGAACTTCCTCAATCTCAACTAGTAATTTCCAGATCTTATAATGTTATTACATATGTCTAGAAACATTTATTTAGTTTTATTGTGAGTTGCATTTGGCTTTGCATTAACATGGTAACTGTCCATGTTCCAGGCAGATCAGCGTTTTGTCTGGAATGGCCACCTGTTGAGGGAATTCATTGCACAGCCAGAGGTAAGCATTTGTTTTGACTTGTCACTATCGAATATGCTGAGCTGTCTTTGATCTCCGCTGCATTCTCCATAGAACAGATTCTTGACCAAAGTAGTAGTAGAAGCAGTTTCAGTTGATCTGACACTTATATCGTGGTCCTTGTTTGTTTATTAGGGACCGAGCCGAAAGGCAAGAGGGCGAGGACTCCAGAGGAGTCCTGCCCTTGCCTGGAGGCAAGGACCCTATTGTTTTTGTGTCGTTTATTATTATTCTACCGCCTCTTTGAGCCTTAATTTGACCACCTAAACATGCTCCAAAACTCACCAAATTTGGAACGCACATCAGGTCTGGCGAAAAATTCGATAAAATGGAAAAACAAACAACGTCGAACTCTCTAGCGCCACCTAGAAACACTAAAACGGCCACTACGCCTGATAGGAATGTCGTAGAGAGATCAAACCAAAACTCAATTTTTCGTCTTATCAAGACCTACAAATCACACACTGACACCCCTGACCTAAATCCAACAGGAAGTGCACAATTTGCTGTTACATGTGGGATTTTCCATGATTCTTGGCCTCCTACAAACGTCCAAGGGCGTTCATCTTGGCAGCTTCAAACTTAAATAGCTGACTTAGCACACCCTGCTGCACAAAAGTTCTGAACAACTTTGTCATTACTCGTCCGGTTTGGATTTTAGAAGCCCTCAAAGGTCAAGTGCCCAAAAACCCGCGCCAAAACGCTCCCACAGACAATGAATGGGAGGAGAGTCTAATGCCACTTTGACCCTAAATTTGACCGCCTAAACATGCTCCTGGACAGACCAAATTCACCAAGCACATGAGGCCTGGCCATTAATTTGATAAAATGGAAAAATTAACCCCAAAAGTGCCAAAATGTGCTCTCTAGCGCCACCTAGAAACACTAAAACGGCCTCTACACCTGATAGGAATGTCGTAGAAAGATCAAAGCAAAACTCAATTATTTGTCTTTGTCAAGACCTACAAGTCACGCGCTGACACCCCTGACCTAAATCCAACAGGAAGTGCACATTTTGCCTTTTAAATGTATGATTGTTGACGATTTTTCAGGCATTTCAAAATATATACATTATTCCTGCATACTTTCATCTACAGACTCCATTCAAACGTCAAAATGTAGCCACAAGTTTCATCTATAGATGTGTGTAATTTGGTCTGGCTATGTTTTGTATCTCCATACTGTCTGTGCATGCTCTTTCCTCATGCTGTCCAGTCGTTAACTACCATGGCAACGACTGTGTGTGTGTGTGTGTGTGTGTGTGTGTGTGTGTGTGTGTGTGCAGCTGGCTCATTTGTGCTGTCCAGTTATCCTGATTCATTTCATCTGGTCTTAGTGTGTCCCTAACGGAAACCTTTCCGCTTCACCACGGCCCGATGTGCGCAAGGGGGCGAGGTCCTGCCCAATGCTGCTTGCAGCTTTAATATATATATGTATTAGTGGTGGGCCGTTATCGGCGTTAACGTGAGACTCTTATCGGGCGATAAAAAAAATATCGCCGTTAATCTGTTCTCAAAGTTGTGTTGGGAGCTGGGTCTATACTAGGCAAGCTATGATGACTTTCACCTTGATATTGTAACGTCCCTCAATAACCACACGCCGAGACGTTAGCCGGTTTAGCTTTTTATTCTTGACTGTTACACAGCCTACTGTGGGCCATAGCCAACGCCAAAACAACAAAAACCTAACATCAGTAGCTCACTAGCCACACATGTGCTCACTGCTGCCGTCTTCTTCTGAGAGGCTAACAACAAACACACCTACACGCTAGCTGCAAGGCTCACTCTCAAGATGCGTTCACAGACACTCAGAAAAAACTTTAAAGTACTTTAACTGAACAGAACAGAATCTGGCTTAAACTCTCAAATTTCTAAAACACAAAACAGTAACATGCCCAGTTCGTTACAATATTTTAGCGCGGATGTAGTGGTAGCGCGGAGATCTAGTTTGTCACCAGAAAATGTGAACAAGCTGGTCTGGAGAAATAGAGCTTGGACTGATTGACACAAAGCTACTGACTGTAAACAGTTCATCACGACCTCTTATGCAGGCCTACAGTTTAAAATTCATGTTTAACTGAATAAACAGTTAGTAAACACAAGTACATCTTATTGAACATGATTTATTTTCATCACCAATTATAGTAGAACAGCTTTCTCAAGCAGTTTGTGATGCATTTTGGAGACAGGAGATTGAGCCCCTGGTCTAATGCGCCACCTGGTTTGAGAAACACGTTCTCAAAGACTTACTTTTAGTCATTATTTGGGTAGCACACATACTCTGAATGCCTTCTGCAGAATTCAAATGAGCCATTTTAACCTAGATTAATCTAGATTATTTCCAAGATTACAGTGAGATTAATCTAGATTAAAAAAAAAAATCTATGCCCACCACTAATATTTATATGTGTTTAATGTATAATTTAAGTATGTACTGGCACACTTTATGCCCAAAACAAATTGCCCTGACGGGACATTAAAATTTAGCTTAGCTTATCTTATCGTATCTTATCTGTTGGCCTTAATAGAGTCAGTCTGCTTCAAACAAAGTGGCACAACTGACCAACCCCCACATGGTTTCCGACTTTAAAATTGGAGGAGCTGTGTGGAACATTTTTGTGATCTTTTTCAAAACCAGGCCGTTAGATAATCATGCTAACTTTCCACAGTGATTGGTTGGGTGTCGTCCTGGACCTACTACACCGCGTTCCAAATTATTATGCAAATGATATTTTTCTCAGATTTTCCTAAATAGTCAATGAGAATGACAGTCAGTATAATTTTCAAGTCATCAACCGTTATAGTATAATTCGAATTTTATTGAACAAACGTCCCAATGATAACAGTATTTTTTTCAAAAATAAAAAACTCAAAATGCACTGTTCCAAATTATTATGCACAACACAGTTTCAAAACATTTTATAGGTTGTAAAGAACTGAAAATGGTCATTTGTTGAATTTGCAGCATTAGGAGGTCATAATTACTGAAATCAAAATCTATTTCAATAAAAAAAACATCTTAACAGGCCAAGTTACATGTTAACATAGGACCCCTTCTGTGATATCACCTTCACAATTCTTGCATCCATTGAACTTGTGAGTTTCTGGACAGTTTCTGCTTGAAACATCGGATCAAGAGATCTCAATTATTGACCACTTTTCTCCTCAAGCCGCAACACGTGAATCGAGCACCGAGCACAACATGGCCGCGGAAGAGCAACTTGAAGTGGAAGGAAGCCACGCCATACTACAAGAAATAAAACGCGGTAATGAAGCACTCTCACAGAAGCTCGATGCTAAAACTGCCGAAATTCACCACTCTATTTCGGGGCTGAAAACTGTGGTAGACGGGATGTGCTCACGCATTACGGAGGCAGAAGAGTGAATTAGCACAGCTGAAGATAAGCTAACTGAGTTAGACTCCCATGTCCTCCGTCTGATGAAGGAGAAGGACTTTCTCGTGGACAAGATAGACCAGCTAGAGAATCAAAGCCGACGCAATAATGTCCGCATCGTTAACCTACAAGAGGGCGGAGAGGGGACAGACCCGGTGCGGTTCTTTACTGATTGGATCCCCTCAGTGCTGGGACAACAGCACTTTCCTGAGCCGCTGATAATTGAAAGAGCGCATCGGTCCCCGACATCCCGCACGCCAGGAGATACGCGACCCAGACCCATTCTCATCCGCCTACTCAAGTACCAGGACCGGGATAAAATCCTCCGAATGGCCGCCAAGACATCCAGAGAAAAAGGTGGGCCGATTTCTTTCAAGGGAGATGCTGTAATGTTTTTCCCAGATCTGAGTGCAAACCTGGTGAAGCGAAGAAAGGAATATAATCATGTTAAGAAGGAGCTGCTCGCAAAGAAGCTCCAATTCAGCCTCCTCCACCCAGCGACCCTGAGAGTCACCCTGCCGAATGGAGAGAAAAAGTTCTTCAAATCACCAGAAGCAGTGGCATCATTCCTCCGAGTCTTCCAGGGAGGTGATTAAGCCTGCGTCTTGCAGGTGACTGCAGGTGCAGCAGCATAACTCCTCTAACTCTGAGGGTGAGCGAATTCTACATGTCCACGAACTATCCAGTGACTCTTATGTAAGTGCAACGATATCCCCGCCATATCTTTTTTTTTTTTTCTTCTCCCTTTTTATTTTTTTATTTATTTTTTATTATTATTATTGTTTTTTTTGTTGTTGTTTTTTTTAACACGTTATTTTCGGACATTATGGACCAAAACCGAACTTATCCTATTGTTGTGGGGTTGCACTTGAATTTTCATTTACTTCTGATTAGAGTGGGTGTTGCAATGTTTACATCTGATGTTGTTTATATACCGAGTGATTAAAAATTTAAATACATGAGAGCTCCGGGACCAATAAGTAGTTGGGTGTGATAGTTTTAGGGAGCATTCAACGGAGGTCACGATTGGTATTTTTGGATGGCGCCGAGTGTTCAAGGGGTCGGTGCTTGGGGGAACGGGGAGGTGTTTTTTTTTTTTTTTTTTTTTTGGTTTCCAGAGAGGCATTTTCTTCAAGTTGACTATTTCTATGGTACAAGGCAAGTCACTGTCAATTATTTAAGCTTTTTACATGAATAAGGTGGTGAAATTTGTCAGTTTTAATGTCAATGGTCTTAACGGACCTGTTAAAAGGAAGAGGGTGTTAACATATTTAAAAAATATTAAAACAGATATAGCCTTCATCCAGGAGACTCATTTGACTAAGCAGGAGCATGATAAATTAAAAAGAGGATGGATTGGTCAAGTCTTCTCTTCATCTTTCAGCTCTAAAGCTAGAGGAGTTGCTATTTTGATAAACAAAAACATTCCCATCACTGTTCAGGAGACAATCAGTGACCCACTGGGCCGCTATGTCTTAATAAACTGTCTGATTTATTCTGAACAATGGACTTTACTAAACCTTTATGCCCCTAATTATGATGACACTTCTTTTATTCAAGACATTTTTCTTAAAGTATCAGGGGATCGTGAACATGTTCTTATGGGAGGAGATTTTAATTTTTGCTTAGACCCGATTTTGGACAAATCAGCAACCTCCACTACAAAATCTAAGTCAGCCTCAACTACTCTATCATTTATGAAAGATTTAAATCTAACTGATGTTTGGAGGCAAATACACCCCCAGACCATAGACTATTCTTTTTATTCGAACCGCCATAATTCGCATACTAGAATTGATTTTTTCTTACTGTCAACACATGTGACTTACAGAGCATTAGAGTCTGATTATTTGCCACGGATACTTTCTGATCATTCTCCACTCACTATCTATAGTAATACCTGAGAAAGTGGCCAGCATGTACAGATAGCGTTTGAATCCAACCCTCCTTAAAAAAAGTGACTTCCGTAAATTTGTCAGAGATCAAATCAAACTATTCTGTGAAACAAACTGTCCTTCCTCCCCTACAGCCTCGCTGTATTACACAGAACCCAAAAGAAATAAATGAAACTTTTAAAAAGTTTTATGTTAATTTATACGAGTCGGAATCACCAGAAGATCTGTCCACGATAGATACGTTCTTAAATAATATTGATTTGCCTAAACTGAATCAGGACGACCAGAAGTACTTGGATTCACCATTTACCTCCAAAGAGATAGAAAATGCTCTAGGTACACTGCAATCTAAGAAATAACCAGGGGAGGATGGGTTCCCCCCCGAATTTTATAAAGAGTTTAAGGATTTGCTTATACCTCTCCTGATGGATGTAATTAATCTAGCATCTAAAACACAAAGCCTACCTGATTCATTTTCAATGGCTATAATTACAGTGATTCATAAAAAAAACAAAGACCCCTTAAAATGCTCCTCTTTCCGACCAATTTCCCTCTTGAATGCGGATTATAAATTGATTTCTAAAGCTATAGCAAACAGGTTGAGTGAATTTTTACCAAAGTTGATAAACAAAGACCAGGTTGGCTTTATCCAGAAAAGATCCTCCGCCAATAACATGTGCAGGTTACTTAACGTCATTCATATGGCAACTTCCAGCACGGAACCTAGTATAGCCGTCACTCTGGACGCGGAAAAGGCCTTTGATAGGCTTGAGTGGCCCTATCTATTCAAAGTTCTATCTAAATTTGGATTTGGCTCCTATTTCATTAATTGGGTCAGAACGCTGTATAAAAAACCACAGGCCAAAATAATTACCAATGGACAAATGTCCACTGCCTTCTCCCTCAGCAGATCAAGCAGACAAGGGTGTCCCTTATCCCCTGCGCTTTTCGTTATAGCTATTGAACCCCTGGCTGAGACAATCAGACAAGATTCAGCGATAAAAGGTGTTAAAGTGGACCAGACGATACATAAAATCAATCTTATGGCAGATGATATAATTCTGTATTTAACAAAGCCATCTGACTCCCTTGCTAAATTAAAAACTGTTTTGCATGCATTTGGATCTGTCTCCGGATATAAGGTAAATTATGACAAATGTGAAATTCTCCCACTCTCAAATTTCGATTACACTGAACTTCAGCAAAGAGGTCCATTTAAATGGTCTCCAAGCGGGATAAAATACCTTGGAATTATGGTGGATAATAACCTCAAAAATGTGTATAAACTCAACTACTTACCACTAGTTAGTCGAATAATAGAGGATTTACAGAAATGGATAAGTCTACCTATCACCTTGATCGGCCGAATAAATTGCATTAAAATGAATATATTACCAAGGCTGCAGTACCTCTTTCAGTCTTTACCAATTCCAGTGCCATCCAGCTTTTTTAAAGACCTGAATAAACATATTAGACAATTCATATGGAATGGTAAGACTCCAAGGGTTTCAATGGAAAAACTCACATGGGACTACAAACTGGGGGGTCTTCGACTGCCTAACCTTGAAAAGCATTATTTGGCTTCCCAAATGCGACTTCTCTCTTTTTTATTTGAAAAGGAAAGTGTCCCATCTTGGGTTTCAATTGGAATGTATGCTCTTAAGGATAAGGTTCCTGCAGACTTTATTTATAAATGGACACCTACAATCATCTCCAGAAGGACTGACAATCCTGTCTTGACTCATATCATCAAAACATGGCATGAAGTCCGGAAAAAAATTGGACTGAAAAATATATTTTTACCCAGAACACCATTGAAACAGAATGAACTCCTACCTATGTCAGTGGATAATGGGATCTTGGAAACGTGGCACCAGAAAGGGATTCATCATTTGGAGGACTGTTATAAGGATGGACGCCTAATGTCTTTTGAGGACCTAAGGAGGAAATACGATCTGTCCAGTAGAAACTTCTTTTGTTACTTACAGTTGAGATCTTTTCTTAAATCTGTTTTAGGACCTGAAATGATCTTACCTAGGGTCAGCGACCTGGAAAAACTGCTTCATGAGGGTAACGCACCTCGTCTTATTTCAAAAGTGTATTCTCTCTTGATGGGTGATGCTCCAAAACCAGGTTTACATAAATCAAGGGAGAAATGGGAGTCTGACTTGGGTGTGACAATGGGTACAGAGCGCTGGGCTGAACTGTGTCAAAAAAGTCTAACTGCCACTCTTAATTCTAGGTATAGGCTGGCTTATTATAACTTCCTTCATCAAACCTATCTTACGCCACAGAAATTACATAAATATAAACCTGAGATATCTAACGTGTGTTTTAGATGTGGTTTAGAAGAGGGCTCATTTCTACATTGCACTTGGTTATGCACAAAACTTGACACATTCTGGCATGATTTCTCTGACATCATGACAAAACTCCTAGGACTACATTTCCCATTAGATCCTCAAACCTGCTTATTAGGAGATACTACAAATATTAATGCACGATTAAGAAAAGCTCAGAAGAGGTTCCTTTCACTGGCCTTGTGTGTTGCCAGGAAGTGCATCGCTATCACGTGGAAGTCTGACTCTCAACTTTCTATAGGAAGATGGGTTTCAGAAATGAATAGCTGTCTTCCACTTGAAAAAATTACATATACACTTAGGAATGACTATAATACTTTTACAGAGATGTGGCAGCCCTATTTGGCTTATATGGACACGTTACCAGCTTCTATGATGGACCGGGTGTAATCTTTGAAAGCTCTTTTTTTGTCAATGCCTAGGACTGTTATCTTTCTTGCCTCTCCAATCTTTTTTTTTTTTTTTTTTTTTTTTTGGATTAATGTACTTGTCATTATTACTGATATTATTCTCATTATTTATTAATTGTATTTACCTATTTTCTTTTTTTCCTCCTCTCTTTCCAGTTCGTGGGTGGGTTGGGTAAGGGGTTTTGTTGTGTTGTGTGTTCGTGTTTACATGTATATCTTGTAATTAAAAACTGAAAATAAAATATTCTAAAAAAATAAATAAATAAAGGGTACAGTTCTCTACACTGCCCCTCTCCAAATAAAATACAAAGGGCTGCTTCATCTGATCAGCAAAAAATTAAGTACACAGTATAGTTCAGGGAGTGCAGTCTCTGATAAATATCTCCTGGATGGTAAACTATACCTTGGGTGCAAGTGGTCAATCAGGCTGCGAAATCCCTCATTTTCCACCACTGATAATGGCTGGTCAACGATTTTCAAATGTTTGATTACATTAGTGGTATTGTACGTCACGGCGGAGCTTCCGCCTCTCAGAATAATGGCTTTTCAAACATTGCATGTTGCTGTCTTGCTGTGCAGTGTTTCGAGTGTAAAATAATTCGACACAGCGTACATGTTGTGTGGAAAAGTTGGCTAGCCACAGTGCTGCTAAATGCTGATCTGCTAGCTGGCTGCAAACTGTGGAATGGATTTCATGAACAGAGGCGTGTCTCATAACGCTGTGCCTCATTGAGACACGCCTCCGTTCAGGAAATCCGTTCCACATTTTGCAGCCAGCTAGCAGACTAGCCGGCAGAAATCACTTGTGGAGTCATTCAGCAGACAACATTAAAGCACAGACACGGCTCGTGAATCGTTTCTATGAATTGTACATTCCTGTGTATAAGGATGGCCACTCCTCGACTCTTACTATTGAAATTTGAGTGATAGATCTGATTGAATCCCCCCCTACAGAGCTTGAGGTGGTCCTTGTTCACAAAGTGTGTCTCTTGTAAATAAACTATCTCTGCTCCCTGGTCTCGTAAGTGTGAAAAGATCTTACTCCGTTTAGCCGGTTTATTGATCGCCCTTACGTTCCAGCTCATCAAGTTTATGCCCATTCTGCTCGTATCCATATTTGGTGCCATGTCAGGGGTCCGCAGCCCGATGTCACCACTGCGCTCCTGTGGCGCCCACTATCCGGATCACACCTTGAAAATCTGGCAGCAAAAACTGAAAAATTAAAGGGAAAGGATCTGGGAAAAAAGGGGGACGCGTCACACACACATACACAGTTAACACATAACACATTACATATATGAACTTGAACCCACACAAAAAGCTTTTTAACGAGCTCTATCGTGGCCAACCGGTCCACCATCTCCTGCACACCAAGCCTATCGTGTGCAGCTCCGTGCATAACACCCCTTGATCCTAAAAGTATAATATCACCCCTTTAATTTAATCACCTCAAAAAAAAGAAAAGAAAAAAAAAGAGCAGGGGGAGCTCGTAACAGCAAGGTCCTTGAAAATAAAAGGGAATACCATAGAGAGTAGGCAACAATGGCCGAGGAGGAACAATCAATTCTTGAAATAGAACAAGACAGTAATGTAAGGCAGGGCCACAGTAGCTCTTAAAATGCAATGAATTAAATCAAATATTACTTTGGCCATATTGTCAAATCCATAATAATATCCAATAATATCCTGCCTGTGACTTTCATGTCAGTGTAAGCATGTATAAACTTCTACTTAGCCAAGCTCAACCAGTCCATATGCTTCACCTGGGATTCAGTGTCTTCTTGATGTACTCCACGGCGTCTTTTGGGCTCTCGAAGGTTTTCATTTGTCCCCTTTCTGGTGTAATCACCAGGGTTGCTGGGTATCGCAGCCTATATCTTATCCCCTTGCAGGCCCGCAGGAGGCTTCTTGCTTCTTTGAAGGCTGCTCTCTTACTGTTTACTTCCTGGGTGTGGTCTGGGAAGATGTGAATCTGCCCACTCCGACCCTCCGATGTTTTCTCCATTTCCCTTGCCTTCCTCAGTATCTCCACCTTCTCTGTAGAATAGTGACATCTCACCACGAAGGCCCTCGGTGGAACTCCGTTCCCGTCTCGTCTCGCACTGAGTGCTCGGTGTGCTCGATCAAGTTTCGGTATTACTGCTAGTCCCAATTTTTCTTTTAGCAAGCCAGCTATGAAGTCTGACGGCTTTTTGCCTGTCTCGGCCCCTTCTCTTACCCCCACGACACGTATGTTGCGTCGTGATCTTCCCTCGAGGTCTTCACTCTGTCCCCTCAGCTTCAGTATCTCCTTCTCCATTTCCTTCAGTTTTGTCTCCATGTTGGTCATACTGTCAGACTGAACATTCAACGTATTGTCCACTTCTTTTTTCCGTTCTTCCATCTCGTTAGCCAGACTGATAGTTGTGTCGATTATCAGCCTCACCTCGTCACGTAGCAATTCAAACTGTATTATCTTCTTAGCCCATTTTTCCATCTCGGCTTTCGTCTCTTTTCTTCCTTTCTCTATTTCTTCTTTACATCTCGCAATCTCGGTCTTGGTCTCCTCTCTGTGTTTCGTAATCCCAGTGTTGGCTTTTTTAATCTCGGACATCATATCCTTAGCCCACTGAGGTATGTTGTCAGCATGTGCTGGGCTAGCATTACCTTAGCTAGCTGGGGAGGCAGGGTTGCTATCTATCTGCAGCTTTTCTACACCAGCTCGAGTTTGTCGGTTGGACATTTTCAGTCATAAATTGCACCGAGAGCGCACTTGTTTGCTCCTTAAACCGAATCTTACTCGACGAGCCCCCTCAAAGTGGTATAAACCTGGCAATATTAATATTTTTTGACTACTTTTGCACGGAGCCTCCACACGCACGTCTTCACACGGCAAAGCACATCCGATTTAATATATTATATGGCCTCATTAATCATCATCATTTAAAAAGAAAATCAGTTCAAATGAAGTTGTGTTAATAATAATCATATACATATATAGATATAAAGATATGTAGATGGATAGATACATAGATAGATAGATAGATAGATAGATAGATAGATAGATATAGTAGACTTAATAATTTTATATATATATTCAAAAATGATAGTGTAAGATTATGCCAAACTAGTTGATATGGAGTTTCAGTAAGAAGAGTTTTAAGCAAGTATCATTTTTTTGGTGTTTACACCACTGGGACATTTTTGCCATAATCCTCTAATATATTCTCTCAAAATGAATTAAAAGTAGAAATGTTAGACTCGGCCCACAAGAAAATAATGTGTGCAAGTTATCCATGCATTGATTTTCAAATTTTAACCACTTTTTAATTTGACTAAACCACAAGGACACAAAATAGTAGCGTCATGTCATTGACCCGTATATATACAATATTTATGGATGTAACTTACATGATGCACTAAGCACTAAGAGTGGGGCTAGCTATCTCTGAGACCCCTTATTCTATGCAAAGGTTCCCGAGGTATTCTAAAGTTTTTGTTTCTAAAAACATGTATCACAATAAATGATTTATCATCTAACACTGCTTTTATCTTACAGTTACACAAGTTTGTATATCCTGTTGTCCACGGCTGTATCCTTTCCTGTTGTTGTCTGTTAAATGTGTTAAGAGAAGAGTGTTTTTTTGTGCTTCACCAGGGTGACTTTTAGGTACCTATTAGACGAGGTACAATACAAAGTATGACACTGAAAGAAGCAAAGACTTTGAATCAGCTGGCCTAAGGTATATTTAGCAACATGTGTTCACACATTGTGTGAACACGTGTATCAGAATTAAATATTTGTCTTTTAAGTGTATACGATTTTTGTATACATTTTTTTTCTATTTTTATGTTTTATTATGTATAGAGCTGACTTCCAAATTCCATGCCACCACTGGTTTCTTAACAATTGTTGACTAGTCATTATCATAAAGTCAAGCTGCATCAATGGAAAGGTGTTTGACTGGAGCATTATCTCCAGGAGGAGCTGTTTCAGAGCTGGGGTCCGCTACCATGTCAGAGGTAACACTACAGTCCACTCTGCTGACCCCTCATGTCCACTGGGTAGGACTACATCACATTCTGGTTGCTCACATCTCCATCATAGCTCACATGTCCACTGGAAATATTTCTGAAATGTCCTCAGTTTGCTCTTCAGCAGACACATTTCCAATATTGCCCAGTGATAATTTTTCAATGTTTTATTTTTATTTTTTTTTTACAAATCTATTGAAAAGACATTTGCAGCTGATGACAGAAAAATGAGTTATGCTGTGTAGAGATAGTAAATCAGTGATAAATGAAATGCATCAATACATGGAAATGTTTGACAATAAATAAATGGTTGAGGTCTGAATGCCTGTCCTCTACTGTGAGGGGCAGCTACCACAAAGTCTTTCAACACAAGACCAGAACAATATGCAGTCACATCCAGTGGACATTAAGACAATGACAAGTAACTGTCTGTCATTAGAACTTTGAAGCCATTATATTTCTAACTTTTTGTTATTTGTATTTTTGTCTGAAGGCATTGATTCAGAAGGCCATGCTGCCAACTATGTAGAAACAGAGCAGGTAGTGCAATACAACAGTGCCAAGGCTTCATTTGTACAGGTGAGCCAAAGCAGTAATACTATAGGACAGATTATAAATCAAATAATCCTTAAAATGTAGTTAAAACAATTTTAGCATTTCTTCAGTTTGTATTAATTTGATGTTTTCTTTTCTTCTTAAATTAGTTTTCCATTCTGTATACCTCCCATAATTGTCTACTTTCATACACAATTTCCACACAATTCACATTTTTGTTGTGGCCCAGTGATGAGATGTACATTAGAATGTAGACTCTAACATGGACTGGGCTACATGGCTGTGACAGTTGTAATTAATGAATGTATGAAAGCTGGATTATGTTATTTTTATGCATTATACTGTTTTTCTCCACAGACAAGAGGCTCCATCCCCTTCTACTGGTCCCAAAGGCCCAATCTCAAATACAAGCCAAAGCCACAAATCAGCAAAACAGTCAACCATGTAAGTCGTCTTTATTCTTACATTAGACACATTTAATTTATCTTCTTTGTGTCATGCAGTTTTCATATTTATTCTTTTATCTCTTTAGTTGGATGGATTCCAGAGACACTTTGACTCACAGATTATTCTCTATGGAAGACAAGTCATTTTGAACCTGGTAAAAAGGAAAAACTTCATTTCATTATTTTTTCTTTAATTTTATTAAATTAATATCACAATAGGTATGTAATCCATGATATGGCACTGAAACAGGTAAAGAAAATCCATGACAATGTAGGATACAGCCAAATTCACTCGTTGCTTTTTAGAGGTAAAGAATTTTACCCAAGAAACTAATTGTGATGTCTAGTGACGTTAGTAAATACATAATCAACATCTGTTAAAATGTATATTCCTATAATTAGCATATACTATCGGGAGAGGCACACTCTGCAAACACTCACAAATGACATGAAGACAGCAACTCCAGTCTCCTGCATCTGTTTGATTGATTTAAAAAAGTGTTAGGGGCAGAACTCATCAAAAATTCCACCTGAAATACATCTGCAAAAGCTGCAGTAAATCTGGCACTGAGTTATTATCATCCTTTTTTCACAGATCAACCAAACAGGCTCAGAAAAGCCTCTGGAGCTAGCATTTGACAAGATGGTAACTAGCTTGGGAAATGGCATGATCAAGTAAGATTACCGCTGTCTTTACCACTTACACAGCAGTGCTCTTTTACTTACTAAATACTTGCTTTACTTTCTGTAGGTACATAGCATTTGACTTCCATAAGGAATGCAGTCGGATGAGGTGGCACCGACTACAAATCTTATTGGACATGGTCGCTGAAATGCAGGATGAGTTTGGGTCAGTGTGTTTTTCACATTGTGTGTGAACCAATGTATCTCTTCATACTGAACATCAGTAGTAATAGTGTGTATGTGGATACAGGTATTTCCTGGTGGATGCAGATGGGAAGGTGCTGTCGAACCAGGAGGGGACATTTCGCAGCAACTGCATGGACTGTCTGGACCGCACCAATGTCATCCAGAGCCTTCTGGCCCGATGCACGCTGCAGTCACAGCTACAGGTAATTCCTCATAATCACACAGGAGGTGAAACAATAACAAAAACAACAGAACAATGGTCATCAAACCATTGGTAATTGTTCTCCATAAAGAACATTGGCTGTGGTCATCTTGATTTCATGTTGGCTACAATCAATTCCAGTGGTGATGTTTTCACCATGAGGAAGAAGTATAAAAAACACAAACATTTCAAACCCCTCCTGCAACCTCATCCACTTAACCACAGTGGAACCCAGTGTTAGTGTTAAAAAGAAACTCCGCAGCAGAGTGGTGAGTATGACATGGGTTCTACTAGTAGAGTAAGTGCTGTTGAAGACAGAAAACAGGTACACAGCTAATGAGGAGCTAAAACAGGATTGTATGAGAAAACATTTTGGCTTCTTACAAAAATATGATGAGATAAATTCATAAGTGCGGTGAAAAATGGGAATAAAGGATGGTTTCAAATACAAGCCTGATTTAAACAGATGTCTGTGAGGCTCAGTATTTATTAGGGGTGAAACGGTTCTGACACCAAGACTGAAACCGCAATGTATTTCTCAGCTTTTAATCAGGGAGTCAAATAGTTAATTTTGTAATTGCCACTCAACTCAAATATGTGTGTGTCTGCAGAAAATGGGAGTCCTCCACATGAGCCAGCAGATTGAAGAGCAAGCAGACTTTGAGAAGATGTACAAGAATGGTGGGCTCTCCCTCACACAACTGTGACCTCAGTAGTTTCTGTGGAAGGAGTCACCTGGCACTGCCACATTTCAGGTCATGGATGCTAATACAATCTGTTTCTCTTGTTCTAATTATGTTTCATGTTCTGTCCCTGTCCCTATCTATTCACATGCAGCTTGGGCAGATAATGCAGATGCCTGTGCCAAGCAGTATGCTGGTACTGGTGCCTTGAAGACTGACTTCACCAGGTCAGTTTTCACACAGCAAACAGCTATCATACTGTTAAACACATGCTAACTACCTACTAATGATAGAGGAGATGGAAATGTTAACCAGAGCATAGTTTAAAAATAATGTCCAGATTTCCTATAAATTGAAATTGTATGACCCATTTTCCAATGTGATTGTGCCCTGAACAGCCTCATGGATCTCATTTGAACCAGAGCAAACTGTTGTGCGAAGTTAGAGTGTAACCTCAGCTAAGTAGTCAATATTCAGAACATCTGTCAAGATTATGATTGGATGGTGTTAAGCAATATGGCGGCACGTGTGGACGCAGCAACACAGAGCTCTCTACCTCTGTGCTTTTTGTTTCTGAATGTGTTGTTATGTGTTTACAAGAAAACCTGTGTGAATGGTTTGAAACCTGTATACACCAGTGCAGAGTTGTGGAACGTTGGATTGGAAGTCGAATCGACATCACAAAGGACTTTCAACAGTCTCATAACATACC
Source organism: Scomber japonicus (assembly GCF_027409825.1). Taxonomy (NCBI): domain Eukaryota; kingdom Metazoa; phylum Chordata; class Actinopteri; order Scombriformes; family Scombridae; genus Scomber; species Scomber japonicus. Next base: position 28,267,057 of record NC_070587.1, on the reverse strand, counting down.
GCTAGACATAGCAGGACCACCAGGCTCTCCCTGGGTGGTTGTCGTGCCTGGGAGGGCAGTGTAGATGGCATAGGGAACTGAGACAGAAGCAAGGATGCAGAGCGGGCCTGTTAGTGGCTTAGGAAGCAGCCCCTCAGACCGGCTCTACCAAGCATTTTCATGACCAACACCAGATCTATTGCCCACAAAACAGATGAGCTACAGCTGCTGATGGCAGAGAATTACCGCACTCGAGACTGTTGTGTGTCGATAATCACGGAAACCTGGCTTCACTCGCTCGTCCCGGACACGGTAGTACAGCTAACGCGCCGCACAATGCACCGCTTTGACAGGACCAGAGTTATAAACACCCACTGCTCTCCCGAGCTAGAGACAATGACTGTTATATGCAGGCCTTTCTATCTGCTGAGAGAGTTAACAGTGGTGCTTGTTACTGCTGTGTGTATACCTCCTGATGCTAACGTTAGCACAGCTCTCTCCCAGCTCCATGATGTGAACGAACACAGAGACTTTACTGTTTTACATTAAGAGCTGCACTGACAATGTCACGGTGGACAAAACAGATCAGAGTGTTTAATAATCAGAAACCCTGGATGACAGCAGAGGTGCGGTCACTGCTGAGGGCCCGAGACTCTGCTTTTAAAGCTGGTGACCAAGACCAGAGCAAACCTGAGGAGAGGAGTCAGAGCTGCTAAAAGGGACTACAAAAGGAAGGTGGAGAACCATCTGGCTGACAACAACCCAAGGCAAGTGTGGCAGGGTTTACAGCATCTAACCAACTTGTTGGAGGTAACAAATGCTTATGCTTCACTGATGGAAGAACTAAACCACTTTTTCACCCGCTTTGAGACAGAGAACTTTGACCAGCATCAGTTTGCTTATGAGGCAAGCAGGTCAATAGCTGATGACATCGCCACTGTTCTCCACACTGCCGCGAACCACACTGAGAAACGGGGGAACTATGACAGGATGCTTTTTGTGGATTTTAGTTCGGCGTTCAACACCATCCTGCGGAACATTCTCGTCAAGAAGCTGACTGACCTGGACTTCCCACCCCTCACCTGCGACTGGATTAACAGCATTTGCGCAAAAACATATAGACAGTTAACACTCTCTCTACAACATGCACAGGTGTGTGTTCGCGTGCTGTGTGCCGGTAAAACACAACACAGCCGATCAATTAACACAACGCACTATGATTAAAAAGTGCAAGCTTGTTCTTCTGAGTCATGCCTGTGGTGCAGAGGTGGCTAAAGTACTACAGATACCTGTGTAAAAAAAGTCGCCAAATGACTTACTTTAACGAATTTTGTTAGTTTATATAATGTAGATTTCTAAAATATTACTTTTATGAGGGTCACAGTCACAGAAAATAAACTTAGCATTTGATAATTGTGGTAGCAGCGGTGCAGCAGATGTAATGAAGTCCACGCAGCACGCTGGATGTAAACTAATATTAAGCCTATATCCTATTCATTATAATGTCCATGGACATACATTGAGTTCTTTTGCCTTAATAATGACAACATAATACACAATAAATGGTCAGATTGAGAACCTATAAATGCATAAGGTCTGGCCCTTGTCCTCCATGGATGACAGACTCTTGAGGGCTTAACAGGGCTTGGAAGATCCTGAACAATTAACCCCAACCCCAGAGCACTTTGTAAACCATCGCACAACCAATGCAACTAACAGTATCAAACATCTACCTCAATGTAACATATGCAATATGGGCAACATTGGCAATCGACTTTGTGTGTGTGTAAATAGCTCTTAAATTATTTTATAGTTTTTACTTCTAATATTTATTTTAACTTTTTATTGCACCACTGGAAGAGAATCCCGAACCAATCTCGTTGTGACACCTGTTGTACAATAAAGGATATTCTATTCTATTCTATTCTAAGCTGACATTTTGGCCTGGGTGTGGTGTAAATTGAGAACTCATGAATTGTTCAGAATGGATAGGGTTTATTCTCCATAGAATGCTGGATTTGAATGCTTTGGTATGGTAAAATGTATAAGAGGAAAACTCACGGATCACCAAATGTGTGGCTCAACTACATGTCGATCTTTCAGGACAGGAAAGAGGACTCAGTGGGGGCTGCTGATGGATGGCTGGAACTCCATTATCCGATATTACAAAAACAACTTCTCTGATGGTTTTAGACAGGTGGGTCCAAACCTTCATAGCTACTAGTGTTATTGTATCTGTGTGTGTTATTGAGCTGTACTTTACAGTTATATTAACACAATCAATATATAAAATATAAGGGGCGTTTCAGCCAGTGCAACTCAACTCAGTGCAAGGTGAAATAAACCTGCCTACTTTGAATTTAAAGTACAGGACTGCTGCTGGGGTGACTTCACAATCCCAAGATAGTCCATGTAACCAAACTATGAGTCCACCTTATTAATTTGTCATTTTGAGGCTCTACAGGGCACTATAACAAAATCAAGTAATGTATCTTTGAAGTCAGTATTCTGATTGTCTGTTGTAATTGTCGTTTTCTGCAACAACCTCCACTATGGTTCAACTATTTTATGGATCAACTTAGACAACTCAAAGGTTTTTCAATGCACTGCACGATTTCACTGAACAGTTCAGGGGGTTTTATTTTCTAAAAGTACAGGAACTTTGGGGGCGAGGTTTGTAGGGCTACCACCGCTGATTGGTTTAAAACAGAAACCACAGCTGCCTCAACTTGTTTACTGCTTCATTCATAAAAACAAGCAGGCGCTTTAGTCGAGGAGAGGACATTTCCCATTGTGTGTTAACTTTAAGGTAAAGTAAAGCTTTGCAGTCTGCTTTTTGGCTTGTTTTCCAAAAGAGTGAGAGAATGAGAAAGAGAGAGAGATCAAGTGAGCTGAGAGCACAAGCGAAAATGAGCCACTGAATGAGAAAAATAAAACATTATTTTCTGATTCATTCTAAAGATTACACAGTTGCAGTTGAGTCATAGCACTGCTGTTCAAGTCTATAGCATCAAAAAAGTGGATCATATCATTCCAGGTCTCAGATAAGAACTGATTTCAAAGTTCTTCTGTTCGTTTATAAAGCACTAAAGAGTTTAGGGCCAAAATACATTTCTGATCTCCTGCAGCATTATCAACCATCCAGACCTCTATCTGGGATAGGTCTGCTCTCTCTCCCCAGAGTCAAAACTAAACATTAAGAGGCAGCATTCAGTTTTTATGCTCCAAATATTTGGAACAAACTAACAGAAAACTGCAGGTTTGCTGAAACACTCAAATTGCTCAAAAAGTCTGTGCGGTGGAAAATCAGAGATTTCAATTTAAACATATTATAAATGTTAGAAAGTAAATACTGAAATTTTTTAAAAGCCTGTGAACTATGTAGTAGTAAATTGTGGAGCAGCTGAAGCATCCATTGATGGGTGGAGCTGCCAGCAGTGCCTGGGAGGACGGGTAGAGTAAACATTAATCACTTACCGTGGCTTTGCACCACCTGTGCAGCAGGGAGGTCCCTGGCCAGATGGTGAGCAATTGCCGGCCAGCAATTCGACAAAAATCAAGGTGTGAGAGGCTTTTGCTCCAAGAGTGAGGGCCACAAGCTATGGTCACTGCAGATAATTAACTTCACACTTATTATATATAAATATATATATATATATTATTATTATTGTACTTTTTTTTTATTATTGAAAAGATGTAAACACAGCCTCTCTTCTTTTCTGCAGATATTAATGCATTTTTTTGTAATTTAATCCTTTGTGCAAATACTCAGCAACTATGGGTTCCTCTAAGCAGCTGTGTAAAGATTCTGAAAATGAAAGTTATTGATACACGCAATGCAGTAACGGCCACAAGAAGATAGCAAAGCATTGTCAGTTTGCAATTTCCACAGTATGAAATGTAATTTAGGGGAACTGTAGAAGTCCACGAGATCTGAAAGACCAGGAGAATTCTGAGAGAACTGCTGGTATGCAAGTCAGAAAGGCAAATCAAAACCCTCATTTGACTGCAAAATCATGCTAAAAGATTTAGCATACTGAGTAATGCTGGTGCGCACCGTTCCACAAGATTTTCATGGAAGAGTAAGTAAAAAAAACATACCTGCGTCCACATAATAAAATCCAATGTAAGGAGTAAGCAACGGAACATCAACAAAAGCCAGATGTGTTTTAATAGCAAGCACTGTGGACTGATAAAGTTATAATAAAATGCTTTGGCCATAATCAGCTAAGGTACGTTTGGAGAAAAAAAAGGATAAGCATTTCATGAAAAGAACTACTTGCCAATTAAGTTTGGGGGTGGAACTATCATGCTTTCATGTTGCATTCAGTGGGACAGGAAACATTGCACTGGCTTCTACAAACAGGATAATGATCTTAAACATACCTTGAAATATAGCTCAAGAGACCAAGCTGAAGGTTTTGGAATGGCCCTTGCCATCTTTGAGTAAATCTGAAAAAGGCTGTGCATGCAAGATGGCCCGAGAACATTGTACAAAACGTGTTTTTCAGGTTGTTCACATGCCACAATATATTTTTTAAATTTTTTGTCAAAATGACAAATGGTGGACTCATTTGTTTTCTGTCTTTTTAAAAAAATCAAATAATTATTGATTTCTTACACTGCACTGTAGCTTTTATTCTTGCATCGTATGCTAATACTCTAGTATAGTTTGTTTTTGTTTACTATTCTCTTTGCACTTTAATAGCTGTTTTTAATTTTATTTAAATGTCCAGTTATAGTGATTCTTTTGCATGTTTAATGTTTTGTGTAAAGCACTTTGAATTCCATTTACTACAAAGATGGATGCTCTTGAGTTTCAGATTTATTTTCCTCTGCATTTCTCTTATTCATTCATAAATGCAACTCAAACATTAGTTATCAGAACTCTGATCTGAGTATCACAAGCATTTAATATCCCAAGGCAGCAGTTAGCGTACTCACCTGCAAAAACGTCAGTGCAGAGAATGTAAATGTTGAAACAGTTTGAACAGTTGGTCGGATTTAATGCAGGACTCCATTGATCTGTTCCTTGGCAATTATGCTGTGGATGAAGCTGATTGGACCACTCCACTGCATAACCTCAAAGACTTGAAGTTTCTGACGGTAAGGAGGGCTCAGGAAATTGGAGAAATACGTTTTTCTTTGTCCCATTCCTTTATTGTTATTTATTGTCTTTTCCTTTTCCAGTTGCCTATAATCATGGTGGTAGCATTCTCTATGTGTATCATCTGTCTGCTAATGGCTGGTAAGAAAAACTGAAATTAAATAAACTAACAGGTGTTTTTATGCATGAGGGTTTATTTATGCTAAAAATGTATTAATATCAGGCTCAGAAAATGTATGCACTTATTTGTATTTCTGGAAAGTTCCCCCAATACTCATTATGACTTGCTGTTCCCTATCAGGTGACACGTGGATGGAGACACTGGCCTATGTCCTGTTCTGGGGAATAGCTAGTGTGGTGACAGGTGGCCTCATCCTTTTTAATGGACGGGACTTCATAGATGCTCCCAAGCTGGTACAGAAGGAGAAGCTGGACTGAATGTGTGTGTGTGGAAAGCAGCTAGGCCCTGGTGATCTCACCACCTCATCCTCTACATCTTCATCACTTGACTCCCAGCATCAGCAGGCCTGGAGCCTTTACTAGAAGAGAGGGAGGAGTGGAGGAGGGTGAGGGCAGCAGGGCCAGCCTCGTGTACAAGAACAGTGGAAAGACAGAGACTGGAAGTGCACAGGCCTGCTGCTGTCCACACTGCAGCGTCACTCATGTGGACAGGACTGTCTGTCCACAGGCTGAACCTCTGGACTTTGTTCTAACTGGATGTCATTTCTGATTTCAGAGGAATTTTGTGGGATCTTTGTAAGATTTCACATGTCCCACTGCATTCCCTCAATGGGATGCATTGGGATCAGATTCAGAATTGCTGCTGTGATGTCACAGGACAGTAGTAAATGAAGTACAGTATACTGTTTATTAGCCTTTTGTTTTTTTCTTTTGGTTTGCCATTGCCAAGATATGTTTATAGCTCTGTCTCAGCTTAGATGGTACCTGTCTGCCTCTGTAAAACCAATAACAGGTCGATATGGCTCAGAGAAATGCTGCCTTATTTAGCCAGTTAAAATAACATGTATCATTGGAAGTCTTCAGTATCTGGATTGTATAACTGCATTTGAGCAGTATTTATCACCTCATATTGTCAGGGAAAATAGAAGATAACCAAATTACAATAGGAAGGTGTTTGTGATGAGGTGATCATCAGTATCTGTCAATGAAAAAGCTGTTACAAACTGTAAAAGGCAGGTATAAACTCCTCTGTTTGTTCCTGTTAGTAGCCTGTTCAGCAAAACATGTTAAGCTCTTAGAAGGATTAGGGAAGCAGAGTTTAAGCTATTTCTTTAATCTGTAGTCAGCCACATGAACAATAATTAGTTTAATAATCTCCACAAATGTATGAAATACAGTAGATGTTTTTCCATATCTATTGGCATGACCTATATTAAATGCAGAATCAAAGTGCATTATATATTTAAATAACGCATTAAGCAAAGACACATTTTTCTGAATTATAAAGTACAGTATGAAATATTGACTTTGTTTATAATTTCTTCCACTCTCATCTCACACTATTCAACAATTCGCCAGACAAAATGTACAACAGCCAAGTATTAAACACAGCGGCACAACTTCCAGCTTCATTGGAGAACATACATTTTGTTCAGACTTGACACGTTGGACATTTCTTACAATTTTAACAAATGTTTTATGTAACATGTTATTTACTGTTGAAGGCAAAAGTTCTGTAATCCTCAGCCATAATGAAAGCCGGGCAGTCTGCTCATACACTTTTAACTCAGCTCATTAAACAGCAAGAAACACAAATCTACAGTACATTTACTGGCAGTTACACTGCCCATTCATCATCTATTCACCAATAACCTGGTAACATTTCTTGCCAGTCAATCGTCACGTGTTTAAATGTATCATCACAACTGATAGGCTCCTATAAATGTAGGTACATTTGTGTGTAGAATTTAGTTATTTGTTTATTCTTTATAATTATCATATTCAGTCCATTTGTCCTTGCTCCGTCCACACTTCTTGGAATACAGTTGTGGTGCTAAATTGGACGTTGTTACAAGTCAGTAACAGGGATAAGCTCATCTAAATGACAGATGGATTTAATGAATTTGGTTCTGAGTTGGGATAGAGATGTGTGATATACCTCAGCTTTCGCCTTTTACACAATGTTGTTATTATGGTGGTAAGAATGTTCAACTTTTTAAGTTGATGAGGAACACATTAACTTTTATCTCTGAAGAAGTAGATTTATGCTTCTATATTAATATGTTACAGATGAATGTTCCCCAGATGCTGATGCCTGTACCACTACTGCAATACAGACAGTTGTAATGTGTATTTGTTATATTTCCCTACATCTTTCATTCACTTTGGTGGAAGTACATAGCCTGATTAAATATAACACTGAGGATTCTAAATTAGACTTTGCAGTTAAAAAAAGGACCTAACACACAGAGCAAGTCTAAGGCAATGAGAAGGACCTTAGTCTTATTTACGGCAGTCAGACAATTGTGCAAAATACATTCTATAATTTACAGATAGGAGAACTAGTCTAGGGTACACCCACAGATATCCACCCACTGCATAAGCCGTTCCATGTTTGGATGTTTATGTCTTAAATATTAGATACAAGGATCAAGGATAAGTCTGATTTTATTCTATATTTTGTTTTTGTTAACAAATTTCCACAAAACATCGCAATCACCAATTTGTTCGTCTCTCCATACTTTCTGACTTCCCTAGCCTCTGTGGCTGAGCACCCACTCCATTGGTTCCTTCTGAAGACATGAATCCTATAAAAACAGTTCACAACATTCAGTTCATAAATGTATAGGTTCTTTACAAAAATATCTCAGGAATTACCTTAAATAACTGGTGATGTAGTTTTTATCAAACATCTCAAACAGGAATTAATAGTGTATTTGTTGGGGACTACTTTTAGGAGCAGATTAATCCACATCTAGTGCTCTAGTGAGTATTTCTGGCAGCAGGATGGTGTGTGGGATTGAGTCAAAAAAACAACAACACTGCATTTATGCTAAAGAAAGAACATGTCACCCAGTGTAATAGTGTGGCTTATTGATCTGTTTTAATAGTTTCTGGACAATACTGGAGCTCTATGACACAGAGGAATAAGCTATATCGGTCTAGTACAGTCTGGACTTACATTGTAATTTGGTACTATTTTTTTTTTTAAATTGGCTGTTTGCAGTATCACATATGAAATATACTGTTTATAGTGTACATTTAAATTAAATGTTAATATTATGCACATTCTACTGGATAACTGTTGGATTTTTCAACTACAAAGAGCCTTGGCAAGCAGCACCTCAATGTCCGTTTTCAAATATGAGAGCTCCAAAGACACCAGTTGTCTGTGTGTAAAAAGTGGAAGTGTCCAGAGTTTCAGACTTTTAAAAAAAAAAGCTTAATAATGGAATGTTGGAATGGAGAGTGAAAAAAGCAAGCACATGCAAGAAGAAACATAGTTGAAGCAAGCCAACAGGGTTATGTTGAGATGACATTATGTGGGGCGTAGGAATTTAGATTCTTGACTGTACTATGTGTGGAAAGCAGCACCAGTTTGGTTCAGCTGAGGCACCACTGAAACCCTGCTGTGTGCATACACAGTATATGTGTTTTCATTCCAATCCTTCCTCCTCTTGTTTTTCCATTTCCATGCCACTGACATGCCTCCTTTGACATTAAGCTGTAATAATAAACTGAACAAGTGATTGCTGTAATGTTCTAGTTTTTTGTGCTCTGTTGTCATCATAATATGAAATGTTGTTAGCTCAGAGGTGGAACGCAAGTATTTGCTTTTACTTCATATAAAGCTGCATTTGTTGTTTCTTTGCTTTTGGGTTTGTTTTGTTTGGGGTGACAAGCAATATTTGACACATCACATTCTTTATTTAGCAGGTTATTTAGATCAAAATACTACAAAAAAATACAGCCCCAGTTGACCAGGAAAATACTAGTGCCTATACAATGTCAGGAAAGTAAGCGCTGAAACAAGTAATGCTTTCATGAAGATTAGGAATTCAGAGAGGATTGGAATTTGTTGTGTAGAATGTTGTTTGGTAGCAGTAAATATAGAAATACAGCTGTACAATGCTTTAAAAACGTGCTCTGATTTAATATATATGTTCCCATTATGTACACAAAAAGTGGAAGCTCACACATAGAACACCATAAAGTGCTGATATTTCCACACAATTGAACTGTCTCAGTCTCAGCTGTCTGTTTGTAGTGGATTAGGGTATTAGCGTGGAACACGCTTTTTCCCAATTCTCACTTGTGTACCATTTTTGTATATGAAGCCAATACAATATATCAACACTTTATATAATTTTGAAATTCCCAAGATGTTCTCTTATTAAATCAGAAGACAATTTTCAGATAGTGTACTCAAGGGGAAAATGGAACATATATCCATATATCCTTGTATCATCTTGTTTCAGAATTTATGGATTTTCTAATCTGGGACACCTTGTGTTGAAATCTGGGACACTAGTTTTCATTAAAAATAATTTATTACATATATAAAATTCAAGCAGCAAGAATTATAATAAACATGTTATGAAATAATAAATGTAGCATTGTATGTAAAAAAGATAATTTTATAATTTTATAAAATATTTAATTGAACAAGCAGCAATATAGGCCAAAAAAAGTTACCTCTGTTTTGTCATTGTAGTCTGTAATACATTGCATTTAATAATCAATTAAGTTACTATATAGATAATAAAATATATTTGTTCAATGCACTAAATTAACTGGTATATAGATAAATATGGCATGTAACATTTGATGTCAGAATAAAACCTATTTCTTTGACTTGGCTGTATAGGTAACTAGTTGGCTAAACGGTATGCTAACAGTGAGCTAAGTGGCAAATCACAACAGTGTTTTAAATCCCGATCTTAAAACAAATACAATTGCTACATGCTACAAGCCAATAAAGTCATTTTTGAAACAACTGTTTCTTAAGTGGGACGACTAAAGATTGCTTCAAATAAAAAAAACACATTTTCACAATATTAATGTATCATTTGATACACAAACACGTCACTAACATGATTTGATAACAATCAGGAGGATTGTCTTATTTATGACAAAATGATATCCTCAACAGTACACTGATTTTGTGTAAATCCTGTCACTGACCTTTTAGTGGACTTCACAAGGGGTACTTCCTGTGTGAATATTTTCCCACCCCCATTTATGACATCATACCCACAAAGTCACATGATTTCTATTACATGACACCCCTGCTTGAATTCAACACTAATCATGTTCACTTTAATGTTGTAGAAAAATAGATATATGCATTAGTGCTTAGTTGTCCCACAGTAGTCAAAGTCCCACATTACACTAATCCACTATATCTATAGCTGACCAGGAATACAAGGCTATTATAAAATGTTATTTCACACATTTCTTCCACATCATTTTATTCAGAAGAGTTTCTGCTCCAGCTTCCTGAAACATTGATGTTTCCTGGAATCTACTTCAGGATCACTTTATGCTCTATCAGCTATAAGATGTTAACAATTATGTTTGTTATCAGATTATGTGCAGCAATAACAGCAGTACTTTGCACAGCCTTGATCTTACAATAAATGCACTATAAAAACGTCACCTTGATTAATGCTGATTAAATTCATTTTGTTTTGTTGGGCCAACTTTTTGTAACTGAATTAGCTGAGACAACATGTTATGTTGTGTTGTTAAAATAGTGGAAGACAACATACTGAGTGAATGCATAGTTGAGCCAACTATTACCCACACTATGGCGTACTGACTCGCCTTTGCGAGAAATACTGAACAAAGAGCAAACAAATAGTGTCTTTAATTTTCAAAATCTGAAGTTGTTTCTTGTTTAAAACATTGTATCAGGCAGACTAACTAAAGAATAAAAACTGTAACATTAATGTGCAGTAATTTATTTACAATGTAAAATAATATAATACACACATGGCCCACATACCATGGGGGACAATGATGTTTCCCAGTAACAGTAAGAGTGAACCAGCACATACACTTGTGAGTTTCCTGCTATGACATGTCAAAATGTTTGCTGTGTCCAGTCAATGGTATTTAGCCATGAACAGTCACTTCATAAAGTATTAAGACCCCTTCCTCTATTGCATACTTTATAGTGATATATATATATATATTTAATTTTGAGTAAATAAAATTGGCATTTTCTCCATCAATCTACACTCAATAAGCCATACTGACAAAGTGAAAACACATCTTTTACAAATGTATTAAAAATATACAAGTAAAATCTTTTTTTTTTCTCTTGGAGGGCAATTAATTTGACAGCTCGCACCACAACATATTTGTACACATAAATAAGATAAAAACACAGAAGAAAGAAGAAGAGTTGGCAGCTGTGTGCAAAAGTGCAAAAATCAGTGTGCGAAGTCAGCAGGCCCTAGTCCAATGAACAGTTCATTAAGAGGTAGCCTATACGAGCATCAAATGATAAAACATGCACCACAGTATCCAGCTGTGCACTGCAATAACAGATACAACTGGACCTCATATAGATTTGTTCAGCAATTGGACAGCAGAGGGGATAAAGGACTTGGAAAAACAGTACCCTTACATGCAGGTTGGGCATAGCGACGCCCTGAAGGCAATAATAAAATCTCACTTCTTAAGATTTGTCCGGAAGTACTCAAAATATTATGTGACTTCCTCATGATCTGTAGTTCCCATAAGGAACCTAGGTCTCTCTGCTTAAGTCCAATGATCTTGGAGCAGCTTCTCAGGATACTGTTGATACTGTTTCAGTCCTTGAGTGACAGATTATTAAACCAACAGATAGAAGAGTAAGTTAAAAGGGTTTCAATGAAAGACTGATAAAAACGACAGCGAATCACTGGACTGACAGAAAAGGAGTTGTGGTGATAACTGTGTTAGGCCAACTTACTTTCAGAGAAAAACAATTAGTAGGAACAACAACTGAAGGGTTGAGCTAATTCAATATTTTGACGAGAAGAAAAGTTGGGCCAACTTGACCTGAGAGAGAAATAATTGTTTTACCCAAAAACATCATGGATTGAGATAACTTAATATTTCAGCTTGCACAGAAGTTGGGTCAACTAGCTCTAAGAGAAGTGAATCAGATGAGCCAACTTACATTTTTGAATTAGCAAAAGGCCCATTTTGAACTGCATGCACATTGTGTCAACTAAATGGCAATGTAGAATTTTACGCTTGGTCAACAATTGTTCAAAACTTGAGTAAACTCAAAAAAGTTGGACAACTAGTTACTTTGTTGAAAAAAGTTGTACCACTTTATTTATTTTTATAGTGTGAGACACAAAAGTGTTTCTCCCATTTATTGTTTTATTCTATGCTTATTGCTTGTAAACCTGTTCACTTCTCACATATCAGATATTTTATTAGTTTTATGACTTTTACTACTTTGTAGCATAGTCAAAAAAGGGGTTATAAAACTAAGCTTATCATTAGTCTATTACATGATGCTTATTTAAACCATGCAGCTAATGTGTGAGGACTAGTGATTGTTTTGAAGATGGATCCTGAACCCTACCTGCATGAAAAATAAATCAATATTCCATACTTATCTGAAAAATGCAATATCAGTGTGGTTGAGAGGTTTGCTCTCTCCAGTGAACCACAAGCTACTGCCCACAACAACACAGCTGTGTTTACAAGTTGGTGGTTTCAGTGGAATCCTTGCCTCATTTTCTGGCAGAGACAGAAAAAAGCTCTGCAGTGAAAGGGTGATAGGTTTTTCCCTGATGCTGATGTTGAAGGTTCTGGATATTGTGTAGCTTGTTGACAATGTCTGCAATGTTTAATAGTGGTAGTAAACTACAGTGGTGGGGTTACTGGAGGATGTGCTCCACTTACAGCAGCAATGATATTGCATAACCATCTACCCAGTGTATCTTGTGCATGGTACTATGGGACGCTGAGATGGCAACTAGCCATTACAAACAATTCGGTCCTTGTATAACCAGGGACCGGTTTTTGTAGTCTCATCTCAGTGGCAGTTGCTTTCAGTATTCTTTTTGTGGGTGATGTGGTTCTGCTGGCTTTACACTGTGATCTATAGCAGCATTACTAGTTAATGTATCAATAACTTTGAACTGTTCCTCACAAGTAGTACTTTCACTTATGATGTAGTTTGACTTCCTTTTATGTTTACTTAAATAAAATGAATGCCTGCCTTTAAGCCCACTGTGGCGTTAATTCTTGTATTCATGTAAAGAATTTGAGTACTTTTTCTACCACTTGCAATACCATAATGTTTTGCTGGATTATTTGCTGGGATGGGGATCAGATGATGAGGAAACAACAAGCTTAAAATGCCAGTTCAGATTAGCTTCAATGAGCAGGAAGAGAGAGACCTGCTGTGTGAGCTGCGACAGGTCAAACCTGCAAGACATGAAGGAATTTCACTATATTCAATAAAGGACTATATCTGAATGTTTTCATAAAAAGAATATCATTTCAATAAAGTCTATGGAGAAACTGGATTGCTGCAGCAAATCTTTTTTGTTTGTTTTTTACACCACTGAAACACACACACACACACACACACACTTAGATTATTACCTATGATATGTTACATACAAGTTATGACACTTTCATTATATTTTAATTTGATCATAAGTAGTTTTTAATGGCAGTTCATTGTTTATGGTAGTCAGAGGTTACTAACAGATCATTTAGCCAATGGCACAAAGAAACAAGAGTCACTAATTTCTTGATTGATCGTCAGATGACACATATCTACAGTATGTACATATTTGATATTACATATTTGAGGGCATACAGAGCAAATATGTCAGTATTCAAATTAAGCACAATAAATCTACTGTGCTGGTCTTACAAGTGACTTTATGTGCTCCCTGTCTAAAAAAAATCTTTTACAGAGAAAAGTACCATGGCAGATGTCAGCCCTTTTAAAACAGATATAAAACTAATAACTAATAAAACTTCAAAAAACACTTATCACACACATATAAATCTGATGACCAGACAACTCAATACAAACAATTATTAGATGATGATTTCAAAACCTAGATCTTCTATCCATCAATCTATCATAACGTCCAATATAATTCCCCCTCCCCCACCCCCTGCAAATATGATGTGATATTCTGCCAAATCAACTTTTTTGTTGTTGTTGAAATATCCAGTACTAATGGTTTAAACTGCCTCGTTCTCACATGTTTAAATATATTGATTTTTTCTACACCCAAATGCAGTAACTAACTAAGTGCTATTAGTCCGAGTAGTGCTGGACTTTCTATAATCCTATTTGTGGATTATAATCCCATTGTGGGATTTTATATTTCTACAAATAAACTTGACTTGACTTTACCCTGAATTACACACCACCACCATGTAATAAGATATGACAACAATAATGAATGACAACCATATTTGCTGTAAATGCTAAATGGAAATTAAACAAACTATATCAACACTAATACTATTTTCCACAGTTAAACTGTGCAAACATCTAAGAGAATTATTCCCACCTATATGTAGAATGTGGGGTGACCCTATTTCAATGTACAGAATATTTATACGTGGCTCAGAGATGTGACTTCAGTACTGAGAGAAATTACACAATATGTATACATATAAAAATATTGTTAAGGCTCATAATTGATTTGCTTTTGCTGAAGAAAAAAAATAAAAAAAGGAGCAAACATTTTTCATCTTGATTTGATATCCTTGTTTTCAATTTTTGTATGAACATTTTTTGTGAAAGAAGACGAGGAAAACAATGTTCTGTTATTCCGTGTTGTACATGAGAAGTGAAGGACTGTTGGTGTGTTGGAGGACAGAGCTATGTAGATAGTGATGGTAGGAGGTTAATCTCAGTAAATGTGCGCTATATTATCACCTGCTAACTAAGATGATACTGTGCTTACAGTACGCTGCCTCTTGTGATGGCCATGTTTCCTCTTCCTGCAGAACACATACATAGCTGTGAGGGGAATACAGCTGACTGATGACACCAGCAGCAGCCCAATGAAGACTTGACCAAAAACAGGATACTCGGTCTCCACTGACTTTCCCTAAAAAAACAGATACAGTTTATGCCTCCAGAAAAAAATACAATCGATACACAACAAACAAACTTAAGGAATGGTAAGAATTTTGCACCAGAGACAATAAAAGTAAACTTGAATAAATTCAAATCCAAAATAAAATGAAAATACAATAGAGCACTGTAACACATTAGTTAGCAATAATATACAATTAATGTACAGAGCCCATCTAGATCTGTCACCAATCCTCACTGATATATCACCAATAGCTGTATTTCCATTATATTAAAAAAATAATTGCAAACAAACTTTTGAAATGTTGCAAAAAAAGAAAATTCGAATTAGGTTCATTTCCATCAACTGGTTTGAAGCACATAAACTAGGCTACACAATACATAGTTTCATCAGAGGATGATGGTCTAGGATTAAATGACCTGTCAGTAAACAGTAGAACTAGAAGTTGCCAATCAGAAACAAAACAAATAGTTAAATGACCTTGATGACAGAAAAATGGAGGGAGGTCTTAAGGAATTTCAGTTGTTTCAACTGGGCAAGCTCTTTCATGTCAGCTAGAATTGGCCATCCAGATGGCTATCTGGTTATCCAGAGATATCAGGAGTGAAAACAGCTGATCAGTCATGTGTGATCGAGCTGAGCTCTGACATGCTAATAAGCAGGTGAACTTCAATACTGACTGTGTTGGCCCAGTTTAATCCTTGCACTTGTCTGCTTGTAAAGCAGTATGTACAATACATCAGAAATGGAGAGGAAAAAAAGCCAAGGCTCACCAGTTCTTTGTTCCATGCGTAATAGGTTGGTGTCCCTCCCTGGATGTATTTGGCGATGTAGAAGATGAAGAGGGTGATAAGGAGAAGGGGACTAACTCCTGCCCACATGATCTTCCAATACCAGTTGGGACGATGGCCAAGCATGTCTTCTATGTCTTTTTCAAATCTAGAATGAGTAGATAACAGCACAAAAATAATCTCATTCTATATAGTTTGCGTAAGAGTGATAATTACTTTAAACTTTACACATATGCCACTATCCATTAGTGGGGCCATAACAAAAGCTGACTTGAAGGCAAAGAATTGTGGTGACTACCACATAAAAAAACACAGACCTTCTGATTCCATAGATGTAACTGACAGTTATGACCTCGATGAGGACAATGAAGAGCAGGGAAAAAGTGGCTCCATAGTCATTGAACATGGTAAACCAGTAATTCCCTGATGTGGTGGTGAAGCCCAGGCCAAGCAGTAGACAGAACAAACACACTAAACCTGCAAGCAAAGCACAGCACTCAGTCACGATACCCATTCATTTACAAGTTTAACATTCACTGCATAGCAACATGTACTATGTGGTAGTAACCTGCAGACAAAACCTGCCACCTGAACAATGTTAATAAGGAATTCTCAGAGTGGCCTGGTTGTGGAGTGGTTAGAGGGCATGCCACATAATTGCCTGGTTCCCCTCTGTCTCTCTCCCTGATTCTCTCTGCCAGTTACTGACTAAAAAAATAGAGGCATAACCCAAATTTGAGTGATGGAAGAAAAATCAATGAATTCAATAAATAAATCCATCTCATGGATCCAAACACATTTCCCCCTAATGAAACTCAGAACCTCTTTATGAAGTTTTAAGCAGCTCCTCAAAAAGTAAATATTAGTGGGTTCCTCTGTCAGTGGTTCCCAAACTGGAAAGTAACTCAGATAGCAAAATTGCCAACACACCTTAATCCAGCCCACATACTGCAGGAAGTGATGGCACATGGGAAATTTGCTCCTGTTAACCAGATCTGGGCCACAAGGAACCACCATAGCAATGTGACATCTCAACCAAAAACGAATCAAATAAGCAAGATCTGTACCACAGTTCTTTTTTATTCCAGCTTTTCAATTGCCAAGAGAGTCAAAATGTATTGTATAGTGTTTGGCCATATCATATGTGGGCCACTATAAATTCACATCCAGATAAGCCAGCACGTACTGTGTCGTATCCCATCATACTGTGCCTATGCCGTTTTGACAAAACTGGCCATGGTATGTTTTAAGATAACCAGGCCACATATGTTTTGTGATATTTCAGAAATATTCACTAGTTATCAGATGGACCACTTAAGGGACACATCCAGTTTGCACATCACTGACAGCACAGAATCTTTGGGATATTTTGGCCATATTTGTTATTTTACATGTGAGCCGCTTCACCCTTACATCCATTTTGCCAGAAGAGGGACAGTATTGCTAGAAAGGACACCCTGGTGGGTGTTGAGTCATTTCATATTTTTCCCAATAGGAAATCCCAATTTTCAACTTTGAATGCATTCCACTAACAATCTGAATACAACCTCAATAAGAATGACCTAAATCATTCTGTGTGGGGATTAAATGCATGACGAGATGAAAACCTGTAATGTAAAATGTGTTATGTAAATATTCTATTCTTATTACTGTTACTATGAAAATAGTTTAATAGTTTAATTATTATGATGAAAATCTCTTAATATTCCATAATCTACAATTAGAATTACTTACTGTTTTTGTAAATGCTCACTTAGTTGAGAAAAGTCTGACACATCACTTCTCCGTAGTTTCCCATCTTTTATTAGCTAAGGAAAGCGAAGGCTCATTTAGATCAAGTTCAGTTCCTTTACTAGTATTATATTATGATGAAACTGATATTGCAACACAGCAATATCATAGTCAATAGACTATGATATTGCTGTGTTGCAATATCATTTTATCAGGTCTCCATTGTGGAGAATTCAATTTGGTGTTGCTCTTTACTGTGGTGTGAGTAAACAGGACACTGTGATCAGATTTTGTTTGTAACTACAGCCAGTCTGAATAACACCAAAATGGCTACAGTTTAAAAGGCCTTTATAATCCATCAACACAAGCTGAAAGAATGTGCAATCAACATCAGTCTAGATCTTACCATTGAACATCTCATTGCTCATGCGAGATATGAGCTTGAAGTCTCGTAGCGGGGTGATAATGGCAGTGATATTGCCCAGCATGCTGCCCATTCCTAGCAGCAGAAGCATGATGAAGTACAGCACTGACCACACCTGAGATACTGGCATGTTCTTAATGGCTTCACTGTATACTATGAAGGCCAGACCTGTCCCTTCTACTGCCTGAAACAGATAAGTCAGAGAAACAAACAGACTGAGAAAGTTAATTCATTCAAAGGTTGATGATTCTGACCTATTTGCAAGGGTTTACTGTATTCTGGATTTTACTCTATAAATTAAAAGTGACAAAGGGCAAGGGTTAACTCTACACATCAGTCAAACCACAATTTCTACTCCGATCTCTACTCTTCTGAATGTCCCCCTAATATTTGGGACAACGACAACCCTCTTGATAAAATATGCTATCCCACACTTGATGAGACATTTCTGGTAACCTTGGCAGACCAATTACACGATGCAAAATGGTAAATCTCCAGGGCCTGATGGCTACACAGTGGAGTTTTATAAGACTTTCTCTCATCTTATAAGTCCTGAATTGCAACACATGTACAATCAATCATTTTCGAATGAACGGTTGCCAGATACATTATCTCAGGCCTCTATTTCTTTGTTGCTTAAGAGAGACAAGGACCCACTTCTTTGCATTAGCTGGAGACCAATCTCACTTCTTAATGTGGATCAAAAGATCCTGACCAAAGTCCTTTATAATCATCTCCGACAAGTGGTTCCAGACCTGATATCGCCTGACCAGACAGGCTTTATTCAAGGGAGGCATTCTTTTTTTAACACAAGGTGACTGCTTGACATCATCCATGCACCAGGTTCCGATTCCCCTGAACTCGTCCTCTCATTGGACGCGGGAAAAGCCTTTGATAGGGTAGAGTGTACTTATCTTTTTTTGTTTTGGGAAAAATGGGGTTTAGTGAAGATTTTATTTCGTGGATTAAACTTTTATATTCAGCCCTGGTAGCTTCATTTATCACTAATGACCTACATTCTGCTTTCTTTCCTCTCAAACGCGGCACGAAACAAGGTTGCCCTCTATCCCCACTGCTATTTGCAATCGCTATTGAACCATTAGCTATTTGGCTTCGCAGTGAGGAGAGGTTTGAGGGTATAGTGAGAGGCGGGATCACAAAGTGTCCTTGTATGCAGATGACTTACTTCTGTATATTTCCAATCCATCCTCTTCTATTCCTATTATTATGTCTATCCTAGAGCAGTTTGGGAGTTTATCAGGGTGCAAACTGGACTTCCTTAAAAGTGAAGTTTTTCCTATAAACCCTATGGCCACAAGACTGCCTCACTTACTCTTTCCCTTTAAACAGATGGATAGGGGGTTTAAACTGGGCATCTTTAGTTAGTTATTGCCAAGTCATTTTATCATATGGTTTTGGGTTTTTTTTAAGTATATTTTTTCGGGCTTTTTTGCCTTTAATGTACAGGTTAGTAGAGAGAGACAGGAAATTGGAGGCAGAGAGGGGGGAATGACATGCAGGATAGGACTGCTCGGTGCGGGATTCGAACCTAGGTCGCCTGCAGCGAGGACTGTAGCCTCAACACATGGGGCGGGTGCTCTAGCCACTGAGCTATGCTCTACCCATTTTATCATATGTTTATAGAACATTTTCTCCCATTATTGGAACGTTGCAAAAGTGATTGTCTCTGTCATCAGCTCCATGCCCACAGTTACAAACTCCATGAAGATCTG
Organism: Scomber japonicus; assembly: GCF_027409825.1. Lineage (NCBI taxonomy): Eukaryota > Metazoa > Chordata > Actinopteri > Scombriformes > Scombridae > Scomber > Scomber japonicus. The sequence continues at coordinate 28,247,246 of NC_070587.1, read as the reverse complement.
GGTACAATTCAGGAAGCACTTTGGTCTTAACAGATCATCTTTTCATGATCCGGGGGACTCCCATGATGCACTGAGCTCCTCTCTCCTCCTCCCTCTCTCTCTCTATCCATCTATCTATATCCATTAACATTCATGTACTATTAATTCATTCAATAACCTAAACTTCTTCCCCGGAGTTGTCTGTGCTTTCTCGTCTCACAGGTAATCTGGGCCTGTAGACATCCGGATGGCAGATTCCAGTCCCGGACCTTCTAGCTTCATTGTTGATTTTCATTGTGCTTCCCTCCTCTATCCTTCCTTTCTCTCCTCTCAACCCCAACCGGTCGAGGCAGATGGCCGCCCACTCTGAGTCTGGTTCTGCCTGAGGTTTCTTCCTGTTAAAAGGGAGTTTTTTCTTGCCACTGTTGTTCATGTGGGAATGTTGGGTCTCTTTAAAGTTAAAACCTGAAGAGTTCGGTTTAGAACCTGCTCTATGTGTAAAGTGCCTTGAGATAACTTTGTTGTGATTTGGCGCTATACAAATAAAGATTGATTGATTGATTGATTGATGGATCTCATTTGTTCCGCTACTTCCAAGTTATGCATTTTTTACAAAAGCAATTTTCAGAATTTCCAAATTTTCCTATTCCTTCTGTAACTGACTCTATTCTCTCCTTGAACCCCAATGTGAAGAGTTTAATTTCAACTATTTACACAGAGATAGGTTCTATCAATCCTGAATCTCTTAATGATCTTAAGATTGCTTGGGAGCAGGACCTGGGGGTAATATTTGCATGCACGCTTCTAAAAACTGTGTTGTGGTTTTTGTTAAGGTGGACTGGATTTACTTTTTTGTCACTCTACACACAATAATGTGTGGGCATGGATTTTGATACCTTTCGGCCCCACTATATATGCATATATGTATGGTATCTTGCATGCATACAAAACTTTTTTTTCTTCTTTAACAGTCAAAAACATAAAAAACATAATACGGTAGTATTATGTTTTTGACCGTTAATACAGAACTTCCATTTCCATTTCTTTTTGTTACATTGTCTCAATAAATACATTAATTAAATATTATCATGGGTAGACAAGTACTTCATACTATATAATAAAGCAGCCACCAATCTTGTTTGTGCCATTTGTGGAAAAATATGTGCGCTCACCATCTCTTAATTCTTATGTCTGAGTCACTGTTATTAATTAAACGTGTAGTTAAAACTAATTAAAAAACAAATGAAAGGGCACCCTGGTGGCTTACTGGTTTAAGGCACTGGCCACAAGCTGTTATCAAGTCCACTCAAGATATTTGTTGCACATTATTCCACATGCCTGTTTTACTTCCTGTCATACTAAATGAATTCTTATTCACACAAAAACAGAACAAAAAAAATGTCCTTCAACCACCTTATTCCTGGTTGCATTTCCACAGTGCTTTACATTTCTTAGATGCTTCCAGTGTTCTTACATAAATCAATAAAAAGTCACTCTACTGTTCCTATTTATGTATTTTTTAAAGTTCTCTCTCTCGCTATTTCTGTAAAGCAATTTCATTTTCATTATCAAAATAATTGTAAATATTAACTACTGTACGTCACTGTAAGATGAGTGTAATGATGAGGAACATACGGTGTCTAGTTCACTCTCCAGGTCACAGTTTTCCAGTTTGTTGGCAAGTTCAGCAAACTGCTGTGGGTATGTTGTGTTTAGTTTTTCAATCCACTCAAAGACATTGTCCAAAGTGATGCTGTCCTCTGCTAGACTGAAGGCATTCAGAAGCAGCACACGAGTCCTGGAAGAGGGATTAAAAAGACTGTTACATGAAGGGTATATATTAACCCCGGCATTCACCCATAATATTAAATACTTGCAATTACTTCACTTCTTCCTGAAGTTCACCACATCAGTCTCCAACTGTAACACTGTGACCTGCTACACTTCACTTGAAGTGTACTCATATATATTTACATGAGCACAAAATGTGCAAACCTCTCTAGACAGTCCTCATAGTTGATGGTGGCCTTGAACCCATAAATGGAAAAGGTGACAATGCTGGCAAAGACAGAGGTTCCACTGTTGATAAGGGAAACAATGATGGCCTGGCGCTCGAAGTTGTTGTTGTATTGGTTGTAGCTGGCAAAAGCTATGAGTGACCCGAAACCCAAACCCAGAGAGAAAAAGATCTGAGTGGCTGCATTGATCCATGTAGTGGGGTTGGCAAGCTGTTCCATCTACAATCAGGCAAAGGCACATACACATACAGGCACAGGTACAGATACATGCATGTATGCATGCACACGCACACACAGACACACAGACAGGCACATGTAAGCACAAAATATTACATTTTAAGAATTTATGAAACAATTATTTTTTTTACACTTCTGCAGAGGCTTTTCATACACATGCTGTATGCCACATTAGGCATAATAAGGTGATGAATGCGCTGCATGTGTTAAGTGTATATTATTCACAATATGAGAGAAACTACACTTAGTCAGTGGATTACCGTACTTGTAAAATGCGCACTTACCACATTGTGAAATAACATTTTCCAGCCCTTTGTAATAAAACAGTCTTTAAATAGAAACTTTTTTCATTGGAAAATGTCAAACCCCACTATGTAGACATTACAAGCACCTTGTGGTGTGGTGCATAACAATCTACAAAGTAAGGTAAATAAAACAAGTACCATAAGTCAAGAATTCATAAATGAAAACATAAATGTACAATAAAATATTTAAAACATTTTTTTTTTATTAAAGAGATGCAGAATTTGATATGAAGAGAATGGAATGTATATACAGTATATTGACTATGAATATAAAAATGTCTATGATGTAAACTAAAATATAAAGTATATGCAATGTGCAACAATAACAAATATGGTATTGCATGAATATAACACACACAGAGTGTTGGCAGTTTGTATGCGTACTTACCTTGGGTGTGAACATGTATTTGACACCGTTGAAGGCACCATGAAGAGTGACACCCCGGATCAGATAGATAAAGAGGACCACATATGGAAATGTGGCTGTGAAATACACCGCCTACAAAGGGAAAGACAATGCTAAAGTCATAGTTCATCTCTCTCTCTCTCTCTCTCTCTCCATGTATATATATATATACAGTGAGGCAAAAAAGTATTTAGTCAGCCACCAATTGTGCAAGTTCTCCCACTTAAAAAGATGAGAGGCCTGTCATTTTCATCATAGGTACACTTCAACTATGAGAGACAAAATGAGGGGGGGAAAAATCCAGAAATTCACGTTGTCTGATTTTCTAAGAATTTATTTGCAAATTATGGTGGAAAAGTAGTATTTGGTCAATAACAAAAGTTCATCTCAATACTTTGTTGGCAATGACAGAGGTCAAACGTTTTCTCTTCACAAGGTTTTCACACACTGTTGCTGGTATTTTGGCCCATTCCTCCATGCAGATCTCCTCTAGAGCAATGATGTTTTGGGACTGTCGCTGGGCAACACAGACTTTCAACTCCCTCCAAAGATTTTCTATGGGGTTGAGATCTGGAGACTGGCTAGGCACTCCAGGACCTTGAAATGCTTCTTACAAAGCCACTCCTTCGTTGCGCGGGTGGTGTGTTTGGGATCATTGTCATGCTGAAAGACCCAGCCACGTTTCATCTTCAATGCCCTTGCTGATGGAAGGAGGTTTTCACTCAAAATCTCACGATACATGGCCCCTTTCATTCTTTCCTTTAGACGGATAGTCGTCCTGGTCCCTTTGCAGAAAAACAGCCCCAAAGCATGATGTTTCCACCCCCATGCTTCACAGTAGGTATGGTGTTCTTTGGATGCAACTCAGCATTCTTTCTCCTCCAAACACGACAAGTTGAGTTTTTACCAAAAAGTTCTATTTTGGTTTCATCTGACCATATGACATTCTCCCAATCCTCTTCTGGATCATCCAAATGCTCTCTAGCAAACTTCAGACAGGTCTGGACAAGCAGGGGGACACGTCTGGCACTGCAGGATTTGAGTCCCTGACGGCGTAGTGTGTTACTGATGGTAGCCTTTGTTACTTTCCAGCTCTCTGCAGGTCATTCACTAGGTCCCCCCGTGTGGTTCTGCGATTTTTGCTCACCGTTCTTGTGATCATTTTGACCCCACGGGGACAGACAAAATACCCATAATGGGCTAGAACCAAGCTACATTGCTAACTTCCTATCTGCTGTCAGGAACACTGCGATCATCTGCTGCTGGTTTGTTAGACATTCCCAGCAACATGCTATGGAACACAGTACTGACAGATATCAGGGAAGCCAGCTCCCTAAATGTTTTTAAATGACAGCTAAAAACTTACATCATCACTTTAGCATTTAAACTGTTAGTCAGCTTCTCATTTATGCACTACTGCACTTCTTTTAAAATGTCGTATATTCTGTTATTATATGTTTTCACTTTGTTCTATTATATTTTATTCTTAAATTATTTATCTATTTTATCTTACTTTTATCATCAAGTAGGCCAGGGGTCGGCAACCTTAGGCACGCGTGCCACATTTGGCACGCTGCAGCATAGTCATTAGCACACTGGCAAAAGCAGTATACCCTGTCGACAGCATTTAAAATCACCTGTTAACCATGGCACCTGCTCTATGCGTGGCCTGTCTTCTTTTGTTTGACTGACAGCACGCTGTCCCACCCACATTGCACACAGCGCTGCGGGCCACTGTCCTACACACATCTCCCACAGACGGCCCCGGTTCAGATAGGTAGCTTATGTATGTATCTGAACTGGGGCCCTTGGTGTCGGTCAGGGGCGGGGGGTGTGATTCGATCAGTCTAATAAGCGGCAACACAGAGCTATAAGGACGCTTTGCTCTCACACGCGCATTTATAGTCACACTTACACACACACACACGCGTGCAGTCACTCTCTAGTGCGCGCTCTTGCTCGCTCACTCCAGATTCAGGGAAATTGGATCTTATTTGTGGGCGTCAAGCAGCCGCTATCAATATGCGGGAGAGTTGGCATGTCTGTAACATCGACTGTAACGATGTGAGCATCTGCACTTGAACTATAGCGTCCTGTAAACAGCGGTGTTAAGCGCGAGCTGCGCACTCCAGCTGTCTGCAATTAATTACTGATGAGCTGTTACTGATGTACGTTGTAGAGAGAAATAAAAAGAAAATCAGAAAGGTTCACAGACAGGTGGTGATTGAGTGTGTTGAACAGAAATATTTCAGACACTATTTGCTGTGATGTTTCAGTATTTACAGACCAAACTGACCAGCAGCACATGTTGAAACGTGGCGTGTAAAAGTGCACCGCTGAAGCATTCTGATATAATATACATTTTTTGTTTGATGCACTGATGCACTGTGGTCTCCGTTTTGACATTTCCTCCCAATGCTATATGTTTTAAATGAGTTACTGAAACCAGTGTTTTGAAAATGGGATCCATACATAATTCCTAAACCCTTGTTGTAAATAATGGAAAAATATCTTTAAAATGTTCTTCCATGTGGCCTATATGGATGTTTTTGTATTTTGTATCATAATTTAACTTAAGGTTTTAACTTATTGTTGATTATGGCACACTCATTAACAAGAAGCTTAAAACAGGCACTTATGTCAAAAAGGTTGCCTTCCCCTGAAGTAGGCTTTATTTTCATTGTTATGTTACACAGGTGCTGAGATCAGTGGTTGACAGAATTGAGAAAAAAGACTGTCAGTTTTTGTCTGTTATGTCTCCATTACTACCACTTCATTCTATGAAGGTGCATGTAATTGCTTTAATTATTACTATTATTATTATATATTACCTGCATGATATGATACAGTTAGCTTATCAAAAGTTCCTTCTGGTTTACAGTGCATCAGTATTCACACCCCTTCACTTTCCCCACATTTTGTTATGTTACAGCCTTATTCCAAAATGGATTAAATTCCTTTTTTTTCTCATCAACCTACACACAATATCCCATAATGCGAAAAAGGGTTTTTAGATTTTTTTGCAAATGTATTAAAAATAAAAAGCTGAAATATCGCATGTACATATGCCTGATTACAGCCTCAAGTCTTCTTGGGTATGAAGCTACAAGCTTGGCACACCTGTATTTGGGATATTTCTCCCATTCTTCTCTGCAGATCCTCTCAAGCTCTGTCAGGTTAGATGGGGAGCGTCGCTGCACAGCTATTATCAGCTCTTTCCAGGGATGTTCAATCGGGTTCAAGTCTGAGCTCTGGCTGGGCCACTCAAGGACATTCACAGACTTGCCCTGAAGCCACTCCTTCGTTGTCTTGGCTGTGTGCTTAGGGTTGTTGTCCTGTTGGAAGGTAAACCTTTGCCCCAGTCTGAGGTCCTGAGCGCTCTGGAGCAGGTTTTCATCAAGGATCTCTCTGTACTTTGCATCTTTCCCTCGATCCTGACTAGTCTCCCAGTTCCTGTTGCTGAAAAACATCCCCACAGCATGATGCTGCCAGCACCATGCTTCACCGTAGGGTGCCTGGTTTCCTCCAGATTTGACACTTGTCATTCAGCCCAATCTTGGTTTCATCAGACCAGAATATCTTGTTTCTCATGGTCTGAGAGTCCTTTGGGTGCCTTCTGGCAAACTCCAAGTGGGCTGTCATGTGCACTTTCACTGAGTAAAGGCTTCCGTCAGGCCACTCTACAAAGGCCTGATTGGTGGAGTGCTGCAGAGATGGTTGGCCTTCTGAAAAGTTCTCCCGTCTTCACAGAGGAACACTGGAGCTCTGTCAGAGTCGGGTTCTTGGTCACCTCCCTGACCAAGGCCCTTCTCCCCTGATTGCTCAGCTTGGCTAGGTGGCCAGCTTTAGGAAGAGTCCTGGTGGTTCAAAACTTTTTCCATTTACGAATGATGGAGGCCACTGTGCTCTTTGGGACCTTCGATACTGCAGACATTTTTTTGTACCCTTCCCCAGATCTGTGCCTCGATACAGTCCTGTCTCAGACTACAGACAATTCCTTTGACTTCACGGCTTGGTTTCTGCTCTGACTTGCACTGTCAACAGTCAGACCTTATACAGACCTGCCAACCCTGAAAGAATTTTATGAGTACAAACCCCCCTCCTGAACCCAGGGACGATCCACCAAAGCCCACGCCGACCAGGCCCATCCAACAGTCCAGTCCACCGCCAATGTACACACCACCACTGCCCACCCACCACTGAAAACCTAGCATTAGACTGCAGAAGCAAGCATAATACTTTCAAGTGACAACTTTGCAGTCATTACAATGACAATACAGATGAACTATTTTTGCTATCTACTTGTTGCTTCACATGCTTCACATGTTGCTTCATAAGCAATGTTGAAATGCCCAGTGCTTTGCTTTCCTTAGTTACAGGGATAGGATTTTCATTTTTTATTTATATTTATTGCACTCTTGCCTTGATGACAACATCCAGTCTAAAAATATGAGAAAGCTGGTCATTTTTTGTTTGTTTGCCAGTGATGTTATCTTTTACTATTCTAAATATAAAAAGAAAATCAAACCATTTTAAAAATGTCTGCTCATCCCTATTTGACCAGGAAAAAGAAAAATTGTATATCAATTTATAAAATAAATTAATACAATTCATAAATGTGTATAAACAAAGTAAGTCGTAACCACTCGTTTTTTGGGTGGATTCAATTAAATCACTCTTATTGGTTTTTTACTCTGGTAGCTTTTATTGCACTTACAGTAACGTAAGGATGTAGTTGTTATCTCCAGTGGTGCACTGTGTGAGTAGCACACACTGAGGGGCTCAGCCCCACCAGGTGATCCATACAGCTGTTTAATACAGAGATCATCATCATAGCCATAAAGAAGATCTCTCATTAAGACTTTGCTTTCTTATATTGAACCAACCAAAACCAGCAAAACAGCACGCAGGTGTTTGAGGTGGAGCTGCAGGGTTGAGTGGAGGTGTGTGGGGAAGCTAACAGCTAACACAACAGCGTCCTACAGCTGCTACTCGCAAATAAGCTTCCCCATGTCCCCCATTCAGTGTCCGGATCTTTTATATAGAACAGCGAGGAGGAATAAAGTAGTAGTATTCCTGCCGTGAACAGACTCTCAGAGGAGAGGAGCGCGATGACCGCAAATAGCAGCAGAAGGTAACGTTAGCTGCTCCTCCCAGTGTTGCCAACTTGTCGACTTTCTCGCTAAATCTGGCGACTTTCCAAACCCTCATAGCGACTTTTTTCCTCAAAAGCGACTAGCGACAAATCTAGCGACTTTTTCTGGTGATATTGGAGACTCTGAAGTGAAAGCACGTATCGTTACTGTCCACAACGAGTAGTGGGTGCTGCCGTGAGCCCCTCCCCTGTCCCAAAGCACTCACAGGCGGTCAGGTTCACAGTAGCCTCGCACAGCTGCAGTCAGAGCAGAGAGGAGACCCACACCACTCCGCATCCACCCTGCATAACAGTCTTTTGATTCAATTTGATATTCTAACATTTAACAATACAGAACAAAATTGATTTACATTTAATACAAACAAACCAAGAATCAACATAAGAAAGCTCATTTGTAGTTCTTAACATATTTAGGGTTTTTTAACTCACTTTTTGTCTCTCCCAAGATGTTATTTCTCTCTCCTACAGCTTCCATTACAATAACATGCAAATGGTAATTATGCAAATTAGGCGATGACGTCATTTAGCGACTTCTAGCGGCTTTTAGGACAGCCAATAGCTACTTTCCTTACTGAGGAGTTGGCAACACTCGCTCCTCCCCTCCGTCTTGGGTGCAGCTGACTCCTCCGTGCAGCGGACACAGAGGTGGTGAGCTATGACAATTTAACTCAGTAATTTAGATGCAGTTATGGTCTGCTTGCTTCCATCATTGCAACAAATTATTTGATATTTGGAAATTGACGCATGGGATTTTTTTGGCATGGACGCCTTTGTTAAGCAGTAGACAGACAGGAAACATGGAAGAGAGAGAGGGGGTGTGACAAGCAGCAAAGGACCTCCGGCCAGGATTTGAACCGGGGTCGGCTGCATATGTGGCATGCGCTCTAACCTCTCGACCACCTGCGTGCAAACCTTGTAACCTTGACGAGTGGTTAACATTGGGCTAACTCAAGGTCTTAATTTTACCTTTTCAATGTTATCAGCTCAACGGGCGACAGGGGGCTATCTGACTGACTTGATTGCAGCACTGAACTGAACTGAGGCGCGGAGCTAGGCGAGGCGGGATGGGGTGGTTGGGTGAAAATGAAGCACTCTGATTGGCCGAAAGCACTCCACTTACGCGCAGATCTCTGTGACTCAGTGGCGCAGATCTTAAATGACAACCTGGTGACACCTTGACTGAACCTGGTGAAATGCGAGATCAAACAATATGAGTACTTTACAACATGGAATCGTACTAGGAGGTCAAAATGCGTGACCACTATGCAAAATGCGTACATGTTGGCAGATCTGCTTATATAGACAGGTGTGTGCCTTTCCAAATTATGTCCAATCAATTGAATTTACTACAGGTGGACTCCAATCAAGTTGTAGAAATATCTCAAGGATGATCAGTGGAAACAGGATGCACCTGAGCTCAATTTTCAAGTCATAGCAAAGGTAGTGAATACATGCATAAATCTGCAAGAATGTATGCATTTATGCAACCTTTTTCTCTTTGTCAATATGGGGTATTATGTGTAGACTGATAAGAAAAAACAGGAATTCATTTTGGAACAATGCTGTAACATAACAAAATGTGGGGGAAGTGAAGTGAAGTGAATACTTTCCAGATGCACTGTATATATTTAATTATATACTGCATCTCTTAGTTTATCCCTCTTACCTTCCCAGTTGACTTTACTCCTTGGACAATGAACAGGTAAGTAATCACCCAGGCAAGAAGGAGGCACAATGCCTGGCCTGTGTGAATCCCTCCATTCTCTTCAATTGAAGAGGAGATGTCCAATGTTTCCCTGTAGAAGAAGTACTGGGTGGGTGTAGCCCTTTGACACTCCTCTATAGGTGCTGTCCGGTTGGAATTGATGGGGCACTCTGCCCAGGGAAGGACAGACTGGAAATGAGTAAAGTATGGCACAGTAGAGTATGGGTTTTTCAGCTTTGTGTGCAAATGAGGTTAAAAATTTTGTGAGCATATATCTGCTTTTGAAAATGATCCAGTAATTTGTTAATTAGCGGCTTACTTGAAATGAATGAAAGAGGTACCAGAAACTCCATGCATTGATGACGTTGTAATAGAGACACAGATACAGGGATGTCACAACACTAGCAAGACCTATAACAAGAAGATTATACAAAAAGCATATCAAAAAATCTATTTCTCATTTTAATCATCAACCTTTTAATTTGTTATGCTACCAAGTCACATGTGAATCAAAGCTGTATGACCCTCAAATCAAGTCCTATGTTTTTGAGCTGGTCTCAAAAAAGTCAAGTATATAGTGTAAAGATTCCAGTTGAAGCTAACAATAAAAGATTTCACTTTGAACCACAAATGATGGTAGATGAACGTTAAAATGATCACCAGTCAGGGGTCATTCTGGGGTCATTCTGGGGTCCATGAATGTTGGGACCCAATTGTATTGGCAGTCAGTATATTAGTACAACTTGGGCTGCCCTAACATGGCTGAAATACAACAGACTGCACTGGGGACGGCATTATCCTTATTTCCTACCCTTCATCTATCCCAGACTGAACTTCTTGAAAAATTCTCACAGAAAAGGAAAGTGATTTAATCTCCAAGCCAATGGCATGTATTGCTGTGTGTCCACATGGTTGGTATACATATGGTGGTACACTATAATAGACTTGGCATTACATATTTTGTGACCAGTTCAAACAAGATGAAGTTGATCCCTTTCAGATATTTTTGGTGTTTTAGGGCATTTTCAGACCTATAGTTCGATTGTTTAGTCCACAGCACGCAATAAATAGTCAGCACTTACCCACGCCTCCCAAATAAGGGCTGATGGCAGTCCAGGCCCCAATGCTACCCAGACGCATCTTCTGACCAATGGCAAGCTCCATGTAGAACAGGGGCACACCCTCCAACAACAGCATGACAAAATATGGAATCAAGAACCCCCCTGAAGGAGGAAAAATGGGTGTTCTCATGATCAACTTAGAAAAACAAAAATAAAGCAAAACCTGTGTGAGTTTCAAGTATAATCAGAATAACAATACAATTTTATTTATAGAGCATAGAGAAAAATATTCAAAGATGCAGTCTGAAGTATTGCCACCAAGTTGCAAGTCTAAGCATTCAGTATCTATACGGGGTGTAAAAATATTTGGGAACAAAGAATGCATTTTGTATCCAGCTCCTGTAGTTTCTCTTAAAGGCTCAGTAAATCACAGGTACTACACAATGAGTCACCAACCTTCATCTTATGGAGGACCACAAGGGTTACAGAAAGAGGAATAAAGCATTTCATCAATTAATATGTGATTGTACAATTAAAAAGAGGAATTACAGGAGTGCTTTAGTAGCCTAGTGGTTAACGCGCATGCTGCATAATTGCAGCGTCCCTGGTTCGATTCTGGCAAGGGACCTTTGCTGCAAGTCATTCCCCCTCTCTCTTCCTGTTTCCTGTCAGCCTCTGTGCTAATGAATGTCAAATAAAGGCAAAAAATTAAATAAGGAAAAGCAGAAAGGAAATAGAAATACAAATAGAAAATGGATTTTCCTGATTAAATGTTGTATTCTTAATTCAGTTATTTATTTCTATTTTTAAAACTGTATTTTGGAACTGATTTTGAAATTAAATTGTCGCTTAGCCTGGCAAGACAGTCTCAAAATATATAAGAAGGCTCCCTGTAATGCTTGAGCTGCCTGTTACTTGTCACTAATAGAGGAGAATATAAACAGTCCGAGGTTTCTTTTCAGCACATTGGCTAAGCTGACAAAACAGTCATAACTCTATTGACCCATGTAAAGCTCTATATAGCTCCTAGAGCTCTCAGTAGTGATGACTTCATGACAGACAAAATAATCACCTCCTTCCCTCAAAAGGCACTCATTTATCCTCAAACACAGGAAACTTAGAAACTGCTGTTAAACCTGATATTTATTTAGACTGTTAGACTGTAACTTCAATGGTTACTTCATCCAAACCATCGACCTGTCCCTTAGACTCAATTCCAGCTAGGCTTCTTAAGTAAGTATTTTCCTCAATACGCACTTCTATATTAGATTGGATCAATCTGTCTTTAGTAACAGAATATGCACCACAGTCCTATAGAGTAGCTACAATTAAACCACCCTTGATTCAGAGGTTTTAGCCAACTGTAGAACTATATCTAACCTCCCTTTCCTCTCCAAGATCCTTGAGAAAGCAGTTGACAATCAGTTGTGTTACTTTCTACAAAGTAATAGTTTATTTAAGGATTTTCAGTCTGGATTTAGAGCCCATCATAGCACAGAGACAGCACTGGTGAAAGTTACAAATACCCTCTTAACTTCATCAGACAATGGACTTCTCTAACAAGTCGTCATGGTATCCATCATTCTTTGTTTCACATTGAATATAATCGCTCTTTTCCACTATACAGTTCTAGCACTACTCGGCTTGACTCGGTTTGGTACCAGGAACCACCTTTTCCATTACAATAGTACCTACTCAACGTGGGCGGGGTCGTCATAGCACGTGACTTCGTTTTATACACGACACAAACACATAAACAATGGAGGACATGGAGGCGATGGTGTACTTGCTGCTGTATGTGGCTTTTTGACACACAGAAAGCAAGAATTGAGCCGTATGGCTGTAACACTGTTGCCGGTATTTAAAAATACCGGGTTTGATTCTTGTGTGGGACGGCTCATGACTCTTCCAGTGAAGACTCTCTGACCAATCAGTAGTCAGCAGTCTGTTGACGTCACTTTTAGTATCGGCTCGGCTCGCTTGGAACCTCACCAGAGCAGATACTAAAAAAGTACCAGGTACCAGGTACAGTCACTAATGGAACGAGTCGAGTCGAGTTGAGTAGTGCTAGAACTGTATAGTGGAAAAGTGCCTTAACTGGGTAGTGTAGTGGTTAAACACTGTTGCCTCACATCAAAAGGTTCTGGGTTTGAATCCACTGGCCAACCACAGCCCTTCTGTATGGAGTTTGCATTTTCACTCTATGCCTGCATGGGTACTCTCTGGGTCTCTCCAGCTTCCTCCAACAGACCCAAAACATGCAGCTTAGGTTAATTGGTGACTCTAAATTGCCCATGAGTGTGAATGGTTGTTTGTCTATGCTATATATTAGCCCTACAATGGACTGGCAATCTGTCCAGCGCCCATGTGACCCTCTAGAGGATAAGCAGTGGCATGACTAAAATATTGGTACCTTTGACTTCATATTTTGTAGCATAGCCAATAACTGCAGTCAAGCGCTTTCTGTAACTCTGAATACAGTGTCTCCACTTCTTCACTGGAAGTTTGGCTCTCTTCTTGAGCAAACTCCAACTCCAGCTTATGCTGCTTTGACCCAAAGCAGCATAGGCTTGGTTGCCACTCAGTTAGCTGAGTAAAATTATGTTTTTCCTTTGTCAACATACTGAGTCAGAGGCACATTGTTTGTTTCTTTGAAACATTACATATTATCCTTACTGCACTGCTATGGCTCTGTTCATTTCAGGACCATGGAACGGAAGTGGCCTGTCAGAGTTGTCGTTACTGACGATGACATTCGAAGAATCAGTCTTGATGAAAAACCAAACAACCTGGAGTCTTTTTTGGCAGACTTGAAAGCAAACTTGGCACTACCATATGTCTTCAGGCTACAGTTTGAAGACTCACTGTTTAACAATGCCTTTTGCAACCTGACAGATGTGTCAGAACTGCCAGGTCGAGCCACGTTGAGTCCTTCTCTCCAGTCTACAGCTCACTGACCTCACCAAGCTCATCTGATACAGAAATACTGTTTCCAAGCAAAGAGCAATTCAACTGATGAGGCAGGATCCTTTGCCTTTTGCATTTGATATTCCAGAATTCTCTGTGGACGTAAATTTCCCATTGAGACAGGAGATCTTGCCTATATGAGGGATGGAACTTATAATGCGAATTCTTATTATTCATCTTCTGATATTCAGTTGTAAGCACTTAGTCTCTGTGTTAGAAACTGCTGATTAAGTGAACATCATGTATGTTAAAATCTACTGACTAACCATTGTCCTGATTGTACACACATTATGATGTGCCTATTGTGCTGACATTGTTCTGATGGTGGAACAAGGTCATCCTTTGCTATGATCGCAAAGCATCCCTGTCTAAAGGAAGCTGAATCACCAACTGATATACTGTAGCATAAATTTCAATATGGGGAATTACCACACAAAAATGAGAAGATTTGGAGTGGCTGATGTCACAGTGAATGACAGCAAACGGAAGAGGGATTTCCCTGATGGAGAGCCATCCTGTAGTAACAACAAAAGGTCGAAAAGAAGTGAAACAGCTTGAAGTTGAAGCAAAGATTCCACATGCAGCTGATATCAACAAAATGATGGATCAGACATTTTCTTTGCGACAAAAAGAAGTAGTGGAAGAACAGTCTCCAGTTAAAAGGATGATGGAACGCTGGCCTGTGCTATTCACTGAAAGTCAGGTATGGCCCACTTATACCAGGGTTTCCCACAGCACCTTACAGCTAAGGCGGCCGCCTAAGCAACACACGCCTGCCGCCTTAACTAATGTCTTCAAATAATATACATAAATAAAATAAATAAATCCAACCAACGTCTGCAGTGGGCCGGGACCGCTGTGTCCGACTATCTGACTTCAACCCTCAACACACCTGTAGCTCTCTGTACCTCTCGCTAGCATAACACAGAGAAGCTAACAGTGATATTTGTTTAAGGAAACAAACACAGACCGCTGGTTAAAACATAAATCTACATCATCTGAGGCAGAACCTGCTCAGAAAAAAACAGCGGAGCCTGAAAAACGAATGACACCGGTAGCGCCATGTCAACATTAACATTAATTCTCAGACAGGTAACTGTGACGTTACTATAGTAACAAGTTTCAGGCTAACCGGCTCAGAGTATATGAACGGCTCCAACTAAACAGGTGATATTAGTGGCGCAATGTGTAAAATGCTGCGGTGCTGCGCGTTTTATCAGCTAATGTTACAAAACGTCCATTTTAAGTCGCTCAGATGTTTCTCATTCAACAGACCTGAAGAGAGAGAGTGAGGCATTCAACAAAAACATGATGCTAATGCTACTGAAGATGAATGTCACTACTTAACTGTATAATACTTTATAACTTGTAATTACTATAAAATATAGTTCAGAGAATAAGTTAACTATATAAAATAGACTCAATGGTTTAACCTGTGCAATCTAATTCAATCCAATACAGCAGCTCTGCTATAAATTCTACATTCATGAAGCTTATACATTTTTTGACAAGAAGGTGAAAATTAGTGAGTGATTGTGGTGTATTAGGGTGCATTATATTGAATGGTGTTCCTAATATTTTGTCTACTCCGTTAACATACATGAGGAGGTACACCACCACCACTTAGTACAACCTCAGTAATAAACAAAGCATAATTATCACTTTTTTGACAATGTCAACAAAAACCGAAAATGTATAAACTCCAAAAAAGCAGAATTTATATCAGAGCTGTTGTATTGGATTTTATTTTATTGTATTGCAAGTGTTCCCAATGAAGTTGCAGGTGACTGTAGTTCACCATACAGTATGCACCCAGTTACTGTCTTGGCATTTTGGTTGTAGACCTAACACATCACCCATCGGTTCTCTATCTATCTTTGCAATTTGGTTATTACTTGAGAGATGTATTTAACAGACAAATGGACTATTATAACATTACATGTTTCTTGATGGAAGAAACAATCAATCAAATTGTTGTTTTGTTTGTTTTTAAGGTGTTTGCTGAGTTTCATAGAGTTTTTCACCAAGATCTTATATTGATGATGGTAGAGTCGGACCACTGCGTAAAGCCTTCTCCAGCACATCCCAAAGATTCTCAATGGGGTGAAGGTCTGGACTCTGTGGTGG
The DNA here is from genome assembly GCF_027409825.1 of Scomber japonicus. Classification (NCBI taxonomy): domain Eukaryota; kingdom Metazoa; phylum Chordata; class Actinopteri; order Scombriformes; family Scombridae; genus Scomber; species Scomber japonicus. Next base: position 28,231,286 of record NC_070587.1, on the reverse strand, counting down.
ACAATCCATGTGTGAAAATGAAGTCTCATGCTCCCTGAACCACTCTTTCACAATTTGAGCCCCATGAATCCTGGCATTGTCATCTTGGAATATGCCCGTGCCATCAGGGAAGAAAAAAATCCATTGATGGAATAACCTGGTCATTCAGTATATTCATATAGTCAGCTGACCTCATTTTGGGTATATCATGTTGCTGAACCTAGACCTGACCAACTGCAGCAACCCCAGATCATAGCACTGCCCCAACAGGCTTGTACAGTAGGCACTAGGCATGATGGGTACATCACTTCATCTGCCTCTCTTCTTACCCTGATGTGCCCATCACTCTGGAACAGGGTCAATCTGGACTCATCAGATCATATGACCTTCTTCCATTGCTCCAGAGTCCAATCTTTATGCTCTCTAGTAAATTGAAGCCCTTTTTCAGATTAGCCTCACTGATTAGTGGTTTTCTTAAGGCTACACAGCTGTTCAGTCCCAATCCCTTGAGTTCCTTTCACATTGTGCGTGTGGAAATGCTCTTACTTTCACTATTAAACATGGCCCTGAGTTCTACTGTTGTTTTTCTACGATTTGATTTCACCAAACGTTTAAGTTTGGTTAAACGTCTATGTTTAATATGGGCATGCACGGGCATATTCCAAGATGACAATGCCAGAATTCATGGGGCTCAAATTGTGAAAGAGTGGTTCAGGGAGGGATGAGACTTCATTTTCACACATGGATTGTCCACCACAGAGTCCAGACCTTAACCCCATAGAGAATCTTTTGGATGTGCTGGAGAAGGCTTTGCGCAGTGGTCTGACTCTCTCAACATCAATACAAGATCTTGGTGAAAAATTAATGCAACACTGGACGGGAATAAATCTTGTGACATTGCAGAAGCTTATTGAAACAAAGCCGCAGTGAATGCGTGCCGTAATCAAAGCTAAAGGCGCTCCAACGGAATATTAGAGTGTGTGACCTTTTTTTTTGGTGGCAACTTTTTTTTTGCCAGGCAGTGTAATAATCTCCCATTAATGTAATAATTTATTACATAATCGGTACAGAGATTGTTACATTACATTACACGGTACAGTACCTCAAGGCAGTAAGTGAGGAAGGGCACTCACTGGAGAATTTTTACGTATATGTTTTATTTTTTTATTTTACTTTTTCTTTTGAGGGAGACCAGCTCCCTCCAGACAAAGTGGTACCCTAGGCGACCACTTATATGGTTTAAGCCTTTAGCTGGTCCTGCTGCCAACTCTACCCTGTGGAAGACCATGGAGGATGCTGTATTTCCTCAAGCAACTAGAGGGCAACAAAGGACTGCACTGGTTTGTGTGGAGTGAATAGCCTATATGGTTCATAATATGCAGTGTTAATGAGAAGTTCTCAGAAAATTGGCATAAATATGTTTATGGCACTTTCATATGCACTTTTCATATATCGTATAATATTTTATATGAATGAATATGATACATTTCTGAGTATTTGGCTTTGGTTATTGTCAAATTTTAAAACAAGGCCATAAAACACTTTCAGTTATATAATTTATATGAAATTGATGAATACTGATCACTTGTTTTGAAATGTTAGACAGTAGAAAAAAACATATACAAGGAGTTTATCTGAATTAAAGGCCATCTAAAATTAAATTATTTAAACCAGGGAGTAGCTGATCAGTGCAGACAATGAATGCCAGGTATTATAGTTTTTGATACCCAGTGATGTGGACACTTTTTTTTAATACTAGTCTTTAATTTCCTATATATCTGTAATCTGGTCAGCATTGCAGCATAGGGAAAATTACCTATTAATCAATATGCAGGCCAGTGCAGTATGAGAAATGTGAATTTTAACAGACAGCATATAGTTCACTACAATACAGTACATATAAAATAATAATGACTAAATATTTACTTCGACCTAAATGTAGAGGTTGAATAGTATTTGTACATTGAACCATATCAACCCCCCCTCCCCAAAAAAAAAAAACAACAACTAGTAATTCACAAATTTTATTATGTTGCAAGTGTGTATTGTTTCTTATCACTTCACTTTATTAGGCTAAATGGTAGCTACTTAGGAGCACTGAGTGTAAAGCCAGTGCAGCTGTACTGTACTGTATCTCTGTAACTCTGCTCATTCGCGTCACTTATTGGTTTTACCCTAGTTTATGGCCTGCAATTAGTTTATTGCTAGTTTCAACTTTGCCTTAACTGACTGATTAACAATAATTCATTCAGTCTGATAAGGTTGGTTTGGAAATTTACTGCACATCCGTATGACTGTATAGTAAACAAGTCAATAAACAGGTGAGCAATATACTCCACTCCACTGAATAAATAAAGTTGGCTTTGTTTTTTGTATGTTTTTCAAATTTAAGAATGTATCATGTAGCCTAAAGGCAGAACTACTAGAAGATACTTCTTAGGCTACTCCACAATATTTACACCGACACAATATATCGTATGATGAGATAAATGTTTGGAATATAAAAGGGACGCTTGTAACGGAAGTCCAACTGTCATAATAAAATAAACTCTGATGAAATAGTCCCTCTGTTTAAAATAGACTTTGTGTGAATAAATAATTATCGGCTGGCGTCTCATAATCATGCAATTTGAAGGCACACATCTGGATAAAAAGCGATCGTTATGTAAGTAGTCTTGTCACTTACCTCCACCGTGCATTTGACAGAGGTATGGAAAGCGCCACACGTTTCCCAACCCGACTGCATATGATACACATGCTAGTATAAACTGCATGGGGCTGTCCCAGTTGGGTCTTGCATCTTTTTCCATATCTGCCGGAACGTCTCAAGGATGTTGTTTAGCCAGTCAATAGAACAATAACGGTTCAGAGTCAGTGCGCGATGTGTTACGGTGCGTCCCGTCAGGCTTTTATAAGCTCACCGTGATTGTAACGTGGTCATTCTCTGGAGGCGGGCCATCCAACAGGAAAATGATTTTCTGTGTTTTTAAATAACTACACCGCCCATGAGTCTGATGTTTCAGAGCACTGCCAAAGTTGCTCGGGATGTGTAGTCCTTAAAACACATTTGTCACAAATCACTTTCAAGTAGCTACTTTATGTGTCCGTGTAGCTGTTAAGTTTTAGGTACATCTGTAGAAAGATATTAAGCTTTGGACATAATGTCTCAACATCACACTTTAGTTTTATTTCTCTTTGCAAAAACATGCACCCCATTGAGAGCCTGTAGCCAGTGGCAGTGACCCTGAAGTGGGTGGGACATGGCAAGATAACCCAGGTGAATGTTTAATTATACAGGCGCCTTAACATAACAACACTCAATCTTCTGTGGAAAGTCCCAGCCTACCTTTGTCTGCACCAGAGCCTCACCTGACAAAAAAGTGACTTCTTTCATTAACTAACCTTCTCCACAGCTTTGGTGCTGACGTTTGACTGCTGACTGAAGCAAACTTCTTTTTTTTTTTTTTTTAAACAACACAATCTAGTTGAGATAAGGTGATTATGTAACTATATAATAGCCTGGGAGGTGCTACAATAGGCTAATACATGGATTATAAAATTGGCCAATTGAGAAAATAAATAGAGATATATTAGGAGAAATTCTACTACTACTACTACTACTACTACTAATAATAATAATAATAATAATTAATGATCTACGAAAAATGTAATTATCCCTGTCTTTTTTTCTTTTGAATGATGCACAATTTAAAAACAAATGTTGAGGGGTTTTATTGCAGGCATGTAGTTGTGTTTAGGCCTGCACTGTTATGGGACATTGTACAAAGGAGATAAATATCACTTCCTGGGTCCACTATACAGGGCACACACTAATTATACAACATATTACTGTAAATAAATAATGTAGACCACACCATGTAAATTTCATGTATATTGAATTATGTTTGTTTGACTTCTGTGGCTTAATATTGACATGTATATGTCTTCAGGTTGGGGCTGTTATCAAGCACGAAAAATCTAGTGCAGGTTGGACAATGTATAACAACTTCTGTTTTCATGGAAAAACACTTGAAATTGCTGCTGATTAACAAAAATCTGTGTTGGAAATGTAAAACAGAGAAAGGAACCTTCCTGCACTGTAGGAATGTGAACCGATACCTGTACTCATGGATATTACTGTTACCATTGAAAATTCAATAGAGTAATTAATTTCTATAAGAAATTTGGGGCAGATTCAATAATGTACGTTGACGTTACAACAACTTCCGGTTTGTTGGTGAAACAATTGAAGTTTGCCTGAATATGCATCAGTGTTGCAACAGCAAGAGCTTTGAGTGAAAACTCAATATTTTGCTAACTTCAGTGTCATCTCAAAGGTCTTTAAATGACACTGATCAGAATGGAAGTCATTCAGGTTAAATCTCTAAGAGGAGCTTGTTGAAATACAGTGCCTGAAAATGGAAAAAATCTGTGCAAACATCACAAATTAAATTCAAAATGACCAACTTCCTTGAAATGGCTATGAATCCATTTTACCACTCCCATAAAATATAACATTTTTCACCACTTCTGATGCATATTATATATAATATATATATATATAATTGATTATTTTTGGCAAAAAATAATAATTAAAGATGCATGCAGCGATGATGGGGCCCTAACACCTTTGAACACATTGGGCACGGTCAAAGTGGTGTTATTGCAGCACTACATCACAATATACAATACATATACAATACAAACAGGTTAGAAGTTAAAGGAAACATCGGAATAAATTAGTGGAGAAACATAACAGATGTGGATGCTTCCACACAGGTGAACTACAATGGTATGATTAAGCAGTTAATATCCAATCTGCCCTGGGCATGGATAAAAATGTTGAACAGGCCCATTTGATTCTGATTTTGGAACATCATGGCTAAGGGAAAATATCTAAGTTACTTTGAAAGAAGATTTATTGCTGGGGCATGCATAGCAGGAGCTTCAGTCACAGGAGGTAAAGCAATCATGTACTAATAGGAAGATTGATGGTTCGATTACTTGTTCCTCCACTCCACATGTTGATGTGTCCTTGATGACATTAGTTTGTTCGTTCAAGTCTAAACATTCAAAAACTTCCCATAAGGTGCAGTCAAAATGCCCCTGCAGATGAGAGATACTTCTTCATTCCAGATCCTAACAGTCCTGACCTGAGGTTTCATCCTTTCCAGGAGCCTCTGATAAACTGGCTGGAGGTTAACCATATTGTGGTCTGATACTCCCAAGGGAGGCAGGAAGGAGGCAGAGTAGGAACCCCTTACAGCAGGGGTCTTCAATGCTTTCCAGGCCAAGGACCCCCAAACCGATGGAGAGATGGAGCGGTGACCCCCTACTTATATATATTGTATAAAATTGTGTTTTATATTAAACTGGTCCTATAGTGCCATGTATAAATGTAACTTGTTATTGTGCATTTGTCAGGGTCTGTCATGTGTCTGTTTCCTGTTTTATTTTGACACCCTAGTCTCTGTGCTCACTTCCTGCTCCCCGTGCGATTACCTGTCCCCGCCCTTATGTGTTTCACCTGTGTCTCGTTATCCCTTCCCTCCTGTGTGTATTTAACCAGTGCTCCCCTGTGTGTCAGTGCCAGATCGTCTTGTCAGTTTACTGTAAGAGTTCCAGCGTTATTCCTTGTTTTGATCCCTAGTGTTATCGACCCGTTTTGCCTTTTTGGATTCCGAGATTTTGCCTTGTGATTTTGTACTTCTGCCCTATGGTTTTGGACTTCCTGGTTTTCGACTCTTGGACTGAATAAATACACTTGAGAACAGATCCTGCCTGCCTGCATTTGTGTCCGCCAGTCTCAGAGTTCTGATAGAACGATCTGGCCATGATGGACACAGCGGAACAGGGCTCTGTGCTCGCTGCCCTCGAAGGGCAGGAGCGTCGGCTCAGACAACAGGAGAAGGAGATGGAACATATGCACCGGGCTGTGGCAGAAGCTTCCCAGCGCAGTGAAGTGGCGTGCGAAACTGTTACTGCTCAGCTCACCTACGTCAACGGGCAGCTTCAAGCTATGGGCCCAGCCACTCTTTCCTCACAGTCAGCTGAACCTCCTGCGCCGGCCTCCTCGCCAGCTCCAACATCAGAAGTCAGACCTGTCCGGCTCTCCGGTCCGGAAAGATTCTCCGGGGAATCTAATGACTGCCGCCCCTTCCTCTGTCAGTGCGAGCTCCATTTCGAGTTCCAGCCCGCCGCCTTTCCCTCAGATCGAGCCAAAATTGCCTTCATCATCTCCTACTTATCGGGGAGAGCCAGGGCTTGGGCCACCGCAGAATGGAGCCGACGGTCTGCAGTCTGCAACTCTCTTTCTCTCTTCATTGACACTTTCAAGCAAATTTTCCACTGTACTCTTCCTGCTAGAGAAGCTGCGAGAGCTCTACACTCCCTGAGACAAGGAAGACAATCCATGATGGATTATGCTATAGAGTTCCGCACGCTAGCTGCAGATAGCGGCTGGAATCAACCTGCCTTGGTGGACGCCTTCTTTAATGGACTCTCCGAGGCCCTGAAGGATCATCTCACCCCTCTGGACCTGCCCGTAGAGCTGGATGCCTTCATCGCCCTAGCCTCCCACATCGACAAGAGACTGAGGGATAGGCAGAGAGGCCGCCCCATCAGGGAACCGGACCAGCTCGGCACACGTCCCCAAGCTTCGGCCTCCAGGAGCAGCTCATCTCCCATTGCGATTCCGGAGCCTATGGAGGTTGGACGTACCCGCCTCACCCCTGCCGAACGTCACCGTCGGATGATGGAAGGTCGGTGTATATACTGTGGCCAGCTTGGTCATTCCATTGCCTCCTGCCCTCTACGTGGCTCCCTACCTGCTCCCCTCTCTAGGTCCCTGGTGAGAGTTACTGCACTTAAAAATAAAGCACAGAGACAATTGACAAAGGTGAAACTAACCTCTGCCTCATTTACCCTGCACTGTTCTGTATTAATTGATTCAGGTGCAGATTCTAACCTGATGGACACCAGCCTAGCCCAGAGCCTAGGCGCCTCTGATGAGCCGCTGCATACACCTCTCCTTGCCACTGCTCTTGACGGCAGGCTTCTTGCCACTGTTACTCACCAGACCTCTCCCATCCGGATGTGCCTCCCTGACGGACATGTGGAAACCCTCCGTTTCCACCTGTATAACTCGGAGATGCATCCCCTGATCCTCGGGTACCCCTGGCTGATCCAGCACAACCCACACCTCAACTGGGCTACTGGTCAGGTAATTGGGTGGAAAACCCAATACTACAAAAACTGTTTCCATAACCCCGACTCTAATCTCTCTACTCAGAGTAAGACACAGTCAACGGACTCTCCTGACCTGACGGATGTCCCAGCCTGTTACCATGACCTACAAGAAGTTTTCAGTAAGAGCAGAGCCGCTTCCCTTCTTCCTCATCGTGATTATGATTGTGCTATCGACCTCCTCCCGGGCGCACCCATTCCTAAAGGCCGGTTGTACTCTCTGTACACAGCCGAGAGAAAGGCTATGGAGGACTACATTAATGACTCCCTCGCAGCAGGGCTAATTCGGCGCTCCTCCTCTCCAGCTGGGGCAGGGTTCTTCTTCGTAGAGAAGAAAGACAAGAGTTTAAGACCATGCATAGACTACTCCCCACTCAATAACATTACCACTAAGAACCGTTACCCCCTCCCACTAATTTCTTCTGTTTTTGATGTCCTCAAGGGCGCCAAAGTGTTCACAAAATTGGATTTGCGGAACGCGTATCACTTAGTACGCATCCGGGAGGGGGATGAATGGAAAACAGCTTTCAATACGCCCATTGGCCACTATGAGTACTTGGTCATGCCCTTTGGGTTGACAAACGCCCCCGCAGTCTTCCAAGCCCTAGTAAACGATGTCCTGAGGGACCTTCTAAATCAAACTGTTTTTGTATATCTTGATGATATCCTTATTTTTTCCCCCAACGAAGAGTCTCATGTTCAGATCGTACGGGAAGTTTTGAAAAGACTGTTAAGTAATGAACTGTTCGTCAAAGCAGAAAAATGTGAATTCCACAGGAAACAAGTGTCCTTTCCGGGGTACTTGATCTCCCATGATCATTTAGAAATGGACCCCGGAAAAGTCCAAGCGGTGGCAGAGTGGCCTACCCCCACCTCCCGAAAAGAAGTACAACGTTTTCTCGGATTCGCAAACTTCTACCGCAAGTTCATTAGAAACTTTAGCTCTGTGGCCGCCCCTTTAAGTGCCTTAACCTCTCCCAAGGTTTCATTTCAGTGGTCTCAATCCTCCTCCGAGGCGTTCCAGCGCCTGAAGAAGCTCTTTACCACAGCTCCGGTCCTCACCCTACCCTCAGTCGATCAACAGTTTGTCGTGGAAGTGGACGCCTCCAGCTCCGGAGTGGGGGCTGTCTTGTCCCAGAGATCAGGTATGGATAACAAGATCCACCCCTGTGCTTTCCTTTCCCGAAGGTTATCCCAAGCAGAGAGAAACTACTCGGTGGGGGACCGGGAGCTGTTGGCGGTGAAAGTGGCGCTGGAAGAGTGGAGGCATTGGCTATAGGGTGCGGCCCAACCATTCCTCGTGTGGACAGACCACCGGAATCTGGAATACCTAAAGAGCGCCAAAAGGCTCAATGCCCGTCAAGCCAGGTGGGGACTTTTCTTTTCCCGGTTTAATTTCATTCTGTCTTATCGTCTAGGAAGCAAGAACGCAAAGCCCGACGCCTTGTCACGCATCCATGCACCCGAAACAGACTCCTCCGATCCAGAACCCATCCTCCCTGAAACCTGTATCGAACCCTCTTCAGAGTGTCGGAGCGGTTCTGGTTGGTTAATGCCAAGGATGACGTGTCGGAATATGTCGCTGCCTGTCCTGTCTGTTCCCGGCAGAAAAGTTCCAATGCCCCACCGGCTGGCCTCCTTCACCCTCTGCCCGTGCCACAGCGCCCCTGGTCGGACCTCTCAGTGGACTTCGTCACTGGCCTCCCTCCATCCGAAGTTAATACAGTCATCCTCACGGTTGTTGACAGATTCTCAAAAATGGTTAAATTCATCCCCTCACCCAAACTGCCATCTGCCAAACAGACCGCTGAACTCTTGCTTCAGAACATTTTCAGAACCTTCGGATTCCCCAGAGACATTCTGTCTGACTGGGGGCCGCAGTTCGTGGCCCAGTTCTGGGAGGCTTTCTGCCAGCTGGTGGGGGCCACTAGGAGCCTCTCCTCTGGATACCACCCCCAGACCAATGGCCAGACGGAGAGGCTGAATCAGGATTTGGAGACCGGTCTTTGCTGTCTCTCCTCAGACAACCTCAGGGTCTGTCATGTGTCTGTTTCCTGTTTTATTTTGACACCCTAGTCTCTGTGCTCACTTCCTGCTCCCCGTGTGATTACCTGTCCCCGCCCTTATGTGTTTCACCTGTGTCTCGTTATCCCTTCCCTCCTGTGTATTTAACCAGTGCTCCCCTGTGTGTCAGTGCCAGATCGTCTTGTCAGTTTACTGTAAGAGTTCCAGCGTTATTCCTTGTTTTGATCCCTAGTGTTATCGACCCGTTTTGCCTTTTTGGATTCCGAGATTTTGCCTTGTGATTTTGTACTTCTGCCCTGTGGTTTTGGACTTCCTGGTTTTCGACTCTTGGACTGAATAAATACACTTGAGAACAGATCCTGCCTGCCTGCATTTGTGTCCGCCAGCCTCAGAGTTCTGATAGCATTCAATACTAAGATATTCAAATAATACACAGGTTCATATATTCATATTTTATTTTAAACGTGCAAGGTACAGAGAGTAGTGTGGCCATGCCACTGCCATTCATTAACATAACATAATAAACTGATAACTATCAAGATCAACAATGTCTGTCAATTGCATGTAATCACGCATAAAAGCTATTCAAATTGACATTTTTAAAACAAATGTAGACACAAAAATTATTGATGCTTGTTAGTGCCACTGGCATGCATAAATATACCTGTTATCTTGCATACAAAACTGAACTATTAACTAAGAATGGGCTCTCGGCCAATCACGGGGAACCTGACAGAGCCAGCGTGTCACATACAGCTTCGTGATTGGCACAGCAGCGATAGGGGACGGTCTTCCTCGTTGACGGGAGGTGTTGTGAATGAACCGGTGCCCGGCTTGAAAGAGCTCCTGTGTGTCGCTGAATGTGTGCATTGCTGACTGAAAGACATCTTCTGCCTCCATTTATCTGTTCACTACAGTGTGTTGGATTCATGTTAATGTCCATTTAAAGATATTTCAATTTTTGGAAAAATTCAAATAAAAAAAAGTCTAATCAACCAAAACTTTCGCGACCCCCCTGCAGTACCTCCGCGGACTCCCACGTGGTTGCGGACCCCCTGTTGAATACCTCTGCTTTACAGTGCAATAGCCCATGTCCAGAGGTTTGCTCTTCCTTGAGTGACATTTCACATATAGATAGTATGTATGTAGACTATTTCATTAAAATCACCTAATATAAATTTTGAAGCATTTGTTCATTCTTTTCAGTCTCTATTTGATTCTCTCCTGCCTATTTTTGTTATTTAGATAGTGATTAAGGATGAGTCTGCAAAAGACTGCACTGAATCGACTTTTAGGTTGACCAGAGCTTTTTATATAGCTGCACTATAGCAGAAAGTCCCTTTACGCAGCCTGCAGTGTCGCCATACTTAGGTCAATGAGTAAAATAAGCATTCGTTTTATAGAACTGGCAACTGAATCACACATCATAAGAGCTACCACAATTCTACAACACTGTTTCTTTTTAATTCAAAGCCCACAGTTGACAACTTTAGACTGAATGGCCTTAAAAATGTATTTACATTTGGCTTTTTACTGCCAAACCACAAGCAAAAAATGTAGTATAATTATCTTCAATTATTATAAATTATAGCTTATAACCAAATGTGCTCCTACCAGGTTTCCAATATTAATATAAAAATGATATTTATGATTAATTTTGAAAAAGTAAGGCACACATTTTTGGTATTTGTGGCGCCCCCTATAGGTCGAGATCAAAATTATGTGGTAGGCCTTTTCACTGCAATGGGCCGAATCTGCCAAGATTTAAAATAATTGAACAATTATTCATGAGTTATTGCCTATTTCCTGCTATGCCCCACCCCTTGTGAAGTTTATTAATCCTGTGATCAAGTATTAACCAAGATCTGAAGACATATTGATTGGTGTATGTGGGTGTGGCTGATTTAGCATGATCTGCCATCTTATTCCTCAAACCCTAACCCTAACCCAGAATAAAAAACGATTTTTAATAAACCCAGTCTGATCTGGTGATATGATTGATGGAAGGACCCCTTCTAGTCGAGTGGCCAGCATCTTGGCCAGTAATTTGGTGTCCACGTTTAAGAGACTAATGGGTCTGTAGGATCCTGGTTCTTTAGGGTCTTTGCCTTCCTTTAATAAAACAGATATGGATGCTTGGTAGAAGGTAGGTGGAAGAGTTTTAGCAGCAAAGGCTTCGTTGAAGGCTTCAAGTAGCACAGGTGAAATTAATTTGGAAAAAACTTTAAAAAATTCAGCGGTGAACCCATCAGGGCCGGGAGTGTTAGAGCCCTGCATGCTTTTTATTGCAAGCATTAAATCAGTAAGAGAAAAGGACTCTTCAAGAATGACCTTCTGGTTTGCTTCTATTGTTGGGATTTGTAGTTTGTCTAAAAAGTCGTCAATTAAATGGTGGTCACCTTCAGACTCTGAGGTGTAGAGGGTTGTGTAAAAAGATTTTAATACATTATTTATTTCCTGTTGGTCAGTAAGCGATTCACCTGAAGTTGAGTTAATTTCCATCCCATTTTTAATTTCTGAACTCATTTTTGATATCTCCTCCTAAACCATAGGTCCAATTGCTACACCATTTTCTGCAGATCATTAGAAATTACAAATTGAAACTTCTCTTCCGTCATTTTTGCTCAATAAATCCAATAAATAACTCCAATCCATAGTGATTTTTGGTAATTCTAAAAAAATGTTGGACTTATTATTTATATCAAATAAATAAATATGAATATAGCTTCGACATGGGGACTGGAGGAGCCAATAATCAAACTACTGATCTTCTGATTGGCCGGTCCTTGGCGACCACCTATATGGTCTATGCCTTTAGAATGATTCATTTGAAGAGATTCCCATCTGCCACAATATCCCTGGCTATGATACCTGGTGTAATCTGCCACCTTCGGGGGCTAAGAATGTCATTGGGAACTATTTCCTGACACAGAGCACCAGCAAACTGTATCTGTCTGCCCAAACTTCTTACTTGTTGAGGACAGATAGATAGAATTTGTGTTTTTCACAGGAATAGGTCGCATTGAGATTGTCTCCCTCAAGAGCTGTGGATTAGGTTAGTATCCATGCCATTGTTTTCGGAAAAGGTGTTGGTGGTCAGTTTCTAATTTTCTATATTTTTAAATCTACTCCAAATCAATCTGCCTAAAACTTTCATATAGCCTACAAACTGACTAATATGTAGCATCTATGAAACTAACCCATTCATATACATACACTTAGAGTAGTGTGTTGAGCATCAAAATCATGAGCGTCATGACATCCTTAGAGATTTTTCAGCATCATGGTCAGAAACATCATGACCCATCAAGTTCTGTTTTGTGAAAAGTCCTTACTAATTTTCAAATTAAGCAGCTTCACTTCAACACAGACAGTCACACAAGAAATGTCTTATACTTTGCTTTTACTGAAGCATGCACTAATCATTTACAGTACATGCATTATAATTAGTGCCTACAGAGACCCTAACCCTAACACTTTTTCTCCTGAGAACAGCTGTCAAGTGTGGTCCAAGCTTCTAAAAATAATTAAAGACAAACTAAAGTATGTTAGTCTACATAGGCTGCAAAACAACAATATAGTGTCAAGATCCACTTCGGTCCTGTCCACAAGTCTTTTGTTTTTTTCCACATAAAAATGTTGCGACCTAGAAACATCTGGGAAGTTATGGACTTTACAGAGATATACCGGGTGAAGCGGTTATGGGAAGATGTATTTTTGTTTTGTTTGGTTTGTCCGTTGTCCAGATGTTTTGGTTCTTGTTGTGCTTCATTTCATTGAGTGTGATGTGGCAGTTTTTGCGACAGTGTATGTTGTGAGTCGGCACGTAGGTGTGCGACTGTCGTGCAGTTTTGAGTTTACGATATTGCTGTATGAGCTCCGGCTGCAGTCTTTTGAAAAACTCTGATAAAAAAATAATGCAGAACCGGGAAAATAAAGTTGCCTAAACGGAAGATGGAGTCCTGTCTTTTTAAGGGTGCAACATAAACTTGGTGTTTCCGCCCGGTCTGGAGAGTTTTTTCATGGAAACTGAACGGCGAGTGGACGAAAAACAAAACAACACGCTGCTTTGCTAGCCAAGCACGCTAACACACTGAGACTGCAGTGTACCAAAGAAACAGTGGAGATAAAAGACTTTTATCATGGCTGAAACAAAAATGTCACCTGCGTGGGAGAGTTTGTTGGCGGAGATAGAAGAAAAGTTATTTACACTGTCAGCACCGGAGTTAACTGAAGCTTGTGCATCACTCACTGTAAACGTCAGTGATAGTGACAGAGACTTACCTTGTAAGTTGAGGAGGCTTATCCTGCAGCATTTAGAAAGTGAAGATATTACATCACTAGAGGACGAGGGGATGTCTTTGTTAATGACGTTTTATGACAAGCTTGATGAAATAAAAGCGGAAAATGTCAGCAAGGAGGGATTTCAGGCCAAACAAACAGCGCTCCAGCACCACCTTGTGGGGGAAGACAGTACTGCACCCAATTATCGGGATAAGGAAGGAGAGAGCATTTCTGCCCCAAATCTAACTGACACAGTCACGGTCCCGGTCAGAAACCCTGCATTTGTCCACCCACTCTACAGGAGAGATTTAAAAATAGTGGGACAAATAGGAGAACCAAATCAAAAGGACAAGTTAGGATATGCAAGCCTGGAAAGACAAATCCAAAGAGCTTTAAAGAAGGGATATGATGAGGGAGAAGTCGTGGAGGCTGTCATCCAAGCCACAGTCCCAGGAACAAAACTGAAGAGCTATCTGGAAAGCAGGGTTGATTTGTCATTACAAGCTCTCGGACAGATACTACGGACTCATTATATTGAGAAGGATGCTACAGAGCTGTACCACTCCCTCACTCGTGCACTCCAAGAACAAAGAGAAACACCAATCCAGTTTTTGGTGCGAGCCATGGACCTGAGACAACAAATCCTCTTTGCTTCGGAAAGAGTAGAGTCTGGACTAAAGTACAGCTCAGAACTGATCCAAAACCAGTTCCTGCAAACAGTGATCACTGGCCTCCATGATGACACTATTCGAGCAGACTTAAAGCCATACCTACAGGACCCAAAGGTAACAGATGAAATCCTTTTGGAAAAGATGACAGCTGCATACAGCCTGGAAATGGAAAGAAAGAACAAATTCTTAGCTGTTTCAAAAACAAGGATGATAAAAGTTGCAGCAGTAACTGAAGAAAATGAGAAAACTGGAGAGGAAAGCTGCCTGCATAAAGCAGTCAACAAGAACAAACAGAGTGAAACACGCAAACGTGACACGCTGATGGAAAAGGTTGACCAAGGTAACAAAGCCATATGTGAAGCTATCCAGAGCCTCACTACTCAAATTGCAAGCCTCAGTCAGACGCCTCTGCCCCAAACAATGAGAACAGGGGAGCAGCAAAATCGGAAATATCGTCCACAGCCCAGGGCAGCAAACACCAAACGATGTCAGCAGTGTCAGGTGTCCAACCCTGAAGGAAGATGTGGCCATTGTTACAAATGTGGCAGCACAGAACACTGGGCGGCAGGTTGTCGTTTCAAAAACATCTCAGCCACTACAAATAAAATTGAAACCCAGCTACCTTCTGGGGGAAACATGGACAATGGTTATGAGTTCAACCTGAAAGCCCCACTCACTAGTAAGCAATGGAAAACGGCAAAGCTGGTAGGGAGGAGGTGCCTTGTTCGAGCCTCCCTTGGTGGGGTTAATACCACAATACTGTGGGACTCAGGTTCACAGGTGTCAATTGTGGGAGCGAACTGGAAAAGACAATACCTGCCAGATGTTGAGGTGAGACCAGTGAAGGAGCTGCTCGACGAAGACTTAGATCTCTCAGCAGCAAATGGAACATATATTCCCTATGAGGGATGGATTGGAGTTGAATTTACTCTGTCCAAAAACGCTGTGGCTGGAATGAGTGACAAACCAGTCCTAGTCCCGATCCTGGTTGCTAGCAGTGACCTTGTGCGCCCCATCATTGGGTTTAATGTGGTCGAAGAACTAGCACTGACTAACGACACATCTGAAGACTGCATCCCACCAGGTCACATGGTACAGAGACTGTGCTCAGCACTAGAAGTGGGCCGCAAAACCGCCAGAGCTGTCTTGTCTGTGTTAAAAAAACAAAAGCTTGAGGACAGCCCCCACATAGCCAGGCTGGGCAGACGACCTGTCACCATACCAAAAAACAAAGTCATGGAAGTGGAATGTGGCCAGCTCAATAAGAGAGTGCTCAGTGGATCACATGTAGTGCTTGAACCAAATCAGGAGGCGCCATGGCCCACAGGACTAACCATAAGAGAACAGTTAATTCAGCTCCCCCAAGAGGATAAAGGGAAAATAGCAGTGACTGTTGAAAACTTAACAGACAGTGATATCATGTTGTGTGGTCGCACTACACTAGGCTGGTTGCATGGTGTTGATGCAATCTACCCACTGGAGACAAAACCCATGGAGGGTCAGGAACCTCAATCATCAGACTGCAGTGTCGCACCTCCGGTGAAACAACCCAGCCATGTGCCACCTGGTGAGTCCTGGGACCCACCCGTCGACCTGAGTCAACTGTTGGAAGACCAACAGCAGCAGGTAAAGCAGATGCTCAGAGAGGAGTGTGATGTTTTTGCAAAGGATGATTGGGACACAGGGTGCATCAAAGATTTAGAGATGGACATACAGCTAAGAGATAACACCCCTGTCCAAAAGACATACAATGCAATCCCTCGACACCTCTACCAAGAAGAAGTCCCACTCTTCATACTCCTCGCCGGTAGTGTGTGTCAGGAAGAAAGATGGGAGTCTTCGTTTGTGCATAGACTACAGGTTGCTGAACGGGAAAACACTGCCAGACCGTCATCCGATCCCTCGGATACAAGAAATCCTTGAAAACCTGGGAGGCAACTCCTGGTTCACAGTGTTGGACCAGGGGAAGGCTTATCACCAGGGCTTCATGAATGAGAAAAGCAGACCGTGCACCGCATTCATAACGCCATGGGGACTTTACCAATGGGTCAGAATCCCATGCGGGCTCACCAATGCACCAGCAGCCTTTCAGCGCTACATGGAGGGGTGCCTGGGGGACCTCAGAGATGAAGTTTGTGTCCCATACTTGGACGATGTGCTGGTGTTCAGCCACAGTTTTGAACAACACATCCAAGACGTGAGGCGGGTGTTGCAGCGACAGAGGCACTGTGGCATTAAGTTAAGACCAAAGAAATGTGACTTTTTCAAACGTGAGGTCTGTTATGTGGGCCGGATCATTTCTGCAGAGGGGTACAAGATGAATCCCAAGGAGGTGGAAGCAGTACAAGCCCTGAGACATGAGACGCCAACCACTGTTCGAGAAGTGAGAAAACTGATGGGTTTCCTCATTTATTACAGGCCTTATATACCAGACTTCTCAAGAACAGCCAAACCGCTGTACGAACTGCTGGCAAAGCCAAAGTCTGAGCAGAAGCACAATCAGAAGAAAAAGAATGGTCGCCAATCTGCTCAGCTACCACCATCACACCCAGTTCATTGGACAGAAATCCACCAAGAAATACTGGACAAAATAGTGAGCCAGCTGACAAACCCACCTATCATGGCATACCCAGATTTGGAGAAACCGTTCATACTGCATGTGGATGCCTCAGAGGAGGGCTTGGGTGCAGTTTTGTACCAGCGACAAGATGGAGCACTCAGAGTTATAGCTTACGGGTCCAGGACGTTGACAGCAGCAGAGAAGAACTATAAGTTACACTCTGGCAAACTGGAATTCCTGGCCCTTAAATGGGCCGTAACAGAGCGCGTCCGCGACTACCTGTTTCATGCACCCCATTTTACTGTGTACAGTGACAATAACCCACTGACATACGTCACCAAAACAGCAAAACTCAACGCCACCGGACACCGCTGGGTGGCAGAACTGGCTGATTTTAGTTTCACCCTCAAGTACAGACCTGGATCAGCAAACAGAGACGCGGATTTCTTATCCCGGCGACCAAAGCCCATGGAGGAGATTATGCAGGAATGTACAGAGGAGTGTCAGCAGGAAGTCATTGAAACTGTGGGAAAGGCACTGGACAGAGAAAAAACAGGAGAGATTAATTGGATTTCTGCTGTCACCTGTAATACAGAGGCACTGCCAGAAGGGGGCGATATCTCTGAGACAATCCAGCCGCTTGCAGTGGAAGAGGTCAGAGCTGCTCAAAATGCAGATCCAGCCATAAGCAGAGTTGTGGTCCTGAAAAGAACACATGTCTACTTAAAACATAAACAGAAGCTGGCAGAGAATGAAGCCGTCCGACAGCTTATCAGAGAGTGGCCCCGTCTGCAGATTGATGAGGATGGGATCCTGAGGAGAGAGACAGTGTCCAGAACGCAGTTGGTTGTTCCTGAGTCTCTGAAGGCCATCATTTACAAACACCTGCATGAGGAGATGGGACACTTAGGTGCAGATCGAATGGTTGCTCTTGCCAGAGAACGCTTTTTCTGGCCCAAGATGAGGCAGGAAATGGAACACTACGTTACACAGGTGTGTCTCTGTGTCAAGAGGAAAAAACCTAACAGAATAACCAGGACGCCAATCCAGAGCATTGAGACGTCTGCACCATTTGAGATGATCTCGATTGACTATCTGCACTTGGAGAAAAGTAAGGGGGGTGAGGAATACATACTTGTGGTGGTGGATCATTTCACTAAGTATGCACAGGCATATGCAACAAGGGACAAGTCCGGGAAGACTGCAGCCAAAAAACTCTTTGATGATTTCATCATGCGCTTTGGTTTCCCTTCCAGGACCCACCACGACCAGGGAAGAGAGTTTGAAAATCGTCTCATTCACAAACTCCAAAGTTACTGTGGTATTCGCCATTCCCGCACCTCCCCTTACCATCCCCAAGCCAATCCTGCAGAACGCTTCAACAGGACGTTGCTGGGTATGCTGCGCACACTTGAGGAGACTCAGAAGTCGAGGTGGAAAGAACACCTAAATAAAGTGGTGCATGCCTACAATTCAACGGTGCATGAGTCAACAGGGTTTTCTCCATTCTTTCTTCTTTTTGGCCGTGAACCCACCCTGCCAGTCGACTTAATGTTCTCAAAAAGGGGAGGAGAAGAGAAACAGTCACACCCTGGCTATGCAGAGAAGTGGAGAGAAGCTATGCAAGACGCCTATGCCATTGCAATGAAAAATATGAGAAAGTGTGCAAAAAGAGGACCGCAAAACTACAACCGGCGCACATGGAGCTCCACACTTGAGCCAGGTGATCATGTCCTGGTGAGAAATTTAACACCAAGAAGGGGTCCCGGGAAGTTGCGGAGCTACTGGGAGGACATGATTCATGTCATTAGAGGGAGAAAAGGCCCTGAAAGCCCAGTATACATGGTTGAACCGTTACAAGGAACAGGAAGAAAAAGAGTGTTACATCGCAACTTACTCTTACCATGTCCCTACCTGGTGGAAGAGCCAGAGGTCAGTGACCCCAACCTGAGAGAGAAAGACAACGGACACAAAACAAAGCAGACTGCGAAAAGAAAACAGAAAGCCAAATGTGATACTTACCTGACAGACACTGACAGTTCAAGTGAGGAAGAGTATCAACTGTGGACATCAGCAAGATACGCTGATCCTCCCCTAAACGCAGAAGCACAGGAATTCTGCCCGAGGATGGACACACCAAGAGAGCCTGAGGAGGCACTTGTGCCTGAGGAAAACCCTGAAGTGGAGCAAGTGGATGAGAGACACAGGATGGAGGAGCAGGATGATGCACCTACTGCTGAATCTGAATCGGAGGATGAGCAGAGGGATGCTGGAACATGGCGGGAGAGACCAAGGAGAGCCCGGCAAGCCAAGCGCATCTATACCTACGACCAGCTAGGCCAACCAACCTTCCAGCTTCTGAATAACTCTGCCATCAGTGTGAAAAAACCCTCAAGAATCAGCCATGACTCCTCTACCAGATCATCATCCATGTATCCTTGTTATACAGATGGATAGAAAATAAAAAAACAATTAAAAAAAAGGAGGCACAGACAACTGAATAAGTTAAGTTTAACTGGCTAGTTAATATAATGGCCTTTAATAAGGACTTTAGTTCATGGTGATGTAGTGTTACTATCAGTATTAAAAAAACACATGTTACTATAACATAGAAACAGGTAATCTGAAAATTCATTTGGGAAAAAAATGAGTACAGAGATGGGTTACCAGCTGAGCACATGAGTGAAGTTAAAGCAATATGGGAGAACATATTGTAACTATGAAAAAGACAGTGGATACACAACTAGTTGGATGAATGGCATTGAAATATGTAGCAACATAATGTCAGGTATATATAGTAATTTCCTTGTCCCTTTGTGAAGATTGGGGGGCCCACCAATACTTCTATGGACGATGCACCTGTCAATACTAATGGACTATGGACACCTAGTCTTGTGTTATGGCCATAAGAGTTTATAAGAAAAAAAAAAAGAAAGAGACTGAGACACTGAAGAGAAAGGGTGCAACCTAAACCTGTAATGTGTAGTGTGTGTTAACATACTTACCTGTTTACTCACCTTCCACCAAGTGTTCTATTGTTGGTAAATGATTTTGATTATATTGTCATAAAATAGAAAAGAAAATGTTAGGCAACATTTTGTTTTAGTGGGGGAGGGTGTTGCGACCTAGAAACATCTGGGAAGTTATGGACTTTACAGAGATATACCGGGTGAAGCGGTTATGGGAAGATGTATTTTTGTTTCGTTTGGTTTGTCCGTTGTCCAGATGTTTTGGTTCTTGTTGTGCTTCATTTCATTGAGTGTGATGTGGCAGTTTTTGCGACAGTGTATGTTGTGAGTCGGCACGTGTGCGACTGTCGTGCAGTTTTGAGTTTACGATATTGCTGTATGAGCTCCGGCTGCAGTCTTTTGAAAAACTCTGATAAAAAAATAATGCAGAACCGGGAAAATAAAGTTGCCTAAACGGAAGATGGAGTCCTGTCTTTTTAAGGGTGCAACAAAAACAGTGTTGACTCCTTGGTTTAAGATTAGTGTTAAGGTTAATTCAACCTTGCTTGTCCAATTGTTAGGGTCGTCTTTGTGTAGTTAAGTTTTGTTTTATCACAGAGCTTTATTTTAACGCACGCACCTATTCAGAGTGGCCTACTCTGTCTCTCACTAACTATGCAATTTTCATTCTTGTTTATTTATTGTACTAATGCACTTTGTAGTCACATTCATATTTATTCTTTATCTTTGCACTAAATGTCTGATTTATATTGTTTGATGTACTGTTGTTGTGTTATATGTGCCTTGTAAGGTGACCTTGAGTGCTTTGAAAGGCGCCTTTAAATAAAATGCATTATTATTATTATTATTATTATTATTATTATTATTATTATTATCATCATTATTATTATTATTAAAGTTTGCAATGATTTCAAATATGTCCTTCTGACTTACAGGGACGTGTATGTAATGATGCACAAGACATATATTTTTTTTTTCTTTGATTTGTACAGTGCCTATAAAAAATATTCACCTTCTTGGATGTTTTTCATCCAAGAAGCTGCGGAAGCCATTATGTTGGAACTAGTAATAGTCTCACCCCAGTGAATTTATGTAGGGGAAGTAGAAGGGAGTTGGGTTATTAATAATGACTAATAATTAAGGAATTAAAGAATGATCAATTCTTGTTGTTAATTTGGGGCACCACATGGAGACCGGGAATAACCAATAACAGTTAGATTAGCCTCAGTCAATCATAAAATCACAAAGGTGAAGGAGTAACTCTGAGCACTGACTATCTTGATCAGCCACATATGCACAATTATCACAAAACACTTCTCTTTAAACCATAAACAATTTATTAACAACTCTCAATTAACAAGTTAATCAATGTATTGTTATAGATTGTACTACCACTATACTAAACAACAAGCATTCAACAGCTAGGTGTAAACAAGATACAAGTAAACAGGCTGTATGAGAGTGTGTGTGTGCATGTGGTTGCAAAAAGGGGAGGTGTTGTGTGTTCAGGAGAGGGGGCTGAAGATGGCGGCTCATGGTCTTGTCATGTTCCCACATGACAGGAGGGGCAGATACGGGGGATGTTTCAGCTAGATAAAAATCAAGATGGCACTGACATGTTTTTTTGGGGGGTTTCTTTCTTTCTTTCTTTTAAACAAATGCATTTACAAACTAGTCAGGCAAATATTATATCTGTGTCCAAAATTTAACAAGAGCAGACATCATGTTTCAGAGATAAGAATCATGAATAACATTAAATAAACAAAAATTAAGATGTGTGAGTAGAACACAAAACAAACACATATCAAACACAGCAGGGAAGAGAAAAAATAAATAAATAAATAAAATAAAATAATAATTAAAAAAACATTAAATCTACCAGGATTAAACAATTGTTACACTACATTAGTCAAATCATTTTTGAACACTGAATAGAGGTCTTTGGCATGTTTGGACTTGATACATTTTAGGAACTTAATATAGAGATGGAATTCATTTAAAAAGTATGTGAAGATGGGTGGAGTTTTTAGATACTTGGCTTTTTGAATAAATTATTTGGCTAGTATTAGTAAAACATTTATTGTTAAATCCAATTGTCTTTTAATATCATACCAAAGGTAATAGTATTGTAGTCTAAGTCTGGCATTGTTGGTTTTTTACTTTTCAACCAGTCTGTAAATAATTTCCAGAACAGCTGGGTTTTACAGCATGTGATTAAGAGGTGCTCTGTTGTTTCAATATCATCTTTAAAGAAAACACACAAGTTACTTTCAAATCCAAATCTTAGTCTTAAAAATTCACTAGATGGATAGAAAGTATTCATTATTTTGTAATTTATTTCTTTTGTTTTGGGTGGAATTGGGTGTTTAAAAAATGTTACTCTTAATTTAGATACGCTAAGTTAATCAAAAGTATTCTTAATTTTATTTCTATTAGCTTGAGTAGGGTATAGATCATGGGTTAAAATAGATCTCATTAATTTGTTTGAGCACCTTTTATCAAGGAAATTAATATTATTTATAGCAAGCATAGGGAGACAAGATGGGGACTGAGAATACAAAGAAATATTTTTGGCTAGAAATGCTTTTGGTATGGCTTTGGAAAGAGATTTAAAGTTTTTGAGATTGCAATTAAAGTCATATTTATCACAAAAGTTGTCATGAGATAA
Organism: Scomber japonicus; assembly: GCF_027409825.1. Classification (NCBI taxonomy): domain Eukaryota; kingdom Metazoa; phylum Chordata; class Actinopteri; order Scombriformes; family Scombridae; genus Scomber; species Scomber japonicus. Next base: position 28,208,885 of record NC_070587.1, on the reverse strand, counting down.
TAAATCTCCATTTGCATCTAAAAGATCCATTATGCACCAAATATTCTTATCCATCCAGTCTCTATAAAATATAGATTTTCCTTTATGAAGAATATATCTATTATTCCACAGTGGAGTACTGTGTGGTGTGAAGTTGTGCTTGTAAAGCAATTTCCAAAAAAGTAGAACCTGCTGGTGATATTTTGCCAACTTAGTGGGTAGTTTGCTTATGTTGTAATCACATTTTAAGATAAGCTCTATACCACCCATCTTATCAAATATAGTTTGAGGGAATATGTGCCATATACTGTCCGGGGATTTTACATATTGTTTCAGCCAGTTCAATTTTAGAGTTATATTCATACATTCAAAGTCTATTGCCTTTGCCCCTTCAGAGAGATCTTGAACTGTGGTTGCTTTTTTGACATAGTGAGTTTGATTCCTCCATATGAAATTAAAATTAATTTGGTGTATGGATTTAACAAAATCTGAACAGAGTGCTAAAGAGGATACCTCTAGAGAGGCTTTCCATTTTAGTGAGATAAATTCTACCAAAAATAGATAAATCTCTCTGCAACCAAACGTTACGTTTTTGCTTAGGCTACATTCCTTTAGTTTGTTGGTCAAGTTAAGTAAGTTTCTTTCATTTTGGTTCTTTGTTACATAGATACCAAGATATTTTACCACAGTTTTAACAGGTATATTACAAATTACATTTTGAGCATTTTCATGAATAGATAATAGTTCACATGTTTGGATGTCAAGGAATAGTCCAGAGGCTCTTCAATGTTCTGTATGGCATCAGGAATCTGATGATCATCCTTTAGCAACAAGGTTGTGTCATCTGCAAATTGACTTATCCCAAGTTCTGTTCCAAATACATTGAGTTTTTTCAATGTTTCACAATTTTTTATCATTATAGCTAGCATTTCTACAGCTAAAATGAATAGTCCTGGGACATCCTTGCCGGATTCCTTTCTCTTTTTCCTCCCTTGTGGAGAGATTTTTGTTTTTTAAGAAGGCGTTTCTTTTCCTGTGTTTTTCCCTTTCTTGGAGATTTTTGGCTCATTGAATAAAGACATTGAAAACTCTGCTTCTGCGTCCAGAAGTCATTGCCGGTCCTTGACATTTTGTTCTTATTCTTCCATCCATTTAGCCTTTGAATGGATATAAGCTCCCTTGGCTTTGTGTATAAAGATGGTATCAAGTTTTCTATGCAATTCTATCATTTTCTGTTGGTCTTCTTCTGTGTGATTGCTTTTGTTACAAAGTGTGTTCAGGTTTTTAATGATTTTTTTTTTCTTCTTTTCTCGCCCTTTTTCTTTACTATAAGATATAGAGTATTTTCTGACATTATATTTAAAAAATTCTCATTTGTTTGCATATGATTGAATTTCAGGGTCTTTTATAGACACGTCCACCATGGCTCTGATGTTCCCAAAGTGTTCCTCATATTTTAGTAAATTTGAGTTAAATTTCCAGAAACCTCTGTTCATTTTACTATTAATATTAGACTTCAGCTATAAATGTATTAGACTGTGGTCTGGCCTGGAGCGATATCCATTGATATTTCAGATACATATTGTGATAAACCATATGTAAGTAACCAATAATTGATTCTAGACTTACATGTCTTGTCTGGTTTGAACCACGAGTATTGTAACATCTCAGGGTTCTTGACTCTCCAAATATCTTGTAACAACAGTGTGTTACAAAAATCCATAACTGTCTTGTTAAAATGATGAGTATTAAATCTCGATGGGCATCTATCTTTCCAGCCATCTGGTGTCATATTAAAGTCACCGCCAACAAGGATATAATCAGTAGGATATATATTTTTCAGGTCCTCAATCTCAGTGCAAATAGTTGTCATCAAATCCTTGTTCCGGGAACTTATATTATAACCATACAGATTGCAGAAGATAAAAAAAATGATCCTCTATGTTCATGACTAACACTATCCAATGACCATTTATATCTACTTTGTGAGATATGACTTTTCCTGGGCAGTTGTTAAGTAAAACAGCAACTCCACTTGAGCGAGAGGAACTATGGCTGAATATATATATATCCCCCCATTGATTAGACCAGAACTTCTCATCATTTCTTTTCAGAATGGGTTTCTTGTAGGAATGTTATATGTGCTTTTAAGCTTGGAGAACAAAAATATTGCTTTTCTTTTATCTTTGTTTTGAAGACCTCTGGTATTTAGCGTTATCTGACATGTAAGAGAAGACATGGAAAAAAAGAAAAATTTAAACAGACAAGTGTTGTGTGTAGATTCTAGTGTTTCTAGCTTAACTCTAGAATAAAGTATATTTTAGAAAAGGCAGTGTGTCCATTAGTGAAACATTCTGTTCAAAACTTCCTGAATTTCTTTTTTTAATAAATCAGTAATAACCTGAGTAAACCAACTATTGCATAAATCGCATACTCTGCCATGCGAGATGACCTGGTACTGAATTAGGACGTTATGGTTTTTGAAAATAACACCATACTCTGAACAATTAACAATCATTCAATATCCAAAGTATCATGCTGATGAACCAAGTTATCAGTAATCCAACCTTAGAAGAAAGTTATTTACATATGAAGGCGCATTAAAACAGGACTGATTTTACCTAAGATGATGTCACTGGAATAGGGCGGTCGTTGATGAAACCAATGGGACCTCGGAAAAAGGCTGGCTGACGGCGCGATCTTGCTTCCTGTATTTTCGGCCACACTGCATCTCGCGCCTCCTTGTCAGCTTTGCTCAGGTCCTCTGCAAAGCGAATTCGGTGCTCCTTGCATGCTGCGTGATTCTTGGATGCTCGCCAAATTGTGTCGCGGTGGATCCTCATGGTGAATTGCACAATGATCTGTCGATTTTTCCGTCAACGTTCCCCTCCCTAGGCAATATGCAGAGTCGACGATGTCCTCCATCTTCTCTGACCACTGTGGTGTGATTTTATATTGGATTCTGATCACTCTCTCCTTGGTGTTTTCTCCTTCAATCTCCTTCAGACCATAGACACAGAGATTCCAGCTCTTGTATCTTTCACATTCCAGTAGTCTCATCTTGAGGTCTCTATTTTCAGTTGCGACTGTAGAAATCCAGACTTTTGGCCTGGTTGGCAATTGCAAGTGTGTTGTCTTTTAGCCTGGAGTTAAAACTTTCCACCATGGATGTTAGACTTTTAACAGCCTTGCAAATGGCAGCGTTTGATACCTCATCTTCTCTGTCACAGTCAAAGGAGGGAGAGTCGTCATCATTTGTTTTTTTCTTTCTGACTGGCCCCGGGATCTTCGTTGGGTCTCTTTTGTTGCTCACCGTGCTAGTGTTCATCTCCATGCTTGAGCTAGCATAATCGTGCACGTCAACTGCTTTCTTCGCAGTTCTTTTTGATGCTTTCCTTTGTTACCTCTCCAACATATATAATGCAGTATGTGCCTATGTGTAATGTATAGTGTGTACATGTGTGGGGGTTAGCGAGAGTCAGGGAAGCCAGGAAAGATGGCGAGAGAAAAAAGAGGCCTTTACACAGATAAATGTGCGCATAGTTTGGAGGCTGTGGCACATCTGTGCTCGCTAAAAGAATTAGCTCCACACGTGCACAACGAGGATCTGTGTGTGCGTCGGCAGATTGTTGATGGAGCTTGCTCTCCTTTAACAACATCCTGACAGGATAAACACAAAATCGCATCACATGTAAGACATGTTGACACAAACTTTAAGACTCGTCAAAGAGTCATCAAACGGGCCGTGAAGGTCCCAAAACACAAGCTGGATTCGTTGCGAGCAGTGTATAGCGTTCAAAGTCGGTGCGAAAAGGTCCGTTGCGGTCATATTGTGAGTGCTGCCCTGATCCTCGGCTGAAGCTATGCTGATTTCGGCCCTCTGGCAGAAAGATCAGCCTTGTCGATGAAAGGTGGCTGGCCGGGGCTTAATTAACCGGTGGTCCAGGACATGGAGAGATCTTGTTACTTGGTTTGTAACTTGTCTCTCCCATCTGCAGGTAAATTGTAGGTTTTGCTCTGTTGCAACCTCAGATCTGTTTAAATGATGCATTTAGGGGCAACATGGAATTTTCCCTCTTGGCCGGCGAGCTGGGTGAAGCTTCTAAAGGAGAGGGGGGAAAAGAAGAGAAAAGCGAGCTTGCGTCGTCTGTCGGCCATTGGCTCCTCGGAAGGACACTCGTCCCCCGCCTTCATGTAGCCTGGTAGCAAGGATGGCAAAAAGAAGAGAGAAAAGAAACCTTGCGCCTCTTCTTTTCAAGCTTCTGTGTCGTCAGCAGCTGGAAGTGACGTCATAGCCAATGAAGGATGAAAATCAGAGGGGTTGCCCAGGTTTGGAGTTTTTAGGGTTATCCTCCCCAAGACATGGGGGAGGGGGCATGAAAAGGTTAAATTTGAGTTTTGGGTGAGCAAACGAAAAACAACTCTTTAATGTAAATGCGAAAACAGATTTATACAAAGTAATATCAAAGAATAAAAAATACATAATGTACAATAAGTGATCACATAAATATTCACCCCTCGATCAGGCTTGCACATCTGGACACTGCAATTTTACTTTATTATTCTTTGCAAAACTGCTCAAGTTCTGTCATATTGCAAAAGGATCAGACGGGAACAGCATTTTTCAAGTCCAGCAACAAATTCTTTATTGGATTGAGGTCTGGCTCTGTCTTGGCCACTCCAGAACATTAACCTTGTTGTCTTTAAAGCATTTCTGTGTAGCTTTCACTCAATGCTTCAGTTCATTGTCAGGCTGGAAAATAAATCTTCTCCCACGCCGCAGTTCTCTTGCAGACTGAATCAGATTGCCCTCTAGGATTGCCTATTTTGCTGTATTCATTTTCCCCTCTATCTTTTCAAGCCTTCCACGGCCTTCTGCCAAGAAGCATCGCCACAGCATGATGCATGGCAGTGTTTGGTGTCCGCCAAACATAGCATCTAGTCTGATGGCCAAAAACTCCATTTTGGTCTCATCAGACCAAAGACCCATCTTCCAGTTGACCTTAGAGTCTCCCACATGTCTTTGGACAAACTCTAGCCAAGATTTAAAATAAGCTTTCTACAACAGTGGCTTTCTCTTTGCCACTCTCCCATAAAGCAACAGTTGTTGTATGCAGGGTCTCTCCCACCTCAGCTGCTGAAGCTGTAAACTCCTTCAGTAGTAGTCACAGGTGTGCTGGTGGCCTCCCTCACCAGTCTTCTTGCACAGTCACTCTGTTTGTGAGGATAGCCTGCTCTAGGCAGATTTACACGTGCCATGTTCCTTCCATGTCTTAATGATGGATTTAACTGAACTCCAGGGGATGTTCAGTGACTTTAAGAAATATATCACACTGGCCTGTAGTACCATCCATTTTGGAAATATGTTGGTTGTTTAGATATCAGCAGAAATCAAATACTTTCTTACTCTCTAATGTTTTTGAAAATACAGGCCAGATTCTTGTTAAAGTTGATACAATTGCTACGCACACTTCTACTCCTGACACACCTGTTGACCACTGACAGGACCCCACAGTCCACATCAGTTATTTATGAAAAAAATACAAAATAAACATACATACCAACCTGTATGTGACCCAAGTTAAAAAGTACATGATACTTGCAGCAATGTGGGGAGCATCATCTGAATCTTCAAAGCCATTGCCAGAGATTTGTGATTCAGGTTCTCTTATATGAGGACCAACATGACTAACTTAACATATTTGGGTGCACTAAGTGAAATATTAATAAAATACAGAAACATGAGCTATTATTGGTCACAACTAGGACTGGTATGAAATGATACCTGCAATCGGTACTTTTTGCACCCAGGACTAGATATAACTATTTGATTATCTACTGATTTTGAGAATTTTTTATTTAATAAATATTCATAATTTGAAGACTTTGAAAATGCATTTGTTTTAAATTAAAATCATTTAAATCTGGAGGAGTGGTGGCATTTTATGTAATTTATTGAATCTATTCACATGATTGGTATCCAAAGAAGTACTCCGTTAGTATCAGTATCACTTTAAGGGTGCTTGGATTGGTACTGGTATTAAAATTTTTTAAATGATACAGAGTCCTAAACTGAAACAAACAACTCATAAGATTTACTTAAAAAATATATCGTAAGTATTTGCACGCAAATGATTTAAGTAAAATGTAATGCTGCAATATCAAGTAACACTCACTTGCCAGTATCAAGTACATTTTACTTACCATAAAACATAACAGTTGTGAAGATATTAAGTAACATTTACTTAATTACATCCAAGTTTGAAGTTATATTTATTTAAATTAAGTAAAGTCTACTTGTTTTTCAACATCATTTTACTCTAAATGTTAAGTACATGTTATATATCTGTAGTATTTGTAGTGTTATGAAGTCATTTAGTAGATTTGAATGATTTTCTTGTGCTTGACATTTTAATTTACTTGGTTACATTACGTTACATTACTCACTAAAATGATGTAATCATTGCCAGTTTTCTTTTGATAAATGTTACCAAATAAATGTAACCATTTAATGCATTTAATATATATTTATCACATATCACACAACTATATTACAATGCAATGAAACTGTTTATTTTTCATTTTAAACAGTTTAACACACAAGAACAGTCAAAGTAAATCCACTACTATTGTGGATTGAATTGCCCAATCTTTTAATGGGGCAGCCATAAATGTAACATTGGTATGACTGACATAAAAAGAACAAACAGACAGTATTACACAGTATACACATCCAATATACACTACTGGGGCAAAATATTAGGAACACTGTCAATATAATGCACTATAATGGTAGAGCAGCACCATCCACCACAACTTGAGTAATAAACATAAAGTGGAATGATCACCTTACTGACAATGTAAATAAAAAGTGAGCATGTAGAAGCTTAACAACAGTAGAAGCTGGCAGAGCTGTTGTACTGGAAATAAATATTGCATTAGACTGTGCAGGTGTCCCAATACTTTTGTACATGTAGTACAGATCTGGAATAGTGCTTTTCAAATATGCAGTGAAAAACGTTCATTACAGAAATATAATACTCAGATATTCAAGAACATTTAAGGTTTAACTTCACTTTCAATCAAACTACTATCCTCTGTTACCTCACTTGCCTGACTTGAATGTGTCTGGAATACAGTATTTTTAAAATCTTCAATGCAGTGAGGATTGTACTTCCTACTTTTATCTGAAGCAAAAGTTGAATATATATATTCGTACTGTAGTCACTATCTTTAAAAACACAATTAACAGTTTCATGCTTTTTCAGATGAGTCCTAAGGTGTTCAAAATATTGCTTCTGTGTTAAAACTACATGAATTACATACAAGACACGAAAATGAAACTATCTGCCCTGACTGTTGAGTCTGTGTATGATTTCTAGACACATGTGCATGAAGTGCCCCCCAACTTTTAAATAAACAAGGACAATCTGAGTACAAGCAGGGTAGTGACCGGCCTTGACCAGTGTGTGGATGCTTCAACCTAGAATGTTTTATGAGCTCTAAACGTTTTGATGACCTAAAATTGCATCTTTTGCACGACCATCTCATATCACAAGAGGCCTACTCTTTCTCCCTGATGAATTTCTCCTCGACCTCCTCTCCCTACACCTCAACTCCAACTGTCCACAAAGTCCACTGGCTCCTCCAAAGGGCACCCTGAAAACGAAGAGACATAATTTGTGGTATTAAAACAATGGTCTAAAATATTCAGTCACAATTTGAATATTACGTTATAATGGATGAATAAGGGAAAATAACATATCATCATATCATGCATACATTATTTTCTACTTGCCTGAATGATGAGAATAATGTTCGGTTCTGATTTGCTTCCTGTTGATAGATAGAAAAATATTTTAATAAGACTTCATAAGAAATAAACTGTATCATGAACAAACACAAATGAACATTTTGTTTTGTCTAGCTAAATAAAACAATTAACACATGACAGATTTATAGAACTTGTAATGAACAATTGATTCTACAAAAACATGAATCCTGAGTAAAATAATAAACAGACCCTGAAGATTCATAAAAACCGGGTCTGTAGGATAATCTAGTCCAGATTTGAGAAGTCAAGGGTCAGTGGTTTTTAATCTGGACCTGGTCTAATGAGGTCTACAGTCCAAAAAAACAAAAAAAAACAAACAGTGAAATGTGCCTTTATAGCATTTTCACAATTAGATTAAGGGTTTCACAAATCAGGGACTGTGTTTTTATGATTCATTCATTTTAAATTAAGTGCCGAATCGGAGGCTGGTGAATCGGAAGCTAACTTCAGCGTCATGTGCTATGCTAACTTTAATTAACTTATGAACAGTGACATATCTTGCGTCAAACTACATGCAGACTTATAGATTATCACAAATTTAAAACAGAACAGTAATAACTTACCTGTGAAATGACTGTCGTACATGCAACACCTTGCTCTGTGACCCTGTAACGTCCGGAGCAGTCAGTCCTGTTATACTGTGCGCATGCGTCGTGCATGCGTTTCAAAATGCTACACTTTCACAGTAAAGTTTATGTAGTATTTCTAGGTTTATGTACATACAACTATTAAACATTTAAATAGTATGAGGAAACCGAAGTAAAACTTACTCTTCCCCCATAATTCATGTATTACATTAATAAAATGTTTAATTTTACTTAAGAAACTCTAGTTCTTACTGAATCTTAAAAATACAAGGTAGAAATTATGACAGTTACTCTAATAGAGTTTAATGCACCAAAAAGTCATTTTTTTCAGTGTAGTCTTTGAAACAAGAAATTAAGCAGCTGAAACATTACATTTACTTCTTCTGTACTTCCTGATAGACTTTGTGAAGATAGCCTACTCAGGGGGCTTCAGACATCAAACACAATTAAAATTTGGTCAAAATTTAAGTATCAAATCATTAGATATGTGACAAGGCCAATTACCAATCTCAACAATATTTTGACTTAATAGCCTGACTAAAAAATAATTAATATGTTTGCGATCAATTAAAACGACCACCTAGGGATATTTTAGAGCGTAGGACTCTCTAAAAAGGTAACACAGTGTAATGTCGACAGACTGTGTGGGAAAGATGCCTTTTGGTAAAAACGACAAGCGGAGTTGCTGGTGAACATTTGCTAGTTTATTTGCAGCAGGTAGGAAAACACATCTGCTCTTGAGCAGCTCTTAGTTAACACTGGCTATATGCTGTTAGCGCCCTCTAACGGGGGAAACTGGTCATAACCCCCGTGACCTCAGAACAACAGGGGCAGGACAGTGCAAACATACTTTGCTCTCAGTTATACATTTGTTATACATTTAACTTCCATTTCATGCAAACACTACAGCTCCTCCCCTGTAGCTTTAACCTTACAAGTATTTTCTGTTTCATGTTCCATCCTGTTTTCTTTTCTTTTTAGATTTATCACTGCCCCACAAAAAAATCATGCATTTAAATTCACACACCTACACAGCCTTTAAATCAACCACCTTATGTACAACATTGGTGCAACAAATTATTATTATTTTTCTTGGAACATAGTCTTTTTCTGAGAGTCCATTATAAGTCCAAACGCTGAGGAGGGCGCACATTCCTATTAGGGCGCTCCATTCCTCCTGAACTGTCAGGAGTGTCAACTGAGCTCTGGTGATCCTCAGGCGTCTGCTCAAAGGCAGGCGTGACAGTCTCAGTGTCCTATACATCATCTCCGGGATCACTGTAGTAACCTCAGTTCCTTTCAGTGTTAATCACAGTCTGTTCTGGAATCACATCCCTTCTCTTTGATCCCAGCATCTGATTTACATGTCTTTTTACATGTTCCATTTACAGGACCCAAAATCTCATTCATTACACTTTAACCCTTCTGTGTTTCTCCTTTTTCCGGTCCCCAGTCCCCACCAAAAGAAAGGTCACGCGGAACCAACATCATTCAGTACAGAGAAGCCGCTATCAAAACCTTTTAACCACTACATCTTCAAATCATCTATAAAACAAAACACTAAAAGTGATAATAAAATATCATATTCTAAATTAAATAATTAATAAAATTAACAATACCTTACAACTTAAACACAAAATAAAACCAACAACATCATGTAATATAATAATTGCTACTGGCAACAACATGAAAGCCACAATTAAAAATAATGAACATATAATAAACTACACGGTTACAGTCTTCCCTTGTTACAAGTAGAAATGCCCTCATTTCAACAACCCCCTGTAACAGCACACATGAAAACATATCAGACCATAACCAAACATGTGTCAAAGTGTAATAGTCCACAAATCTAGCATATCAACAACATACAGGAAATCCCCTGACATATGCAAAACAACACAAACAGGCATATGTAAACATTGACATCATATCAGCACATCCCAATAGCAGGAAACAAACATATGAGGGGGATGGTCAAGGTGCAATCACAGTCAGGGACAAAGTCTCTGTGAATTGAATCTGTGAAATGTATTTATTTATTTGGATAAACCCCTTGAGATGCATCATCTTGTTTTCAAGGGGGTCCAGACATATAAACAGACATTTATTCAACATACAAGCATAGACTAGACAATACAAAAGACAATACAACAATATTAAGAATAAAAATAAAAATACAGAAAACAAAAAAAACAAAAAAAGAAAAAAAAGAGACAGACCACAGTTAAAGCTGAAGTATGTAACTCTGACACCAATCGTTTAGAAATGGTACTCCGGCCCACGTTCAAAACACTGGAGAGAGCTGTCACTCCTCGCCCCCCTCCCTGCTAGAGTTGACATTCACGCGGGTTGCCAGTTGTTGGACGTGAACCTGCATGCACGCGAGACGAGCGCAACATACACAATACAGAGTGAGGACGCGACCCACAGTCAGACATCCGAATCTGCAGGGGGGGTTTACACTAGGTGCCTGTCCGGGGGCGGGGGGTGCGATCGGTCTAATCAGCGGCAACACAGAGTTATAAGGACGCTTTGCTCTCACACGCACTGCATTTATAGTCACACTAACACACACACACACACACGCTGCATTTATAGTCACACAAACACACACACACGCACACGCTGCATTTATAGTCACACAAACACACACACACACGCTGCATTTATAGTCACACAAACACACACACACGCACTGCATTTATAGTCACACAAACACACACACACGCACTGCATTTATAGTCACACAAACACACGCACTGCATTTATAGTAACACAAACACACACACAAGCTGCATTTATAGTCACACAAACACACACACACGCACTGCATTTATAGTCACACAAACACACACATGCTGTATTTACAGTCACACAAACACACACGCACTGCATTTATAGTTACACAAACAAACAAACACACGTTGCATTTATAGTCACACAAACACACACACATGCGCTGCCACTCTCTAGTGTGCGCTCTTGCTCGTTCACTCCAGATTCCGGGAGATTACGTCTCATTTGAGGGCGTCATGGAGACACTATCAATACGCGGGAGACTCCTGGAAATTCCGGGAGAGTTGGGATGTCTGCACAGTGTAAGTTGACCAGCTAATGTGTATGTTATTATTACTCATTGTTGAACGTAACCGCTGTGAAACAATCAGAAAATAACGTGTTATTGATCTGATTCACCGGCTTCTTACTGTCACCACTCTCTCCCTCTTCATCCTCTCTACCTCACTCACTGCTCCCTCCCTCTTCATCCTCTCTACCTCACTCCAACACAGTTAACACAACATCGTCTTGTAGCCTGACGGAGCAACTCTGTCCTCCATTCAGTGTTTTGAACTTTTATAAATAACAGGGAGGCGGAATAAAGTTTAGTATCCCCGTATTGAACAGACTGTCTTAGAGCAAATCAGCGGGTGCTGTATGACGTCTCCAGCCGTCTCCATGTTTCAAAGGCATCTCCTATACATAACCTTGTTTTGTTTCTCAAATTGTCACAATGTATTTGAGAGTCATAATGAGGTTTTTTTGGTTTTGTAACATCAGACAATATCTGCAGTGTTCCTCGCTGCAGCTCAGTGGCAACTGGCAACCTGGCTGCTGAAACACTACTAACTTGGTGATTGGTAGCTAGGTGGTGGGTGGAACATCAGGCCAGAATGACAACATAAACATTACTTGTGGGCTGCACTGAGCTTTTCAAATGTGAATATTCTGGCTGTACTACTACTGTCAGTGATATCAGTGTTTGAAATTAACGTGATTCCTTAATGTCTGGTGACTTATTAGGGCCATTTTATGATTACTTGGAATATATTTCTTACATATGGCTACTTTAACATCATGACGACATCAGAACAATACAACCACAAAAAGGCCACAATGGCCAACACTGTAACTGAGACAACAACAGATAATGAATACAATCAATTCACCAAATCAGAAAGTTCATGCAACTTCAATAAAAATAATAATAATAATCCTTACAAATATAATAGGGCTTCGCGCTGGTCAGCGCTCGGGCCCTAACAAGAGCAGGCCAATTTAATGTGAGAAGACAGAGCATGCTTAAAGATAACAAATGAAGAAATGGATCTGATATTAATCGGTAGGTTATTCCTATCTGCTGGTGCTTTAAACATAAAAGATCTTCTGCCGAAAGATTTATTGACATTGGGAACAGAAAAATAGAGATGGGCAGAATGTCTGATATGATAAATTGATTTAAATGGTATAAGAAACTGCTTTAGATAAGGTGGATAATTAAAGTAAATAAATTTGTATATAGGTTGCAACCAGTGCATATGTCTTCTCACATTCAATGATGGCCAGTTGAGACTATTGTACATCGTGCAGTGATGGGTGTGGTAAATGCAACCAAGGACAAACCTACAGAGTCTATTGTAAGCTGTGTTAAGTGAAGCAAGGTCAGATTTATGAGCATTTTGGTATATAACATCACAATAATTCATGATTGGAAGTATAATTTGAGTGGCCAGTCTTTTACATACACTAAATGAAAAACAGTTGACTTAGAAATAGATGATTTAAATTAGGTTTAAAAGTGAGTTCTGAATCCAAGATACCAAGATATTTAAAACTGTCAACTTTATGCAGTGGTGAGCCGTCATTACAGTTTATAACACAGGAACCAGGTTTGGATTTCAGTTTTTGTTTGGTACCAAATATCATGATGTAGGATTTTGATTTATTAAGCAGGAGTTTGTTACAAGATAGCCATTACTGAACAGAGGTAAAATCAGACTGAAGAGAAGATTGAATTTGTGGTATATCAGGCTGGGATGTATATATGATGGTGTCATCAGCATTAAGTTGAACACGACATTTAGACTTTATGGGAGATTATTTACATAGATTGAGAATAGAAGTGGTTTGAGTGTTGACCCCTGAGGGACACCACATTGTTGAATAAGGAAATCGGATTGAAATCCATTCAAGACAACACAATGTTTTCTGTTGTGAAGGTATGAGCTATACCACTTGACTGCATTGAGAGAAAGACCGATATTGTGAAGTTTGTCTAAAAGCAAATAACGATCAACAAAATCAAAGGCTTTAGTTAAGTCAATGAATATCGCACCAGTGAGTTCACCATGTTCTGCAGCAGAAAACATATCATTTGTAAACTTTAAAAGAGCAGTTGTCGTTGAGTAATTGGACCTGAAGCCAGACTGGAATGGTGATAATATATTGTTAATAGTGAGATAGTGGGAAAGTTGATTATAAATTAACTTTTGCAATCTAACTTTAGCAATGGAACATATGTTTGAAATTCTTCAGTTATTTATTGGTATAACCGCAAACCACTCATCAACCACGCAGGCTTCAGGTACTTGAGTAACTCCTTTAATGATCCCCTGCAACTCAATACAGCATGACTTTAGTTCCTACCTGACCTATCACTACAGAAATTGGCCTGTAATTATTGGTGTCAAGTACATCGCCTCCTTTATGGAGTGGGGTGATGCAAGCATATTTCCAAATAATTGGTACTCACAGTTGGACAGTGAAAGGTTAAATAGATCAGCAAGAGGAAAATTAGAATATGGGACGCTAACTTAATGAACCTGTTCTTTATACCATCAAGTCCTGAGTTGCTATTTACTTTCAGATTGTTGATGGCGTTCTGAACTTCTAAAGGAGAAACTTTCCTAACGAAAAAGAACTGGAACACACTGGAATATGGTTGGAGGAGGACGTAGATATATCGGATTCAAACAGTAGTAGACAGTCGAGAAATGCTGATTGAAAGTTTGGGCAATAGCTAATGAGTCATGAAGTATAGTATTATCAGCTCTTATTTTATTAATAGTAGGTTTGTCAGATGTACTAATAATGGTTTTAATTTTATTCCAAAATTGTTTAGGGTTGTTTAAAGTCAGATGCGAGAGATTCTTTATAGTAGTTGGATTTTGCATTACGGGTTTTTGTTTTGCTATTATGTAGTTGCCAGTACACTTCCCAATCAGCATTATCTCGTGTTCGACGATAAGTTGCCCAGGCTTTGTCCCTCTTTTTAAAGAGACTTATAAGATCAGGATTGATCCAAGGGAGATGTTTGCCCTTGACATTAACAGTTCTCCAGGGTGCATGCCTGTTCACAACTTCAGTAAATTCATTATACAGAAAATCCCAGGAATCCTGGTTGGTATCTGTCCCAATTAATATTGATCAAATCATTAATAAATAGATCAGGGTTCAATTTATTAAATTGTATGATTTTAATCAATTTAGGGGGTAATTTAATAATTGAGTAGTCACTGAAGCAGTCAGACATGATACCAGCCTTTAAGATTATATCAGGGTGTGACGCAAGAATCCAGTCGAGCAAAAATTGTGTTCTAGGGGTAATTCGGGTTGGCTCCTTAATTAATTGGATAAGATTACTAATAAATCATTTTCTTTCTTTATCAGATGACTTATCCAACCAGCTTTTGTTGAAATCTGCAAGTAAGATTAGTTCATTGCTATTGGAGATGGAGTTAATGGTAGTCTCCGAGACTGTAATGATGTTGGGTTTATGTAGAACAATCCATGCACGAAGTAAATCTATTTTAGGCAAAAGACTCCTATTGTTCATATGAATTATTTTTAATCCCTTAAGTTTATCCAGTTTGGAAGGAAAAACTAATAATGATCCTGTTTCTACTCAAGCAAAACTGCAATACCAGGTTGTAAAGTTTGCAAGAGTCATTATTTACTGTGGGTCAGACAGACAAAACAACAAACAAATACAAACTAAAAATAAATGAACATAAAATATACAACAAGAAGGCCCAGTAACCCCAGAAACCAAATCCCAGAGCATTTCCGCAAGTAAGGAAATGGAAGTAATGTTACACTGTGAAAGTGTAAACAAGTAGAATAACTGAAAGAGACAGGTAAAAGTAACCTGTGAAGACAACTGAGAAGCACACAAAAAGTATGTCAACAAATCAATAATCACATGCCAATTAAAGAAGATGAGCTCAACAGGAAAAGAAAAATGTAACTGAAGGAGAAAATCACTTAACTGGATCATACGATAATTGAGGCCGCAAGGCTAATGTTAGCAGTTTCTACTACTCACAACAACCTCACCTCAATGGCACTTTACTGTCCAGGAGAATTTGCAGTGGACATAAAGACAGCTTCAGTGTCTTTATGGGTGAAGAAGCGTTGATTCTTGCCATCCACAACAACACACAGCAGGTCAGGACAGAAATCAGAATAAATGGAGATACACTTCCCATTGAACTCAAGAATCTTCTTGACCCCGGCAAGGCGAAGAATTTTCACCTTATCCTGAAAATTAAGCAACTTTATCAATATAGATCGGGGGCTGGATTGATCACCTTCACGGGCAGTCGGGGACCACACTGTAAGAAATGTTTGTAAAATTTACAGTAAAAAACTGTTAAATACCAACAGTAAAAGACTGTGAAATTGAAAACAGTTTACCAGTGTAGTAGATACATGGAATTACCCTAAATTAACAAACGGTGCTGAACTTTAATTTTTACTATAACAATATGTAAAAAACACATCATTTTACTGTGGAAAATATAAAACTTTGGTAAAATTTACGGGGAAATACTGTAATGTCACAAATATGTAATCACACTAAAATTAACGGTATTATGCTGTTTACATTACATATTTTGGTGATGTGTACTTTAAAATTTACGGTATAAAACTGTTTATTATTCAGCAAGAACACACCTTAACCACTTAACACACGCCCCTGTTTTTATGCTGTTAGCCTAAACGACATGCCCAAGTTGTGAGCAGCACAGATCCTACATAGTTAGAGACTCAGAGATGTGTCTGGTATCATTGGAAAGGAAACACTCTCAGGATTCTTGTAAAAGTGTCTGTGTGATTCTGTGACTTACTGACAAAGAGTGGCAGAGGTTACAATGATGGGGTTGTTTACTCGCCCATAGGTTTGCCTTTACAATGACATGTGTACAGACATTCAGGGACCTCTCAGCGGGATATAGACACAATGAGGCCACAGCCACATGTCTTGGCTTCATGCAGTACAAATTTGTCAGTCAAAAGACCAAAAGATGAATTTTTCTGAATTATTTTTCAACAGGTATGTCCATGCGTTTTCCTCAGGTCCTTTTTGGAGACTCCAAATGGACACTTGGTTACCAAAGTTGTATAACCACAATCAAACACCTATAACTTCACATCCCCTTTGCCTACAATCAAAATCTTGGTCTCTAATGAAAGCTGACGCCATATTATTATTATTATTATTATTATTATTATTACATATAACCATATTTTTTTGTTTGGCCATATCTATCTATCTATCTGTTTATTTTGCTATAAGTCATATGTCGAGTCGAAGAAGAACCAACCGTGTACCAAAATGCCGAGTGCGTAATGATATATGGTTCAACTCTTTTACGCACAGGGCGCACGCCGGTTACGCTTGGAGTTTGTTTATGGACAGCCAAACTTGATAGCTTAGTGTCATACACCTTCATTTCACCGAATATTTCCATAGGCTAGAACAGCAGTCAATCAAAGCCATGTCGTCATTGTTGTCGGTCACATGTCCTCATTGGCTTTGGAGACATGTACTGCCTAAACCTAAACACCGATTGGCTTGTGTGTGGTGTCGTCAGAAGCAGGAGAGGCTCACGGTCGTAAACATCTAGTCACGTGTACTCTGAGATGGACGTGCAGATCAGGAAGTGACGTAAACGGACCGTATATGGTTTGTTATTTGTGTTATTACGTTACGTGTTGGACTAAATACATGTTGACATATTGAGGAAAGTATTCCGGTCTTATGGAAACGGATTTCATATTTCACAAGACTGGATACTTGGCGAGCTGTACAGAAAGTCCTGAGTCATAAGATGAACGTTGTGGATAAAGGGAAGACTTTGAAGGTATGTAGGCATTATAGCTTTTCTTACTTAGCTCAGGGGCTAGCCGAGCTAATCGCTAATACTATAACCATATAAGTCGTGAGTGGTCTTGAATGAATCAGGACAATCTAAGCTTTCCAACGATGTACGGCATGAATATATATGTTTAAGGGTTGGTGTTTAAAACATTCAGAAGAACTTGTGGCTACCTCCCGTTCGTCCCGTTCCGTAGACGGAACAGCGTGCGTTAAGTGGTTAATTTATATGGAAATAAGATGTTAAAAATATGGTAAAAATGTTTGGAAAAAAAAGTATGGTCAGTATGGACAATAAAACACCAGAAACCGAAAATAGTACACCACCTTAGGTCAAGAAACGATACATAACTTTAATTTTTGCTGTCATAATATATGGAAAACACACATTTTCATCGAAATAATGTGAAATAATGTAATGCTAGATTTTTCAGATGTGTACTTTTGAGTACTTTTTGAGTTCAGTATTATAATCCTCAAAACAGGCCTGCTGTGACTGCAGCGTATGTGGACAATATTATGTGCTCTCAGTTGACTGGTGGGGGGAGAGGGAGGGGGGGAACAGTACCTGCTGAACCTGTGAGGTCGCCAACCAGTGATGGAGGCAGAGACGTGCGTGCGCTCACCAGGCGGGGAGTACCTATCCTCTGAAAAGAAGCCAATGCGGAAGTAACTTAGAGCTGCATTCTATCAAAAGGCCACCAGGGGGCGACCGTTTTGTGTTCAAAAAGACTTCCGGCTCTATACAAGTCAATGGAGAATTGACCAACTTCTCACGTGATTTCTAACCTCAGTAAACGTTTTCAAAATGTGTTTATGGTCTCAATCGCTAGTTTAAAGCCTTCTTCAATGCAGTCTGGTGTTCATTTGTGAAATTTTGGCCTCCCCAATTTTATATTTGACGATAAAGCAGGCTACGTGGCTACGTTGTGATTGACAGGGTGATTGACCAATGTCCTTGAGATCCAGCCCTCGCAACCAATCGCAGCCTCCCCGCTCCGCCGTTAGTCCCGCCCATACTTCCATCCATGACTCCGCCTCATGCCCATATAAGTAGAATCCGTGTTCTTTTTTTCCCAGCATGCACCTGAAATTTTCAAGATGGCGCTGCCTAGATTCGAAACTATTGGCTTCCGAGCAGCAGTCCACAAACCAATGGGTGACGTCACGGATGTTACGTCCATTTCTTATATACAGTCTATGGCGCGCGCACACACACACACACACACACACAGGAGAAAGAGACACACACACAGGAGAAAAGAGACGCATGTAACAGTCACGCAATTCATACTGCGCGGCGGCTCTGCACGGAGAATCGGTGATGCAGTTTGGGGGTTTTTTTTCAGAGAGGATTGGCACAACGCGACAAAAGAGCACGTAAGTAAAATTATCATCTTAAAATATGTCTGCGCGGTTTTTTCCTGCAGTTTTGTGTTGCCCTAGCTTAAAAGTTAGTTGAGTTAAATTGTCTTTTGTCACATTGTGTATGTTGTGTCGAACATTAGCGTGGCTTCAGTAATGTAAGTCGCTGTAGGCAAAATGTTGAATTGTAATTTCTGTGGTAAGTCTGTTAGGACTTTGAGAGGTTATGTGCTTCACTGCAAACTCCACAGAAATGAACCGCGCTGTTTATTTAAGTGCTTTGGAGATGGATGCAAGCAGACATTTTGCAGGTATGGAGCTTTTAAGGCTCATTTTTACCGGAGGCATAATGTTGTATCTGTTAACGAAACTGTCAGGACGGCTGTTACCACTTTTAAATGTGTAGTTGCCTTGTGTGAACGCCAGTGTCAAGACACCCAAGAACTGATTGCTCACTTGAAGGAGCATATTGTAGAAGGACGTGCTGTAAGTTGTCCAGTTAAGAGGATGTAATACTGATTTCTGGGTCAAGTCTTCATTTACCGCGCATATGTCACGGAAGCACAGAGGTTTTACAGACAGCAGTGTAAGTGACGTGTACAGAGAATCTGCTTCTCATCCGTCAACATCTATTCCACCTGAGTCAGGTGACTTTGTCCATCACTGTGATGCAGGTGCAGCGACAGGCACAGATGAAGTCGATTTGGACATATCTGAAAAGCTCTATTCCCAGAATGTGGCCTGAAACCAAAGCATCATTATTTACGTCATTACCCAGAAATGATTCTGAAATTTGGGCCCCTGATCAGACTATGGACAATGCGCTTTGAAAGTAAGCAGTAAGTTATTTCAAGAGATGTGCAAGGAATTTGAAAAATTTCAAAAACCTCTGCCTTACTCTGTCTGAAAGACATCAGCTGTTACAGGCGTATCTTTCAGCAGGATCAATGGACAAGGTTGTCTTCCAAGTTAAAGATGGTTCTCCGTTTTACTCAGGACTATACGGTAAAGCCATTCAAGATGCAGTCACACGATTTGGCTAGACTGAGACCAACACAAAGGTCACAGTACAAATTCTGTATAAGGGAACGTCATATAAAAAAGGGCAATTCCTTGTCACAGGGAACATTGACTCTGTGCAGTTTGGTGAACTAGTGCTCATTTTGATAAAAAATGACACTGTTCATTTTCTGATGTCAGTGTACACAGCAGAATTCCTTTCTGAGTACCACCTTTACTCAGTGAGGAAAGACAATGAAAAGATGCAGTGTCTGAACATCAGTGTCTTGATTGATTTCTATCCATTGCCATCTTACATGAAAGATGGATACCAAATAGTTCCTTTGAAACACAGTGTGTTATCACATTATTAACTGTCTTGGACTGTCATTCTGGGGTTAATTGTGCTTTATTCACTTTAATACTCAGAAATGGATGATGCAGAGCAAATCAACATAAGCAGTGCCATCACAAAAATGTTGCCAGACCTCCCAGCTTCAATCTTAGATATTTTAGTGGAGACACTCCAATCATTGGGGGTAAAGACCACTGAGGATTTTCACTTCATTGAGGAAGCTGATCTGCTTTCAACACTGAGACCAATTCAAGCAAGACGATTGGTAGCTGCCTGGAAACAAACCAGTAAGTAATTTTGACAACCTTTTTTGAAGTAGGTCTGTAACCAAGGATAAAAACATAATTTAAATACATTTTGTTGATTCCATTCTTTACAGCACAAACCAATGAAGGCCATAGCCAGTCAGCGTGGTCTTCTCCATCTTCCTCAACATGCTCTTCAGTCTCCCCGTCGCCCAGCCGCTGCAGTCTGGGTTGACAACTTCCAGATCCCATGGACGAAGTTTCCTGAAGGCTTGATGCAGTGTTTAGAGAGGGGAAAAAGGCCAAGTCCACGGCTACGTAGAGAAATGGTCCATATTGTTGTTAGTGAAATTATGAAAGCCTGTGCCTCTCCCAGTACAAAGGCCTCCACAGAAGTTGCCAAAATAATGATTGCAAAGTATCCACAGTCACTGCAAGATGTCATACCAGGTGATGTGGTTGGACTAGGATATTACTCACTAGCCAAGCAGTTACAAGCCCGAATTGAAAATGTGAAGCACCAAGGATAAAGAAGCACAAACAGGGAACAGATGAGTATGACACAGAAGAAATCCCAGCTGAACAAAGGGCAGCTATGCAGGACACCTATGGTTGCATAAAGTGCGAAATGCAATATATGCCAGTGAGTGAGACACCAGAAAGCCAACAGAAGAAGAAAGACAAAATGAAAGTGCTCAGTGAACAGACTAACTTCAGCCCAGACGAGGTTTACTTTTCTTTACTTTTTTAATTTTTTTATTATAAATTTTATTATTAAATTATTTTATTTATTTCCACACGGTTATTTGTATGTCTTTTGGTGTCTTGATGTTTGTGAAGAAAAACTTTCTGCCTTATTTTTGTTTATTAATTTTAACAATATTTAGTCTGTTTGTTTTCTCCCCTCTGTGCCAGTTTGTCTTGTTCCCCTGTGACAGCATTCCAGCCTTTCTTGTATTTTCTCTTGTGTTTTGACCAGTTTGACCAGCCTTTTGACCCTGCGTTTTTGCATGTTACCGGCCTCATGCCTAGGGGTACCCGGGCCGGTAGCTATTTTGCTGCACAGTGAAAAGAAACAAGACATTTCAGTGGTGTGTTACTACCTCAAGCGCCACTTTATTCTGTCTCACCAACATGACGTACATCTCATCTCACACTCAATAAGTCTATTAATATATCGATAAACCGTAATATCAGGCAGCTGCTTTTAGTCTGACTCTAAATGCATGTTATTACCAATACATAAATGGTAAGACAAACAGTGAAAGCACATGCTGTAGCTACATCAACGAATACATAAAAATGAAATGATCAACAACATTACATCACCACAGCAACATGCTTATATACATGTCATGTATCACTCCCTAACACAAATATATCAATGTACATGAACCTGCACTATCTGCTGGTGGCTATTATACAAACTACAGCGCTACAATACCACCACACAATGACAGATATCATATTTCACGTGCAGTCAATAAAAGCCTAAAACTTACTCTTACACTGTCAGAAATGAAAACAATAGCTAGTGCGCCAGCTTGCTACATAAACATACAGATACATAACTCTGTTCAAACCCAGTACTTGAGCATTTTTAAAATGCACCCGCGTGATTAAATGATTTCCCAATGTCTACGCCGTAGGTCGGCAATAGGCGGCCCGCGGGCCAGATGTGGCCCGCAAGCAAAAACATCTGGCCCGCGAGATTGTTTAGACTAGACTAGAAAATGAAAAAAAATATATATATAAAAATTTAAAAATCGGACTACCAGTCTCAAAAGTGCTCTTTATTTAGAAACTTCATTTTCCAAAACAGAAAAATCACCTCAATCGAAAAATAATGCTTATTTGTTTTATCTGGATACTAGAGTGAATAAGCACATCAGCGAGGTGCAGCGTGAACACTCAACATGCAAAAACAGTAAATCAGTGGACAGCGACTGGTGCTGAAATTCCGAATTAGTCCCTAAAACAGTTGTCATTCAAACAAAGGACATAGGCTTTACATTCGCCTTGTGAAAATTAAAACACGACTTCTTCTAAACAGGCCAGACATCAAACATAGGCCTTTACAACTGTGAAAAGTAAAACACGAGTTTTAAACATAGTGTACTCAAGTTATTTAGGCATTTATATGACTGTGGTGGCACCAAAAATGTGAACTGATAACAATGCAATTGCAAATCGGAGCAAATCAGAACAAAAAAGAACGAAGCAAAAAAGCTGAATCCACTCGACCATGGGCTGGAAGTGCTCGAAGCTCCTGAAATGACTCAGATTTTAGACACAACAACTGGTTTAGACTACTCACCTAGTGTGAAAAGTGGCATCTCCCGCTGGTCACTATCTGCTGGACATCTGGTGAAATAGACGTCACTTTAATCCTCAGGCAGTTCTCGAGATTTTTGTGAGTCAGTCTATTCCTCTCGTGCGTTTTTATTGCATTCATAGCTGAGAAGGAAGACTCGCAGACGTATGTGGAAGGGAACATTGTCAGAATGTAAAGTGCGATTGTCTTGAGGTTGCTGTATTCCTTGGAGCATAGTAGGCCGACCCAAAAGGCGCTCACAGACTCCGCACTTCTGAGCGCATCTCGCACAACTGAGGTGGTTTGGAAGTCAATAATTTCCATTTCCAGCGCAGCCTGATCTAAAGAGGGGATCATTTCTTTCGCCAGGGAGGAGAAGTTGTCGGCTGGTTTTACTGAAGGGTCACGTACAAAGTGAATGATGTCTTTTGGGATGGAGTAGTCATCAAACCGAGAAGTGAAGTTGGCCCGTAGCCTCTTGATCAAGTCAACCATCAGCTCCGTCACTTGTCCCGCTGTCTTCAGTGTGCTGAAATGCAGGAGCCTGCCGGTAGATATGTCTGCCTCAAGCATCTCAAGCTTCCTCGTGAATGACTCCAGTTTTTCAACCATATCCACGATGGTTTTGTCTCTCCCCTGTAGCTGAAAGTTAAGCTGGTTTAGGTGGCCAAATATGTCAGATAAAAACGCTACATTGGACATGAACTTTTCATCTTCCAGCAGGATAAGGTGGTCAGCTGCTGCCTTGTTCTTGCTCATTCTAAAGAACGCTTTGATCTCATTAAGTAGCGCACAGAAGCGATCCAGTGCTTTCCCCTTGCTCAACCAGCGCACATCATTGTGAAGCAGCAGGTCATCGTGGGCAGCATCTTCCGACTCAGCCACAAGTTGTCGGAAAAGCCTATGCTGGGTGCTTGATGTACCTCTGACAAAATTAATGACTTTCATCACTTTGTCCATGACATCCTTTAGCTCGCCACTCAGTCTGGCACAAAGGACACTTTGGTGGATGAGGCAGTGCAGCCCGTGCATTTGGGGGGCGAGTTCTTTCAGCCTGCTTACCAGACCTCTGTGTTTTCCCATCATAGCAGGAGCCCCGTCTGTCACGATTAGGTTAACCCTCTGAAATGTTAATGAATATAACTGAAACAACTCTTCCAGTTTCGCAAATATAGCATCTCCAGTGGTGTGCCCTTCTAGTGGAATTAGAGACAGCAGCTCTTCCTTGAAATTTTTCCCATCAAAATATCTCACATAAACGCACAACTGGGCTACATCTGTGTTGTCAGTGCTCTCGTCAATGGCTAAGGAAAAGTAGTTTGCGTGACTGACACCGGTGATGATTTCACCCTGCACCGCGACAGCGGTTCTACGCGGCGGGCAGCAGACCTCGCAGAGAGGGACATCTGTTTCACTGACCCGATCACACCATCCATCGACTTGTCGGTAGCAAACTCCTCCAAAACCACCACCATCATCTCCTTGAAGACCTCTGCATCAGTGAATGGTTTGTTGTGCTTTGCTAGCAACCAGGACGCTTTTAGAGATGCACTTGTTACCTTCTGTTGGGATGTGAGGCCTCGCAGCAGGATCCTGTTGCTGTGTGCAAATCCACCTTTCAGGGCTTCGATTTTTTGCTTTTGCGCCTCTGTCTTCTGAGGGAATGCAACCTTGAAGTTAGCATGCTTCGTTTCGTGGTGTCGTTTAATATTATACTCTTTACATACAGAGACACCCTCGTTACAGATCAGGCATGTGGGCTTTGCATTAATGAAACTGGGTAGGATGAAGGCATAGTTCTCTGTCCATTAATGATTAAAGATCCTGTTTTCGTTGTCAACCTTTCTCTTGAGATTTTTTGATAGTGACATTTTTGACAGCTAACCGCAACTAGTGAAAGTGTTTTTTTTTATTAAAACGGCATATAATTAATAGCGCCCCCAGTGGTCAGTTTTGGTAGTGGCCCGTCATGTAATGGCTTGGAAAATATCTGGCCCGTGGCCAAACGTAATTGCCGATCCCTGGTCTACGCAGTATGCTTATAGTTGTATTTCACATTTTTGTACAAACTTGTGGAGCAGTAAGAAACAACACGTTTCAGTGGTGTGTTACTACTTCAAGCGCCACTTCATTCTGTCTCCTACAGGGAGCAGCATGGGCTCAAGTTAGGGATTTCTCACTGAACCTGGTATCATAGTGCCACCTATGGTCACAAAATGGAATAACAACCAGATGTATGTTTGGAAGTTTTTTAGAAAGTAACTTGTTGTCTGTGCTTTTTTAAATAAATGAAATGACTTTTTTTTGTAAAAATAAGGGGGGTTAGTTTCACCTAACTTCTAATAAGAGGCTTTTTTCACACCCTCTACACATGCCATCTTTACCTCCGCTGCCTGATCACCTGTGTACCGAATTTGGAGGTTTGCAGGTTGGAGCCTTGTCATGGACCCTTTTCTTCAATTTCCACCATAGATTTTTAATTGGATTGAGATCTGGACAATTTGCTGGCCATGCCATTGACATTATATGTCTTTCTTGAAGGAAAGTTTTCACATCTTTTGCGCTATGGCAAGACGCATTGTCATCTTGAAAAAAATCATCACCAAACATCCTTTCAATTGAAGGAATAAGAAAGGCATCCAAATTTCAATGTAAACTTGTGCATTTATTGAAGATTTAATGACTGCCATCTCCCCCGTGCCTTTAGCTGACATGCAGACCTAAATCATCAATGTCTGTGGAAATTTACATGTTTTCTCCAGGCAGTTGTCTTCATAAATTTCATTGGAACGGCACCAAACAAAAGTTCCAGCATTATCGCCTTGCCCAATGCAAGTTCTCGATTCATCACTGAATATCACTTTCATCCAGTCATCCAAAGTCCATGATTGCTTTTATTTAGCCCACTGAAACCTTGTTTTTTTCTGTTTAGGTGTTAATGATGACTTTCATTTGGCTTTTCTGTATGTAAATCCCATTTTCTGTAGGCGATTTCTTACAGTTCGGTCACAGACACTAGCTCCAGTTTCCGCTCATTTGGTCCTCATTTGTTTTGTTGTGCATTTTCTGTTTTCAAGACATATTGCTTCCAGTTTTCTATCTTGATGCTTTGATGTCTTCCTTGGCCTCCCAGTATGCTTCCCTTTTACAGCCTTCTTTGTACTTGGTCCAGATTTTAGACACAGCTGACTGGGAACAACCAACATCTTTTGCAACATTCCGTGATGATTTACCTTCTTGAAGAAATTTATAATCCTGTCCTTTGTTTCAACTGACATCTCTCGTGTAGGAGCTATGATTCATGTCAATCCGCTTGATGCAACAGCTCTCCAAGGTGTGAGCACTCTTTTTTAACTGCAACCTAACAAACAGATTTAATTTGATGCAGGTATTTGTTTTACAACTGCAAATTACAGGGTGATTCCATAATATTTTCCTCCGAATTGAGTGATTCCATATTTTTTTCCTCTGTTTGATCAAAAAAAAAAAGCAATTGTGACTGATTACAACAATTTTCTTTCTTTCTTTTTTAAAAATGTTTCTTAACCTCTTAACGCACGCTGTTCCGTCGACGTTTTCAAATGCATGTAACTCTGTTAAATTAAAACCCCTACACATTTCAGTTCATGACTTTTCCTAAAATGGGTTTATTAATCATCTAGTGAATTATGGGGGGTGTGGGATAAAAAAAGAAAAATAAATATGATCATTTATACCTCGAACCGCTGAGGGGTTCATTTTTACCCCTTATAAAACCGCTGTATAATGCCGTGCAAACACTTCTGCAAGGGGGGGGGGGGGGGGGGGGCTGTTATTACGTACTTTATTATTTTTTCACTTTGCTTCATGTTTGATACACGTTGTTGTCCGACTCGTTTATAAGAGAGAACGGGAGAGTTCACTCAGTAGGTAAGTTTTACCTTACAGTGACAGGTGCGAACGAGGTAGATTACTCCAGTAAAAGTAAGACTTAGTTTTATGACTTAGAAGTCGCCAAATGACTTACTTTAACGAATTTCGTCAGTTTATATAATGCAGATTTGTAAAATATTACTTTTATGAGGATCTCAGACAATAAACTTAGCATTTCATAATTGTGGTAGCAGCGGTGCAGCAGATGTAATGACGTCCACGCAGCACGCTGAATGCTGCGTGTGTGCAATCGCCGTTGTACACCCCACTGATTGTTGCCGTTTTCATTCATAATTTCAGTGTTCTTGACGCTTGCTGTGGCAGCTTTAGTGTTCAAGTTTGCTGTCTGTGGTTTCAATATTTATAAGTGAGAACGGAAATTGAAAGCCAAGTTCAGTTTAGGTTTATTTCGCCTCAATGTAGGCTACAGCATATATTTATGTTTAGTTTTATTTCTTAATTTTGACCCTATGGGTGAACAGATGAGGAGTGTGTGTGTGTGTGTGCGAGAGATAGCGCTCCGTTTATTTATTCCCTTCATAAAACGCGTTATTATCCAAAATTCATTTTTAACTTTTAATTGTTCTTCTTCTACAATAATTAAATTATTTAAATGTATGAATCATTTTGTTGTAGCTCAAAGTTTATTGGTGAATCTTTTACCTTTTCTATCTGTAAGTAAAGCAATTGTAAATAGTGAGCGCTCC
The DNA here is from genome assembly GCF_027409825.1 of Scomber japonicus. Classification (NCBI taxonomy): domain Eukaryota; kingdom Metazoa; phylum Chordata; class Actinopteri; order Scombriformes; family Scombridae; genus Scomber; species Scomber japonicus. Next base: position 28,181,647 of record NC_070587.1, on the reverse strand, counting down.
GTTTCTTTATTCCCAGTAGCGTAACTAAAACAACACATTATTATCCAAAATGTATTTTTAACTGTTTTAACTTTTAACTTTCTTCTAATACAATAAATAAATACTCTTATTAAATTATTTAATAATTTAACAGTCCGGTACAGTCGAATTTGACCTATCTGACCTTTTCGATCTATAATGAAATAAATAAAAGCAATTGTAGGCCTAAAATTAATAAACTCCAATCAACTGAAATGTAAATAGTTATTTTGTCTTACTTATTACTTAAAGAGATGAAAATTAACAACTTAACTGCTTCAAGAAATGACATCTTTGCGATTGCTGACGGGGGGTAAAAATGACCCCCGGTTCTAGGTATATTGGAATGTTGGCGGTTCTAGTGTTAAACATATATATTCATGCCGTACATTGTTGGAAAGCTTAGATTGTCCTGATTCATTCACTCACGACTTATATGGTTGCTCACAGCCGTAATAGTATTAGCGATTAGCGCGGCTAGCCACTCAGCTAAGTGAGAAAAGCTATAATGCCTACATACCTTCAAAGTCTTCCCTTTATCCACAACGATCATCTTATGACTCAGGACTTTCTGTACAGCTTGCCAAGTATCCATTCTTGTGAAATATGAAATCCGTTTCCATTAAACCGGAATACTTTCCTCAATATGTCAACATGTATTTAGTCCAACACGTAACGTAATAACACAAATAACAAACCATATATGGTCCGTTTACGTCATTTCCTGACCTGCACTTCCATCTCAGAGTACACGTGACCAGATGTTTACAACCGTGAGCCTCTTCTGCTTCTGACGACACCACACACAAGCCAATCGGTGCTTAGGATTAGGTAGTACATGTCTCCAAAGCCAATGAGGACGTGATCAACGACAATGACGACAACCTTTTAGCCAATAGTCTGAGGTTTCCAACGGTGTATGACACTAAGCTATCACGTTTGGCTGTCCATAAACAAACTCCAAGCGTAACCGGCGTGCGCCCTGTGCGTGAAAGAGTTGAACCATATATCATCACGCACTCGGCATTTTGGTACACGTTTGGTTCTTCTTTGACTTGACATATGGCTTATAGCAAAATAAACAGATAGATAGATAGACAGTTAGTCAGTCTGTCAGTCAGTCAGATAGATAGATAGATAGATAGATAGATATGGCCAAACAAAAAAATTATGGTTATATATAATAATATAATATTTAATAATAATAATAATAATACTATGGTGTCAGCTTTCATTAGAGACCAAGATTTTGATTGTAGGCAAAGGGGTTGTAAAGTTATAGGTGTTTGATTGTGGTTATACAACTTTGGTAACCAAGTGTCCATTTGGAGTCTCCAAAAAGGACCTGAGGAAAACGCATGGACATACCTGTTGAAAAATAATTCAGAAAAATTCATCTTTTGGTCTTTTGACTGACAAATTTGTACTGCATGAAGCCAAGACATGTGGCTGTGGCCTCATTGTGTCTATATCCTGCTGAGAGGTCCCTGAATGTCTGTACACATGTTATTGTATAGGCAAACCTATGGGTGAGTAAACAACCCCATCATTGTAACCTTGTCGTTTAGGCTAACAACATAAAAAATAGGGGTGTGTATTAAGAGGTTAAAGCCAAAAGGTTGGCATTTTGAATGAAAATTGTTTTATGTCATGTCTGTGATTTGCTTTTTTTCTACAAATTTAAACAGTTGAATGAGCATCCTCCAAGAGTGGTGATTCCATAATTTTTGCCAGGGATTGTATATTCACTGCACTTCATCCGAGTGTGGAACGCCTGAAAAAAATAACATATGTACTGATGTTGTTTGTCGATTTTAGCGTGGCATTCAATACCATAATCCCACAGTATCTGGTCAATAAACTGGGCCCACTTGGACTAAACACTCCATTGTGCAATTGGATATTAGACTTTCTCTCAAGGCGGCCTCAATTTGTGGCCTTCTTATAACATCATCCACTACCTTACTGAGCACAGGATCTCTGCAGGGATGTGTCCTGAGCCCTCTACTGTTCACCCTGATGACGACTGTTGTGCAAATTGGAGTACAAATCACATCATAAAGTATGCGGATGACACTGATCCAGAACAATCAGGAGAATGTTTACAGAGAGGTCGTCACCTCAGTCCATCCATGATCACCACCTTCTACAGGGGCACCAAAGACAGTGTTCTGATCAGCAGTATCTCTCTCTGGGATGACAACTCAGACATAAAGGCCTTGAGGAGAGTGGTGAGGATGGCAGAGAGGTTTGTCACACTGCCACCTGTAGAGAACATGGCCCAAAAGCCTATGCTGGCCAAAGCAGCCAGCATCCTAAGAGACTCCAGTCACCCCTGCCATAGACTGTTCTCCCTCTTGCTTCAGGTACAGCAGCCTGCATAGCAGCACTGTCCAGTAACAGCTTCTACCCGGCTGCCATCAGACTTCTAAACTTCTCTCTCTTCACGGCGCATGCTCTGCTGCAATGACACTCTCTGTCATGCGTCCTGTCGGCGTCTCGTCCTGTCGGTGACTTGTTTGGGTTGGTGTTTTTCGTACTGTCTAAATGTCTTTTACTGTCCAGTCCGTTGTTGTTTAGTTTGTTCTATCTATACAAGGCTTTCTGGATCACATGCATGCTATTATGGATCCTCAACAACTGCTCGGCGCTACTACTACTACTACTACTACCCGAGGTCAGCGGGTATAAACAACTCACCTACAGCCGGGTAGAGCTCCTCCAACTAAGCTCATCTGCCCTCTGCAACGCGAGACCAGCAGTCAATCTTCCTCCAGAAATCCGTCCGAGGAAAAGAGGTAGGCAAGGAGGTGTACGCACAAGGCTGAGGAAGCGTCCCTTCAGACCCCCTCTTTCCTCCATCTTACTGGCAAATGTACGTTCCCTCCGGAATAAAATGGACCTACTGCATGCCAAATGCCGGGTGGAGCGGGCCTCAGAGATGTATGCATCATCGCCCTGACAGAAACCTGGCTCGACGGGGATGTCCTGGACATGGAGGTCAGCCTGGATGACTTTTCCATCCTGCAGGCTGACAGGACCAGCCGGTCTAGCAAGGACAGAGGTGGAGGTGTCTGCATCTTTATAAATAAACGGTGGTGCACAAACATCAAAGTCCACCACACAGTCTGTACACCTGATGTGGAGATGCTGACGCTGTCACTGCTTATGGAGTTTATTCCCTATCTTAATTCAAGAGCATATTAAATGGATTTGAGAGCAGTATTTATTGATTTCATGCTCAGATTTTGTGATATTTTCTCTCAAAACTCTGCTCTCGCACTCAAATTTGCTCTGTGCATGCTTGCACTGTGTCCTCGCACTCGGTTACAACGCTGCTCACGCAGATTTCCTGCACTCAAACTCAAGTTCTTCCTCTCACGCTCAGGGAATTGGGAGGAACTTGTGCTCGCAGATCTCTGCTCTCGGATTTTTTGTGGATCAAAGCTGTCAACCAGCTAGCCGGCTAGTATTGACCAATCAGACTGTCCCTGTTTGTTTACGGGTGCGTTCGCTGTTCTTCGAGGAGCGTCGCAGACGGGCGGGCACTCTTTCAACCGGGTTTATCCACTCCTGACCTCCGGTGCTGTAATAAATGTGGTTTCTTTCATTTTTTTGACCACTGTTGGTCAGTGTTTTGGTTTATGGTTTTGGTTCACTGTCAGTGCTCAGCTGTTTTAAGAGAGAAAGCTCTAAAAAGCCACTCTACAAAACCCCCAAATATTGAGCTGTTAATTATGTTTGAGGAGAATTTAGCAGCTACAGAGCTGAATATTTCCCTCAGGAGTTGTTAGAGAGCAACAGCAAAGAGAAAAGAGAATGAATATTGGACGTACAGTCACCAGTGTCATGACTCCAAATGAATGATAATATTGATAATTTACTGCTGATGTGGAAATAAACAACTGTTTTATATGACACAGATGATTGTTTTGTGTTTGAACAGGGTTAGAAGGGTCCAAGAACAGCGAACGCACCCGTAAACAAACAGGGACAGTCTGATTGGTCAATACTAGCCGGCCTTCGATTGGTTGACAGCTTTGATCCACAAAAAATCCGAGAGCAGAGCAGAGATCCGTGAGCACTGGTTCCCTGAGCACGAGAGGAAGAACTCGAGTTTGAGCGCAGGAAATCTGCGTTAGCAGCGTTGTAACCGAGTGCGAGGACACAGTGCGAGCATGCACAGAGCAAATTTGAGCGCGAGAGCATAGTTTTGAGAGAAAATATCACAAAATCTGAGCATGAAATCAATAAATACGGCTCTCAAATCCATTTAATATGCTCTTGAATTAAGATAGGGAATAAACTCCATAACTGCGCCCCTTCCACCTCCCGAGGGAATTTCCCACAGTTGTGATGGCTAAATATCCCGATGCCCCAGTGTTCATTCTAGGTGATTTTAATAGCTGCAGACTTGACTGTGTCATGCCATCTTTCCACCAGTACGTAGACATCCCCACGAGGAAGAACTACACTCTGGACTTATGTTATGGGAACATTTCTGGTGCGTTTATCGCACCCTCCACTCGGCTCGGCAACAATGTTGTTTTCCTCTTGCCACACTACAAACCAGAACTGAAACGCAACAAGCCGCACATCCACCGCACCGCCCTCTGGTCGGATCACAGAGTGTCATTGCTGGATCACCTACTGTACCACATTAAAAACAGCCTGAGGGAAAAGCACAAGTCTTTTCAGTGTAAGGACTGGACTGCTGTCAACACCCTCAACAGACAAATAAAGATTAACATCATCAAGGCCAAGCACAAATACAAGGACAGACTGGAACAGGAATTCAACACCATGAACACTAAACAAGCCTTTCATAAAGTTAAGATTCTCACCGGTCAATTACCCAACCTTACCGGTCAGCCTCACTCCACAACCACAGATCCCACCACAACCCTTGCTGCAACCCTGAACTCCTTCTACACACGACACCCAAGACCACTCTGCCATATGTGAGGAGCTGCTCAATGCCCTCCCCCAGGACATACCTGCACACCCTCCATTCACCACAGTGGAGGTACAGCAGCAGCTGAGTAGGTGCAAAGCTGGAAAGGCACCCGGGCCTGATAACATCCCAGCCAAGGTGCTAAAGCTTTGTGCCATGGAACTGGCCCCTCCTCTTCACTCCATCTTCTGGGACTCATACAGGTCAGCATCCATCCCCACCATCTGGAAAACATCAACCATCATCCCTGTACTGAAGAAACCACGCCCCTCTGAACCAAATCACTACCGTCCAGTTGCACTCACCTCCATCATGATGAAATGCCTCTGTAGCATGCCTCTTCCACCCCCTCCTTCAACACCTGGAATCACCTGGCACCTTTGCATCCATCCTCTTCATAGACTTCAGCTCAGCTTTCAATACTATCCAACGCCACCAGATGATCAAGAAACTCCGTCACCTCAACATATCTCCACTCCTCATCCGCTGGATTCACAACTTCCCCACCAACAGACCACAGGCTGTAACGATAGGCACAGTCATATCATCAACCATCATCACCAACACCGGAGCCCCGCAGGGTTGTGTCCTCAGCCCTTTTCTCTACACCCTCTACACGAATGACTGCATCAGCCACATACTACAAATACTCAGATGACACTGCCATTCTAGGTCTGCTTAGTGACAATAACTCACTTGGTATTTCTGTTCACAAGGTCGTGTCAATGGAGCTGCCCTTTCCTTCCCCCCACACCAAACCTAAGCGACAGATCTATTTCAAGAAATCTGAAAAACATCAACGCAGATGCCCTGGACCTTCAACTTCTCTCCTCTGGCTCTACTGACTTCCTCTCTGTTGCTGACTCAGTGGATTCCTACAACCAGTCCCTGAGGAGTCTACTGGATCATCACGCCCCCTTAACATCCACCCAACACTCACCCTGGCAGATACAGACAAGCTCATCCACACCTTTATCTCCTCTAGACTGGACTACTGTAATGCACTCCTCATCGGGATCTCTGGCAAGAGCATCTAGAGACTGCAGTACATCCAGAACAGTGCTGCCAGGGTCCTGATGAGGGTGCGCAAATATGATCATATCACCCACATCCTAAAATCCCTTCACTGGCTCCCTGTCCTACTCAGAATTGAGAACAAGGTCTCCCTCCTCACCCACCAGTGCATCCACGGACATGCCCCCCTATACTTAAAGAACTCCTCACCCCCCAGACCTCCTCACGCACCCTTCGCTCTGTAAACATAAACACTCTCCAAGCCCCCAGAGCCAAGCTCTGCACCATGGGCGATCGGGCCTTTTCCTCTGCAGCCCCGAGGCTGTGGAATGCCCTGACCACCTGAGGGCCCAACAGACTGCAGATGTGTTTAAAAGAGACCTAAAAATTTATAAAGTGCAATACAAATTAAATGTATTATTATTATTATCATTATTATTATTATTAATTAGATGCCAATAATTATGACATTATCAATCATTTCTTATTTGAAATGTGCAAGAGGTTGGAAATGGGTGAGACGAGATCTCGTGCGAGACGAAAACGCAACGATATTTCTCGTCGAAGTGAATATTGTCTCGCTATAATTAAGGGGCGCACCAAAAAAAAAAGGGAAAAAAAAGACGATCGGTTTTCTATCGCTCATTCGCACGTCATGTCTTTTTATAATGTCATGTGTGGATCATTAACTTTGTTACAGCTTCTACCTGCTGAGAAGATCTCAGTCAGAAGTCTGAGATGAGGAGAGGAACAGTGGTAAGTTGAGCTCAGGTCTCTACACTGAGAGCCTGAGGTAGGATCTGTGGAAGCCTAATGATGCCAAAAGTAAAATTAGTCATACTAACAACTAACTGTGTATTTATGTGATACAGGATTTGAGCAATTTACTGTTATTTCTGTGTTTTTTATTAGCAATATATTATAATTTGTGATAATTGGATTCTTTATTTAATTTATATATATATATATATATATATATATATATATATATATAAATATATTATATATATATATTAGAATGGTTTATACTGTTTATAATTTACTTTTTAGTATTTGTGATTGTATCTAACTCTTGTATTTATGGTTGTTATTTCCATAAATACCAAAATCTATAAAATATCTATATGGGGAAACCTCTTACAGTGCTTCATACTGCATATGATAATTATATATTTAGAAAGTAGAACTAAATTGATTCATTACAAGATGATTAGTTAAAACATTTCAATTCAATTTCCATTTTGTGAATTTCAAATAAAAGAACAGTCATTTATGTCCTCATTGAAGTTTTCTTAAAAATAAAATCTCGTCTTGATCTCTTGTGAGCTGAGTGTATCGTCACACCCCTATGAAATACAAATACAATAGTAAAGCAACGTTTTGGTTTTGGCTAGTAAAAAATCTGGTTGGCTAGTAACTTTTTTCATCTACTAGCCACTTGGCTAGTAGAATTAATTTAAGTTAAATTAAATTAAGTACGAAAAAATAGTGAAATCCTACTACTATAATTTGTTTCATTGTTGTTGACAGTGCCTTCAGAGCCACTGCTAGCCTCTGAAAGCTTGAGAGTCTGAACAGGGCAGGCTCATTTCAGACAGGCTGAGCTGAGGAGCTGCATGAAGGGCCATTATAAGATAAATGTGGAGTTTTTCTTTTTTTTGTAAATCATGCAAAGATAAACCAGTAAATCCCCAGAATTTACATTCTGGGGATTTACTGGTTTATCTTATTATGTGCATAATATGTCCCCTTTAAAAGAGTCAATAAACATCAGATCACATACATTACAGATAGTATTACAATTGAGTGTAAATAAACTACTCTAGGTTGCTGTTCACAAGGCTCGTAGAGCAGAACAGAGCCACATATCCATAAGTCAAAGTTGGCTCCATTTAGTTAACCATTAATTAATGAGTTAATTCTTCTTGACAACACCTTCAAATCAAAGGTGATGACTTGGCATTCTTCAGAGAGAACAAACAACAGGTTGAATATAAACCAGGATATGAATAACGTGTGCAAGCTCCTGAGCTTTATCTCTGCTTAAAAACACACTGGACTCTTATATCAACACTGACAAAATAATCCCAGCCATCTGTTTTATACACTTTTCAGTTTGATCAAAAACAACATATCTGACTTAACCCCCTCCCCCAAAACACACACACACCGCTCTCTTCATTAAAGACATTCTACTGGAAAGTGTTTGTAAGCAGTTATTCCACTACCAGCCCCCAAAACGGTGCTTCTTGTCAAATTTGAAGTGTGTAGAACTCTCATTTGGTGTTTTGCCGATGGTGGTGGAGCATGCTCCCTGGTAATTTGTGAGCTTCAAGTGCACAGCCCTCTTCACCTTGACAGTCTGGCACACTGTATACATTACTGTTGACACGTCTGTTTTATTTTACTCTGACTTGTGAATAAAACCCTGAGATACTTGAATTACTCTACTACTGTACATTTTGATATAGTGACTCCCCCATCATCACTTCCTTCTCTCGTTATCAGCCATGATATCTATCTTATCCATTGCGTGGGGTGGGTGGATGGAGGACAGTTGTATATGCAGCACACTCATGCGCATCCAGAAAGGCACAACCATGTCCTGTAAAAATTATCTTTTTATGGTCAAGTGGCTCATTTATACATTTATTTTTGCTTCAAGCACAATTCAAGGAGTCCTTGAGCTTGAAGCATCAAAAACTCTACAAAAAAACTCAAAAGCAAAAGTCCTTTCTATGTACAGGGTGCTCTGGATAATCCACAGACGTCACTGTTTTCATTTGAACTTCACTCTACTGGAGAGAGAACTGTGTGATTAATTTCCATGCAGGTCCCCATGATTCGCAGATAGTAATGCAGCTGGTTGTGTAATGGCCCATGTGTGGTTTCTTGCTGTGTCCCACTTAACTATTGCTGTGTCCAGCCCACATGAGAGACCATGTTTGCCTATTGGCCCCTCTAAGGGCCAAACACAATACAGCCATACAGTGTGGAAGAAACTCCTATTCTTAGCACCATACCTCTAACTTTAATGGGGGAATCAGGGTTCAAGAGGTTAAAGAAAACCCTGAACACTGAATAGTTACATACAGAGCAAGGCCGAAAAGAATTTAATTAATGTGAGTTTGAGTAATCTTTCTTGACAAACTCTTCATGCAGAATGAAGACTTTTCTCCCACTGTTTGATTCCAGTTCTGACAAACGAATTTTGACAGTTCAACATTGTGAAATTATGACTGGTTGGCGGCAACTCACAGCAGAGAATAACAGGAACCTTCACAAACATCCTGTATCCTGCTGTACAATTAAAGCTGAGTAAAGCTGCAGAGTTGGGTGATGTTCTGAGTTGGTTGAGCATTATTAGCAACCCATTGACATTAAACAATCATTTTATTCAATGTAAATGTATGAAATATTGCTTATTGCAGGTTTGAAGAATTTTTGGAACATTTTAAGATGTAGGCACTTTGGCTCAAAAATAAAGTCAATAAAGTCTTCATTCTGCTAACAGAGGTGATTGTGTTTTTACTGTGCGCTGAAAAACAAATTGCTGCATTAGGGATACACCTAAATCATTGAGACTGTCCCCTCAAGGATAACAACATAATAAATTGTAATACAAGTCACTCTAAAAATGGCCTATACACAATTGAGTGACAGGTGCCATCTAGTGGCCATAGCACCTTTGATCTGGAGCAATGGTACAGTTCAGATGACTGATATGTACAGACAAGGGACAAATTAGAAGAAAAACCAACATACAATGAACATAATTCTTCCAAATGATACTTCCTCTTTTGGTGTTATAATGATGGCGGTGGAGAGTGCTGTCTAATACTCCAGACCAAAGTTGTTCAATTGGGTTGAGATCTACTAATTGTGAAGGCCAAAACCTATGATTCACATTATTTTAATACTTATCAAACCATTCACTGACCCCTCATGCCCTATGGATGTGGACATTGTCATCCTGGAAGAGACCACTCGCATCACTATAGAAATTTTTCATCATAGGATAAAGGTGGTTACTCAGAATAAGTTTGTATTAATATGCAGTGACCCTTCCCTCTCAGGGGACAAGTGGACCCAAACCATGCCAGCAAAAGACCCCCCACAGCATGACAGAATCACTGGATCCCCTCAAGCATTCAGGCCTGTACTGTTATCTTGATATGCACCAAACATTTCATCATCCACTTGTCAAGAATATGGTGAAGGGTGACTCATCTGACAATATCACTTTTTTCCCACAACTCTGTAGACCAGTACCATGGCTTTTGCACCACTGAACTCTCATAAGCGTAACATCTTTGGTTTTATGCACTGAAACCCTAATATAATATCCCTCTCTATGTAAGTGTTGACAGACTATTCTTGCTAACACAGTCTGATCATATCCTGCTTTGACATTCTGAGTCACCCAAGGAAGAGTCGCTCATCTGTTTTTCTTTAGTATCCTACTTAATATCCTACCCTACTTACTTACAGTACTTACTTACTTACTGATGTCTTTCTCATATATCTAAATGCAGAAGTGGATTTTAGTCACTGTTCCTATTGAAACACCAGTCAGTTGAGCAGTCTTTGTGTCTGAAGCTCCTCGCCATCTGTGCCCAAACAATCAGCCGCCTTTCAAAGTAACTGAGACCATTGCCATCTTGATAAAAATCAGAATCAGGCCTACTCAGCATTATACATGCAACAGAACATGATTTGATGTTAACTGCTTGATTATTCCATGCAGGGCGCCTGTGTGGAACCATCTGCAAATGCTATGTTTCGCCACACATTTGTTCCTACTATGTCAACAATTTTCCTCATTCACAGGAGGAGGGGTGGTAGAAAGTAATATCTAAGTGTGGACTTTATCAAGATGAGACCACTGCTTGTTTCCATTTTCTAAGCGTGAGTTGCAGCCATTTAAAAACTGTTGCCCAATAACCAAATTGTGGTAATTATTAACATCAAGTTAAAAGGTAAAAAGATGAAGGTAAAATGAAAAAAAAAAAGAATTGTGGTGCTAGTCTGGTCAAAAGTGGTTCTGTATGAAAACCCATTTGCTCAGAAATCATCATTAATATTTTTGTTAGTATGTATTTTCATAAGCATGACTCTGTGAAGTCTGAAGAAACATGTTGAAGAATTATTGATTATAGACCGGAATAACTTGAGGTGCCCCAAAAAGGATGTCACATTCTGCTCAAACTGTGCCCTGAATATATTTGACCGTCTCTGTGACAGTATAAGACTCTTGTGGTCTGGAGTGAATCTTTGTCAGTGTCCAACGGAATGCAGACCTGAACCGAGCTCGTATTAAAACATGTATTAAGACAGAATTCCTGATTTGATTCATCTTTGCCAATCAACCAACAAACAGTTATAATTTTGCAAAAAATTGCATACCCACTGAAATATACTCATCTCATTTTCACTGTAACTCAAAAATAATTACAATATGGCTTTTTGTAACCATATGTTTTACACTATTCCATGTCTAAATTCTTAAACCAGGGTTAACGCTTGGTTAACCCTACCCACAGGAACAGTTGACCCAAAAATAAAAATTCTAGTTCCCCTCATACCAGTTGTAAGCCATGTGACGTTTGTCCATATTGTTTTATTGTTTGTCCCTGTGCAGTCAATGAGGTACTGTTACTAACCTTGCATCAGACTGCCAGTAGGTGTATGTGGTGTGTTATGTAATGTTACTTCAGTCTGTAGCCCAGACACACTATGGGACTCCGCAAAAGTTGCCATTTCCAAGAACATTTGTTCATCTGGAACTCAAATGTGCATTGGAAGAAGCATTGTACAGCATTAAAGAAGAAAGTTAAACACTGTTCTTAAGCCCACTTAAAAAGGTGGGTAACTGTCCAATACTTGCAATTTGTAGAAAGCGTCCAAAGTGACATGGCATTTCACTTTCTCACACAACCTGTATTTTGTGAATTTTCTCCCCCAAATTCTGTGTTCAAGGCGGTGATATATGTTACGGTTCTAACTCTGAATAAGCACTGTACCCTATTGCTGGTCTATGTGGCAGGAACTTGATGGAATCTTTGGTATTGATGGCCTTCTGCTCACACTGTGGGAGAGCATGTGGTGCTGTGAATGCAATCTGCAGCTGCAAAGCAGAGAGGGATCTGTTATGCCTTGAAAGGACAGTTTTCTGTCCTAGATTCATCCAATTGTATCAGATGCTGTGTTTATTTGGGATTTCATCACAGCTCTGCTTGGGTGGATAAGAGGCCTGGAAAACAAAATCAGGAGAGCATTTCTGGATGCTGCAGAACAGCTTGGCTAGCAGAGGTAGGCTGAGAGGACATGTTTTTTCAACAGTCATGGAATTTTACAGGGCCGTGTGCCCTGTTACTATAAACCAGAATAGCTCCTCTGCACTATATCTTTGAGATACTCAAAAAAGGGGACAGCTGGGGCCAGTTTAAGACCAAAAAAAATGAAGCATGTTCACTTTCCCCGTGAATAGGCAGCATATAGTGGCAGGCCATTACATCCCTTCTTCACTGTCAAAAATGGTGTTTCCATATCTGTAGTCAACAGGTGTTCTGCCAGGTTCTGTTGCCCACCAAAACGGTGCCCCAGGATATATAACACAGGTTCTTTAAATTGTGGGTAAAGCAGTATTGAGAAACGGAGACACAAAAGCTAAAAAATGGTAAAAAGAAAAATGTATCATAATACTTTAAAATTAGATCACATTACTCAAAATATAAAACCTAAGTCTGAATACAAAATATGTCAGACCTTCGATGTCTAAAAAACAGATCTCAGACAGCTATAAATAGGCTATAATCACAGGCTGCTACCCACATCCACACATGAGAGAGCTTCTCTCTTCTCTGCGGAGTGCAACAGATCTTTCAATCACTGATTTGTCACCTATCACCAAGTGCCTGTACATTAAGATTGATGACAACTATCCCGACAATTTGTCAGGCATGCTAAATCTAGACAGCACCATTGTCAGTTTCCTGAGAAGGCTGACAATTTTCTGTTTTCCTTATTATCAATAAATTTCATATGTGAAAGAAGCCCTGGCTGACAAGTGAGGTGCGAGCTATGTTGAAAGCCCGTAACACTGCTTACAAATTGGGGGATGAGGCAGCCCTCAGATCAGCTAGAGCCAATCTGAACCGAGCCATCAGAGATGCAAAGCGGGCATACAGCATCAAAATCCAGAGCTACTTCCATGACTCCAAGGATACTTGGCGACTCTGGCAAGGAATAAAATCCATCACGGATTACAGACCACCCTCCCTCCAGTGTGACGACAACACGGACTTCCTCAACAACCTGAACAGCTCCTTTGGACGGTTTGACGCACTCAATAACATACTAACCATAACAAAAACCCCATCATCAGGATGACCAGGTTCTCTGATAGATATGAATGCTGTTCTGCTCTCAGAATAATTTCTATGATTTAAGGTACTTGAAATTATTTAATGAATGTATTAGATTAAATTCATGGTAAGAAATTCTGCATAAGAGACACACACACACACACACACACACACACACACACACACACACACACACACACACACACGCTCAGTTATAGTTGTACAGCGATCTGGAATTTTATTTTGAAGGCTACATAGCGGTTTATACTTGCAGTAACGTAGCAACCAGCAGTAAGAAAGACGGCTGGTCACTCTGAATCTTCTTTTCTCATACTCATGAAAGCAATGGTTGTAAGTTTGTTCATTTGATATTTGATGTAATATATAATATAATATGTAATGTTAAGTTTAGTATTGTAATGTGTGATGTTTATTGACTGGGAAGTCATACAAGAAGTTAAAAGTAATTTGAGAGCTGATGTGAAGTGAGCGTTGGTTAGCAACGATGTGTATCGGCCTACTGTTAAGATAAACGGCACATACAACACATCAAAACCCCTGTCCTGAAATGATGTCCCTTTTACACAGATGTCAATTTCACAATGTGAAATCTACTACTTCTACTGCTGGCTTATTGGTGGAAATCCCAGGTGTGAACAGAGCCGCACAGGCCCAACACTTAGCACTCTGGGCAACTCTGGAAAAAAAGGAAGTGCAATCTCTATTCACGAGTGTGGTTCCAGAGCTGTGCATAGAGGTGACCCCAGCTACATCTAGTTGGTAAATGCTCCATATTCCTCACTGTTTGGGCTCTTTCCACATCACATAGGCAACAATACAAATCTCAAGAGCCATTTTTTATAGCCAGGTTAAGTATGTTATGCTCCTTGCATTTCTCCTCTGACAGATTGGCAGGGAATCAAACCCTCGCCCTTTTTGGGGAATTCACTGTTAATGTCATAATGTCTTAAGGGGTCAGGTTTGAGCAATTATGACAAAAATAACCTGGCAGTTCTCATAATAGATGTACATTTAATAAAAAAACACCTCAACGGAATGCAGTATAGGTTTGTAAGGTTTATTGCAATACGAATGAGAAAATAAGATAAATGAAGAACATAGGGACTTTGTGGGGACAACATCTTGGCTGGCAGTCCTCAGGCTGTATTGTAACCCCAGAGGTCCCTAAGAAGAGAACACTTAGAGTAACTTGGGGATCACTAAAACAAAATAAATCCTATAATTGTATCTAGATCAGTGGAACTGACACAAATTATACGACAGACCCCAATTTGATAAGATTTTTGCTTTTAAATGTTTTATTACAGAAAGTATATGGAGCCCACATTCAAAATAGTAATACATTCTATCATTGTGTTATGTATAGATGGAATTAAAATAAATTATTTCTCTTAGTGTTGGGGACCTCCTGGAATCCCCTAAAGGAACCCTGTGGGTCCCTGGAGGCCACTTTGAAGACACTGATCTAGACATCTGATACAATTTCTTACTGTAACCCTCACATTTAAAAAAGAAGCACTTAATAGACACAATTTATTCATGTATAAAACTGTTTAGATCATAATGGCAATGTCATTACAAGGAGTAAATTCACTCTGGTCCCTTGCTGCAGCATAGCATTGCCCCCTACAGGACAGATATAAAAAATGTTTAGAGCATTCATTTTTAGGCACATAATGCAATGGGATTTGATCACAATTCAATTTAATTTAGTTTGAGCTAGCACCAAGGTTAGAGCATTCTGTTGGAAGAAATACAGTGTATTCCAGGTTAATAAAAGCCAGGGTAATCACAAGTTAAAAAGTTAGCAGGCATTAAACTCAGCCCTGACCAGGAATTTCCATCAATGTCATTTTTCTTAGTTCAGAGAAAATTGATAAAGAAGACACTGTACACACTGTATACACCACGTTGATGTATATTTCAAATAATGTCACAGCTGGCTAGGTGCGACATGAAAAGCAGCATCACAAATATTACATTTCATAGAGCATTAAAGGAATACATTGTAAACAAACGTTTTTTTTTTTTTTTTTTTTACATGTTTTCTTCACATTATGACCATTTATATTTAATATGCTTTCCTACCTCCTAAAGCAAGATTTTACTCAGCCATGACGCAAAGTCATGCTATGAGCAAGAAATATGCATCAAACTCTATCCCATTCATAAAAACACAAAGACACAATTGTGAAGCCAAAAAGAAAATAAGATTATTTTTTCTTATTGTTCTTCATGATTTGTATTCAAAATTTCTGTTGATTTGTCACACTTCTATACTGTCAAAATGTGACTATTTTTATGCTGTATTCTGTTAGCGATTGACAGCAGCCAAAGACTCACAGATCAGGAAACTTGAATTAAGGTTAGACTAGTTAGACATGAAGCAGCTTTGATTTGAAATAGAATGCCTTTATTGTCATTGTACATTATAGTACAACAAGATTAAGCTAGTTAAAGTGAACTTGTTAAGCTACCATATTAAATTGAATGCAGCTACAGGGACTTTCTTACAGTGAAAGGTGGACCTGGATTCTGCCTGACCATCAGACATTAGAATGGTGGTTGTCCCTCTTTTTCACTCTTCTGGCTTGCTCCAACTCAGCCATCATAGGTAGAAGGCCCTCATACATGTTGGTCTTGATTGCTTTCAGCTTCTCCTGGTAGTCCTTTGGCAAGCCATTTTGCTCTGCTCCCATCACAATGACCTGCAGTGGTTAAGGAAACTGAATATATTGACTGTCCTGAATGAACAATAAAATCCCTGATTTTCTCACAACAACCAATAAGGTTGTACAAATATCAACTTACTGCTTATGTTGTGCTTATAACTCAGCTTTTATGAGCATCAAGTGAGCTCAGAGGGGATTGTGAGGGAATTTTTGTGTCATGAGGGACTCATTGTGTCAGGCCTTTTGTTATACTAGATAAGACATGAAAAGCAAACTGACCATCTTTTGACCTAGCATATGATATCTTTGAAGGGTTTCTGTCTTTTGTTACTTTACGACTTCTTTTGTTGTACTTTCTTACTTTGTCACCCTGTCTTATTCAAATTCCACTGGGAGGTACTATATAAAAGCTGAAACGAAGGTTACGATATTGTAACCCTAGTTATATTAGCACAGGCGGAGCCCTCTACTGGACTCTATGGGTACTATACTCCACCAATCGCGTACGCGCGATGGCCCACTGAAATTTTGCATGTACGTAGCCGGCCGCTAGGGCGTGTCTACCTGACCCGCCTCCTTCGGCGGGTATATAAGCAGGTGCATCGCCAGCTGCCCTCATTCCACCAAACTTCAGCGTAAGGCGAAAGAGCGGCAGGGTCCCTTTGTAGAGGGCTCCACCTGTGCTAATATAACTAGGGTTACAATATCGTAACCTTCGTTATATCTCACACAGGCTTCGCCCTCTACTGGACTCTATGGGTACAGTAGGCGAAGCCCGACTTATGTACTCCCTGCCGCGGGAGAGGCTCCGCCCACTGACCAGGCCAGTTACAGGTTAGGTACCAGACCCAGCCATCACTTTATTGATCTAAGCCGCCATGCGGAGTGATAACGGATCCAACCTCCCGCCAGTTAGCAGCATCTGGCTAGACTGGGTGAGGTTGTGGTCTAACCTCGCACCTTATTGCCCGCGTCTTAGTTGAGCGCGACCCAATGCCGGTGCATGACACCCTGTGGGGGCCGAGTATAAAACACTCGACACATCCCTCTTCTCACATGTCCTGTGACCCTATGGTGAGCACAGATCTGGAGAAGGAGCCTGACACGTCCAAGAGATAGAACCGTATGAACGGGCAGGGTGAAGACCACGATGCTGCCGTACATATGTCCTCAACACTCGCACCGCTGAACAGGGCCGCAGACGTCGCCACATTTCGTGTGGAGTGCGCCCGAACCGCAGCGGGCGGCTCCCGATTCGCTTGACTGTAGGCTGCGGAGATACCATCACACAGCCACTTCGCCAAGCGTTTCTTGGACAAGGCTCTGCCAGCCGTCCCGTCACCATAACACACCAACAACTGTTCTGTGTTTCTGACGGTGGCCGTGCGGTCGACATAGCATGTCAACGCACGTACAGGGCACAGGAGATGCAGTTTCGCCTCCCTCGAATCCCCATGAGGGGGAGGGTGAAAAGCCTCCAGTTGAATAGTTCTCGACCGAAATGAACTTCTTATGTTCTTGGGAACATAAGAAGGGTTCGGTTTAAGGATGGCACCGCTGCGGTCCCCACGTAGGAGTAAACAACTCGGGTGGACCGACAAGGCGCACAATTCACTCACTCTTTTGGCTGACGTCAGAGCAAGAAGCACTGCTGTCTTGAATGACAACGCCTTTAGAGAGGAGTGTTCTAAGGGCTCGTAGGGGTCCCTAGTAAGGGCCTCGAGCACCAACGGCAATTCCCATTGTGGTACAGAAGTGCGTGCCACAGGCCGCTGTCTTCTGACCCCCTGCAGGAATCGTTTCACCAGAGGGTGGGCGAAGACTGGACCTCCGCCCAACCCTTCGTGGCATGATGAGATGGCTGCAGCGTAAACTTTGATAGTCGCGTGAGACAGCCCTCTATCAACCAAAAGCTGTAGAAAGGAAAGAGTGTCCCCCACTGGACATGTCAGTGGGTCCACTCCCCTTTCCTTGCACCACCGCTGGAAACCCAACCATTTTGGCCTGTAACAGGCAATGGTGGACCCAGCCCTAGCCGCCTGAATGGTTTGCACCACCTGAGCAGTCAGCCCAGCCCGCATCAGCCTGTCCCTCTCAGGAGCCAGGCCTGAAGCGGCTGGCCCAGGGTCGGCAGCGCCTGTATTGCGTCCGCCTCCTGCGACAGCGCCCCCTGGAACTGGGGGATGGGCCATGGTGGAGTCACCGCCATCAGGGTCAGCACCGCGTACCACAGGGCTGACCGCCGGTCGGGGGCCACCAGAATGACCCTCAGCCGCTCCACTCTCACTCTCTCCAGTAGCTGGGGGATGAGGTGGAGGGGGGGGAAGGCATAAAGCAGCCTTCTTGGCCATGGCGCGTGCAAACGCGTCCACCCCCAAGGGTGGACGGTCCTGCGGCCTCAGGGAGAACCAGAGAGGGCAGTGGGTGTTCGACCTGTCGGCAAACAGGTCTACCGTTGCCCTCCCAAATCGTGACCAGATCTGCACCACTCCTGGTTGCAGCCTCCACTCGTCGTCCAGGGGACCGCCCCTCGACATAAGGTCGGCCCCCCTGTTTTCGAGCCCTGGAATGTGGAGGGCTCTCAGAGATTGTAGGTGCTCTGAAGCCCATGACCACAGGTTCTCTGCCATCACTAGCAGGGCTGCGGAGTGTACACCGCCCTGTCTGTTGATGTAAGCGACCGTGGTGCGGTTGTCGGTCCTCACCAGCACGTGTCTCCCCTTTAGTAGGGGACCAAAGTGTTGGAGAACCAGTAACACTGCCTGTAGTTCGAGTAGGTTGATGTGGCGTACCTCCCCCGGAGGCCACACACCACCAATCGCCTTCTCCAGGCAGGTGCCTCCCCACCCCTTCAGGGAGGCATCCGTCAACACCGCTGTGTAGGAGGTCACCCGTCCCAGCGGCGTCCCGGTTAACAGATGTTGAGGGGACCCCCAGTACCGCAGGTTGTCCTGCACCGTTGGGGGGACTGTCAGCAGCCGAAACTTTTGCCTCTTGTCCAAGTGTAGGCCGGTGAACCATCTCTGCAGACGGCGCATGCGCAACAGTCCCAGTGGAACCACCGGGTGAGCTGCCGCCATGTGCCCCAGTGCCTGCATTACTGTCAAGGCTGTAACACGTGAGCCCCGTCGCAGCTTGAGAACCTCCTGCTGCAGGGCCGTCCGTCTGGACTCCGACAGAACGGCCCTCAGTCTGACGGAGTCGAGCACCATCCCCAAGTACTCGGCCTGCTGGCTCGGTTGGGGGGTGCTCTTCTTCCAGTTGATAGCAAACCCCAATCTGGTCAGGTGCAGTATCAACTGAGCTGTATGAAAAATGGCCCATTGTTTGGACCTGGCCATCACAATGAGGTCGTCCAAATAAAAGAAGACCCTCATGCCTCGGCCACACAACGGTTGTAGCGCTGCGTCCACACATTTGCTGAACGTGCGGGGGGCCAGGGAATAGCCGAATGGGAGCCTGTTGTATTCGTAGGCTGTTCCCTGGAAGGCGAAACGCAGGAACTTCCTGTGTTTTGTCGCCACCTCGACATGAAAATAAGCGTCCTTCAGGTCGATGGTTGTGAACCAGTCGCCTGGCTGGACGAGCTCCAGCAGCTTCCTCGTGGTCAGCATGCGGAATGTTTTGCGACCGATATGCATGTTCAGGGCACGGAGGTCCAGGATGGGTCTGTAATCCCCCGTCTTTTTGGGGACCAAAAAGTATGGGGAGTAAAAACCTCGTTCCCTGTCGTGGGGAGGGACAATTGACACAGCCTGTTTTGATATCAGGTCCTGAATTTCCCTCTCGAGAAAATCTATCTCTTGTTGAGAGGATAGATTTATCGCCCGTATGCCTCTGAATGCTGGTGGGAGCCCGCAGAACTGGAGAGAATATCCTAGTTTGAGGGTCCTGTCCAGCCAGTTCGTCAACACACAGCTGCTTCGCCACTCCTCATGAAACCACGTGAGGGGACGCGCAGGCAGCTGTGGAGCGGCTTTCAGAAAATTGTGGTACACAATTTCGGCCCTCTCCGCCGCCAAACCGCCATAAAAGGGAGTTCGGCCCATGGGGGGCCCTCTGTGAAAGGGCTGAGTCGTTCCTGAACGCGGCAGGCCCGGTTTACGAGCCGCCGTGGTCGTCTGTGAACGCAACTCTGATGTCCGAGGCGGTGAGGCGACACCTGAACGCCCCTTCACCGTCCGACATTTTACAGTCACAGGAAAAACACTGTCCCTGCTGCTGTCATTTTCTTCCGTGGAAATAATAACAGGGGAACAGGCAGGGTTGTTTAGCTCAGCTTCACGACATGCGTACCAAGGAGAAACGCTTTTACTTTCAGCGAGCTCCACTCGGCGATTGCGAGGGGCCCGCGACGCCGTTAGCGAGCAGCTAGCTGCTAACGCCCGCCTCGCGAAGTGGTCAGAGGCCTTGACCGCTTGGACAGGGACTCTGACCGTTCCGCTGCCGTTTGGCGGGGGGCTGGCTCGTGTTAACCTGGCCGTTTCGATGTAGCGGCGCGGGTTAAACGAACGGTGCTGCAGCTGAGTAACGTCACGGTCTGAGTGCGCGTTACGCAAGCTAACCCTGTCTTTGTTAGAAAGTGGAGCCTCGTCGTAGCCGGCGGCTAGGCGGTGGTAATCATCGCCTGTCAGCCGGTGAACGAGCTGCGCTGGGCCGGCCGTTACAGTAGCACTGTGCAAGGCTAGCTGTGTGGTCGCTACAACCGGTGGGGAGCGATATTTACCTATGCATCGCCGCCGGTTGCGCTCATATGGAGGGACAACCGCGGATCTTTCCCGGTTAAAAGAGACAACAATGTTCCGCTCAGCCTTGTTACTCACAAAGGATGCGGCTGAGGGTGTGTGTTGTGTGTGTGCTTGAGTGACCGTGACCGGGGGCCTCGTACGCCGGGCCCGCTGCGGGGATGCAACGGTGGAGCACACATTACCGGAAGCCCGCTGGATGGTGCAGCGTATGCTACACCGACCGGGGCTGTCCAGCAAGCCGGGGGTATGGGAGGGGAGGATTTTGCTCTTTTAATGGTGTAACGTGTTTTAATAAAAACAGTTTCAACATTTTCAGCACGTTTAGTTACACAAGCAGAACATACAGAACCATAACATGAACCATGAGGGAGGGTGGCGGAGCAACCCGCTTGCGCCATTCCTCCCGTTAGCTGTCATTTTGGTTGCTGTGCGCCCCAGGAACAGGACAGCTTCGGCCGGGGCCTCTGTCCGCTGGTGCCGCGTGCAGCGGGGCGAGACACGCTTGCGTCCCATGGAGGGCGCTGCTGTGGTGGGGCCGGCGGAACCGGCTGCTGGTCAGCTGGGGGGGACGCTCTCTCCTCCTCGCCGTAGCATTGCGACGCGGCAGCGTCCTTTCTCGCTGCTTGGCGGCGACAGCGAGCGGCAGATGGCGGCTCAGCTGCGCCTTTTCTTCCTCCAGCCTCTTCAGCCGCTGTGTCACTGTGGTGAGAGAGCCAAAGAGGCCGTCTGACGACACTGGTGCAGCCAGGAGATCCTCTCGATCCCTTCTGGGGAGGGCGGTGAGGCCAAGCCAGACGTGGCGAGAGCCGACGACCGACAGCAGCAGTAGCGACGCCCTGGATGAGGTTGTTGATCTGACCGACAGTACGGCCGAGACAATCAACAGCGTCAGTGGAAGGGGGGGGCGTCACGCGACAGTGAAGCTGCTGCCGCGACGCCCAGCACACCCAAGTTGTTTGCTGCTGCTGCAAGTTGCGCGCCCCGTTGGAACATTTTGTCCAAATATTCCAGCGTATCTTTATCCTGTGGCAGCGGTGGTAGCGGCTTCCTGTGCCCTGACCAACCAGCTGACTGTGGGATAATGAGCGCAGCAAGAGCCTCTTCCAGCGGGGGCACACCGGGGAACACCGTCTCCGTTTGGCCCTGCACACGCAGGAAAGACGTCATACCCACGACCGTCGCTTTGGTTTTCAGCGGCTCCTGCCAAGACGCTCTTACACATTGCCAAATGTCGGGGAGCGCTGGGGAGATGAACACAGGTCGGGGTGGCTGAGCCGGGCCATAAAACCCCTGACGGAGTCGGCTCACAGGCTTCGGTGGCAGCGGAGGGGGCAAGGGAAGCCCGACACACTCTGCTGCCGCCGTCATGACTTTCGGAAAGTCCAGCTTGATTGAAGCGGTGCCGGAAACAGCCGAGGCGTCAGAGAGGGAGAGCTCATCATCCTCGTCCTCGTCTCCTCGCGGCGGCGGGCCGGGACCAAAGGCTGAGTCGGGCCCGGGCGGCGGAGCTTCATCAGGCGTTATGGTGGTGGTGTATGCCGGAGCGGCGTCCTCCTCCTCCATGGCGTCATCTTCTGATTCCCGCTCTTCTTCCTCACTGCCGTCAGGAGACAAGGTGAGAAGCGATTCGCCGGAGAAGAAGTCAGCTCGCTGCTGGCGGCGAACACGGGGAAGGTCTCGGCAGCAGAGTGGGCACTCGCCGATCGCTGAAGTAAAAAGGAATGAGGGCAGCTGGCGATGCACCTGCTTATATACCCGCCGAAGGAGGCGGGTCAGGTAGACACGCCCTAGCGGCCGGCTACGTACATGCAAAATTTCAGTGGGCCATCGCGCGTACGCGATTGGTGGAGTATAGTACCCATAGAGTCCAGTAGAGGGCGAAGCCTGTGTGAGGTATAACAAGTTGTTGCTTGGCAGAACGACTGTGTGTCCTTCTCCATGCTGGCATGTACTGAGTAAAAGGGAAAGATTCATCACTCCATCGTATGTGTAGTGTGTGTGTGTGTGTGTGTGTGTGTGTGCGCGTGTGAATGTGCATGTATGTGGGGATGTAAGGAGGGAGGGTAGAGCATTGTGCTACTGTACAGTGACTTCTGCTAAATATTTTATGCATTATGTGTATTCTGTCTTTTATGTTTATGTACGTAAAGAGCCAAGTGTGACTATAATCTGTGTGTTGATGTGAGACGCTGGTACTTTCTTTTTGTATGCCCAAGATGAATTTCTCTTGAGAGACAATAAAGATCAATCAATCAATCAGAGCTTGATAAGCGCAGTTTCAGGAGCGGGAACACACACCAATTACACCCCTTCCGACTCCTATATAAACAGACCTAACAGCTTCCCCCTCGCTCACTCTTGCTTTCGAGTTTCACGTGCAGGCAGTCTCAGTCAAGCTTTCATGGTCCTCCCAGAAACAGATCGTACTTCCCACATTGCATCAACAGAACTTGAACAAATGCTACGATTACTACTCCAAGAGCGAAGTCACCACGGATCACGAACTGCAGATCAACCCATCCGACTTGACTGAAGATTCGTGGGAAACCGGTTCTCCTCTCGTCACCCAGCAGCAGACTGCAGCTGAGCGTCCCGCGGGGCATATGCCGGCCTCGCAGGCTCTTCAACTCACGCTCCCCTGATGTGACCGATCTGCGGCTTCCTCTCCTCCACTAGCGAGGGCAACCAGGGAAGCAACAGACAAAGCCACTGTTTATAATAAAAATGTTATAATAATATATGTGTTTTGATTGTGTTTCAAATAAAAGTAAATAGAAACGGTTTTGGAGTATAAACATATGTGTTTAAAAAATGAATAGCTACTGGTGCATTCAAATAAACCACTCTTTAATAGAATACCGTTTTTACGGTACATTAATCTCCTAACATCACTGTCACCCATACACAGTTCACTCCTAATGGCTAAAGTAATAAAGCTGCATCTACATCACATCATGTATTTTTGTCACCACATCTTTTGAGGAAGTTGGAAGTAGTTATGAACTGATGGAGAAGAGCTGCATTTTTAACAATTGAATTGGACATTGCTTTATGTATGACTTCAAATCTGCATTTCATGTTTGTACAAACAATTTGGAAAGTGCGCAAACATTAGGGGGAGGCTTAGACACAATGTCCTTTTAAAAAAAGAGAAAGAGAGAACAATTGGACCCCAATACATCAGAATGAAAACAATTTTAGTAAGTTTAAAGAGATAGGTCTTTGAGGGGGAAAAATGTGGGTTCATTGCACAAATCATGTCTTCAACCTCTTGTGTGGACCAGTAATAAAAACAGCATTTCACATACAGTAACAGGTGCAATCCTCTATCAGTTTTGCACATGAGTCAATCTCCATCACATACCCATTTGTTCACATAAGTGACTCATTGAAATTTGGGCCTGAGCAGAGGATAAATGTAATCTTTGCCATACTAGAGACTGTATTGTTCCGTTCTGTATGTTACAACCATGTGAGCAATAACGTGATTCAAAAATGGCAGTCAATGTGAGAATGCCTCACTCACAGCTCACAAGGCCATGCATAACAGAGAGAACAATGCTGTGGACTCTTGCATATACACTGTAGAAGACAAAGCTGCAGCTATAAAGCCACGTTGGCCCTTTCTGCATGCTGCTTTTCTATCAGGCATATTGGAGCTCTCACATGTGCAAAAGAACAATCTAGCATTCTCGCTTACAAGCTGTCAGAACTATAAAATGTAGCATGACAGAGGGGGTGTGTCCTAAATGTTTTGACCTGTTGATCACATAGTCAGGTGATGAGGAGTGTGTGCAGACTGATACCCATTCCAGATGCTTCACAGAGGGAAATAGGTGGTGAAGCTCCTGACCTGATTCATAATCTGCTCTATTATCTTTCTTTTTTAAAGTATATTTTTTCGGGCTTTTTTGCCTTTAATGTACAGGACAGTGGAAATAGACAGGAAACAGGAGGCAGAGAGAGGGGGAATGACACGCAGGATAAAACCACTCGGCTCAGGATTCGAACCGGGATCACCTGCAACGAGGACTATAGCCTCAACACATGGGGCGGGCGCTCTACTCGCTGAGCTATGCTCAACCCATCTATTATCTTGCTAATTAAAAACAACAACATTAAAACAACCATGTTTGACATCACACAGAATGAGAGACACAATTAAAGCATCACTTACAATGTAATCCGTGGGTGACTAGTGACCAGTGCTGTGTGGTCAGTGCTGTCATTACAAAGATTTATAACAAATTCCCTCAAATTCATCTACAGTGTCATAGTTTTCAATGTCATAGATTAAACCAGAACTACACAAGCTGATCCTGTCCACTGCAAATTTACATTTTAATAGGCCTGACTGACAAATCTGGGCTGACATTATAATATCAGCATATTTGATCTTATTGCAGCTCTATCAGTGTGTATCTTGGCCAATAAATAACAAAACATTACAGTGCATAAATGCCAGTACTGGTAAATAAAAGATAAATTAATGAACATGCATACAAAATTCATCATTGTGCATCTTGTGTGTGGTTAGATTTAGGTTACTATAACACTTTAGTTAAGGTAGTTTTGGCTAACAAATTGATTGAAAATATGAATTATGAAAATATGAATTATGAAAATATATATTATTACAATATGTATTGTTTCATGGGATTTGTTGGGACCAAGTGCTGTGAGCCCACAGGCATGGACGCAGTAAAATCTCTCTTACCTGTAGGTACTGTGGCGATGGTGGGGCATACACACAGCTGTTCATTATGTAAGTACGACAGTTAAGTTCCTGGCCTTTTGTCTTCACTGATAGCTCCATGGGACTGTATGCACCTAATGTCACATTCTCTTGACTGTGTGTGTGCACATGTGGACAAACATAAAAACACACATATCATAATGGATGTCAATTTTACATGGAAACATTCAAGGAAATAAGCAAAGGCCATTAAGAAATTGTTGAATGAAAGCTTTACCTGTCTAGAGACTCCAGATCAGACATGTTCATCCTCCACACCACACCCCACACCTCGTCTCCTGGACTGTGCTCTATGGTGGCCACACCTCCATGCCACCGGTCACTGGCAAGACCTTCATGGTTCCCAAACACCAATTTATAGTCCTAAAAAACAGCAAACAAATCAAGTAATTCTTGTGTACAGTTCAAATAGGACAGAACATTGATTCTCCTAACATCAGACTGTACCTTTAGCCTGGCCACACAGTGTACTGTTGCAGACGGATTCTTAAGCTGGAGCCGCTCCTTCAGCAGGTTGCTGCCATATGCAAAGTACAGGAAGGTGTGGTTATTCTCCATGTTGTCTCCAGTTTAACCAGAAGATGAGCACAATGAAGAGTGAGGCAAGGAAGATTATGAGCAGTCAGAGTAAGGCAACAATGACAACGAGAGCTGAGCTGAGCCACAGTTGTGTGTTTGGAGGAGCAAAGGGCTAAAGTGAGAGAGCATGAGCTAAAGTGGGACAGAAATAAAGTAAAGGCCTTCCAGCACTCACACACCATTCTCATGTTAATCCCCTGCACTGCCACTGAGCTCTATTCACATTCACAATACATGGTTTGCCTCATGTGTTGAGCCAACACTACTGAGCCCTACACATAGATTGTTATACATACATTCAAGCACACTTTCACCATCATCAGATAAATAATAATAACTTTCAAATGAATAGTCATTAATACAACATACAGCACTTTTCTAAATAGGGTTTAAAAGTGCTGAACACTAAAACCAACAGAGTAAACAGTAAAAAATGCTGAATAGATTACAAGAATTTAAAAGTACAACAGAATACAAGAGAAAACAATTAGAACCATAGAAAAATAAGACCAAGACAAGACAAAACTTCCCACAGTCATTGGTTGTCCGTACCCAGGTGTGACCTCCACCCATGGATCCAGGATCACAAAACCAAAGCTCCCCCTCTCCTCATTCTCTATCTCCAATTGCTCTGTCTTCAATGTGCCTTCTCCAGCTGCTGCTGCAGGAGCAGCTCAGCTCTTCTCATGTGTGGCCTGGCAGACACACACAGAGCTCTCCTGAATAAGCAGTGACTTGAGAGCCTACTTAAGGCTGATTTATGCTTCTACGTTGGGTTGACGTTAAAGTTGAAGTATGTAACTCTGACACCAAGCGTTTAGAAATGGTACTGCGGCCCACGTTCAAAACACTGGAGAGAGCTGTCACTCCTCGCCCCCCTCCCTGCCAGAGCCTACTTCACGCGGGTTGCCAGTTGTTGGACGTGATCCTGCATATCCTCCTCCGTATCAGCGGGTGCAGCTGAGGGCTGTATGACGCTGTAACCGTCTCCAGCCGTCTCCATGTTTCAAAGGCATCTCCTATACATACCCTTGTTTTGTTTCTCAAATTGTCACAACGTATTTGAGAGTCATAATGAGTTTTTTTTTTTGGTTTTGTAACATCAGACTGCAGCTCAGTGGCACCTGGCAACCTGGCTGCTGAAACACTACTGAATTGGTGATTGGTAGCTAGGTGGTGGGTGGAGCATCAGGCCAAAACACCGAATGACAACATAAACATTACTTGAGGGCTGCAACTGAGCTTTTCAAATGTGAATATTCTGACTGGACTACTACTGTCAGTGATATCAGTGTTTGAAATTAACATGATTCCTTAATGTCTGTTGATATTAAGGGCAATTTTATGATTACTTGGAATATATTTGTTACATACAGCTACTTTAAGCCACCGGCGTACCTACACAGAGCTCTCTGCGTCACTGTGAACCCCTACGCCGTCCCCTGACATGCACCTCCAGAAATGTAATAATTAATAGAACAATGTTATGTGACAATCGATCATGTGCATTACAACAAAACACTGCAGAAACTCAAAA
This sequence comes from Scomber japonicus, assembly GCF_027409825.1. Classification (NCBI taxonomy): domain Eukaryota; kingdom Metazoa; phylum Chordata; class Actinopteri; order Scombriformes; family Scombridae; genus Scomber; species Scomber japonicus. The sequence continues at coordinate 28,153,981 of NC_070587.1, read as the reverse complement.
TCTTATAGTCAAAATAAATCTCATTTCACTTAAAGGAGGTCCGGACACTCTTTCCCTGGCGTAAGGAAAATGACCTCAACCTCAATACAAAGAAAAATACGAAGAAATAATCATAGACTTTAGGATATACAAGAACACACTTCATACTGAGCTGTGCATTGACGGGGAGAAAGTTGACAGAGTCTCCAGCTTCAAATTTCTGGGAGTCCATATTTCTGAAGACCTCACCTGGAGCCTTAACACCTCACACCTGATCAAAGAGGCCCAAAAGCGTCTCTTCCACCTGAGAATGCTGAAGCGCAACAGACTTCAGCAGAAGCTGCTCATTAACTTTTAAAGTGTACTAACTTATGGGTGCACAGTCTGGTACTCCAGCTGTACTGCAGCGGAGAAAAAAGACCTTCAGCAGGTGGTTAAAACAGCTCAGTGGATTGGATCTACTCAAGCCGCCTCCTCCATTATTTATTTATTATTGTGTTACTTATCTGTGCATTATCTGTTACTTAACCCCCCCTCTATGCAGATTTTTTTGGTGCTACAAACGGGATTTCATTGTGTCATGCAATGACAATACATAAGCATCTATATAATATCTATATTACACAGAAAATAAGGTGTAAAAACATCTGTGTCATACCTGGGAAGGGACTAGAGACGTCAATAGCCATTCAGGTTAATTGCACCACGACAAAACACAATGTGATGGAGAGACGCAGAACGTTGAAAGGTTCATGATGGCGTTGGGGCACCGGAGAGTTCCGGCATGGAGGGTACGTAGAAGCCTATATCAGCCTTCAGGTTTCAGCAAGAAAGGCTAGTTAGCATTGAGCTGCTAACTGGTACAACAAATGGACAATCAGCGGCCTCCTCAGAAACCTGGACCCCCTGATCTGCACGTCTTACAGATGAAGCCATTTCAAAGTTCCCCTGTTTCCTTGATGGCTCCTTGACTGGTCCCTGACAGGTCCTTGGCTGGCCGATAATGGCCCGTATTATTTATCTGAGCCTAAAATTAAAATATGAAAAGGCTTTTTCTTTTTGTTTGATTAAAAAAAAAATTACAAAATAATCAGTAGTCAGTAGTCTATTTAATTTTTTGATTTCATTCAATGAATTTCGGATGACCGGTCAGTAAAAAATCATAAAAACATCAGAATGTGGGCTAGTTTGTGACAGAAGCACCATCTCCTGGTCATACCCAGTATTACAATGAATGAGGATAAGATACACAAGCCCAGGAGAAGGAGTGGGTTGTTTCAGCTGCTGGAACGCAGCTGGAACTTGGCTGGGAGTCGGCTGCCATTCAGCTGGCTTTCAGCTTGAATGGGAACTTTGAAGTGGCTACTACCGACTACCCAAAAAGCCGGCATCACTAATGGTGAGAGAAAATCATGAGACCAGCAACGATCTCAGATCACAACTTTTATTATAATCTAGCAGCAAGATGAGAGTTCAGAATACTGCACACATAGAGTTGCATGAAGAAGTCCCCCTAATCTAAAATGAGCTACCGTTTTAGGTAACACTTTACTTGAAGGTATTGTCATAAGAGTGACATGACACTGTCATAACTGTTAAATGACACAGTCATGAACATGTCATAAACATTATGTCAATGTCAGAGGTGGAAAGAAATGAATTACATTTACTCGCATTACCATTATTGAGTAGTTTTTTTGTGTACTTCTACTTTTTGAAGTAGTTTTAAAAATCTGTACTTTTACTTTTACTTAAGTATATTTTGTGTGAAGTACTGTACTTGGCTACATTTTAAATCACATCTGTTCTGAGTAAAAAATGTTGGCCAAATTTTTTATTTTTTTTAAAGCAAAGGGGATCTACAGCATTAAGCATGATGCGTTCATGTGAAAAGGACAGCGTTGTAAATGATAGAATTAAGCGAATGGTGTACAGGGGCACCGCCTTTTTACCGGTGTTACTTAAAAGTTTGGTCTTCTTTGGGTCATTTAAAGAAAAGTTATTGCTCTTATGACTTTGACCCGTATTGATTTATAGATTTGCAGTATGACTGTTGGTGAAAAAAAGGATGGTTTACAGCAAGGACGATTGTAGGACTAGGATCAGACCTTTAGAGGGGTTCAGCTCCTAATAAGAATTTGACATTCAATGCCATGCAAGTGTTCAGTGTTTCCCCACACAATTTACCTCTATGTCCTGTTACTATTTTACAATGCTTATTGCTAATGTTAGCCACATGGCTACCAGTTCAGAGCAAGGGGGGAGTTGTGGGTTCTCCAAGTGAAGTTCAAAAACCTGCAGTCCCCCCCCCCGCGGCCTCTGGGGGCTGGTGCCAGAAGGGAGCAATTTCCCATTGAGCCCCATGTTAAAATAGCCAACTTTACAGGGGGGGGGGGTGAATTTTTTCAATTATGAAAATAATTTATTGACATGAGGTACTCTTTAAATGAACAGACAATGAACAAACAAAACAATCAGTATATACAATAAGTAATAATAAACTTTTAAAATAAAATAAAAAATAGGGGCAGTGTTTGGCTCGGTTGGTGGAGCACCCGCCCCATGTGAGGCAATAGTCCGTGCTGCGGGCAACCTGGGCGTGGAGGCTGGCCGGGGCCTGGGCTGGGCGACCAGCTGGGGCCTGGGCTGGGCGACTGGCAGAGGCATGGGTGTGGGGGCCGGCAAGGGCCTGGTCTGGGCGACCGGCAGAGGCCTGCAAGGGACTGGGCAGCTTTCTTTTCCATTTTCTAAATATAAAGAAAGACAAACATCTTGTAACCAGTGGTGTACAAAGTATTGAAATGCCTTACTTCAGTAAAAGTAGCCTACTAATACCACACTGTGAAAATACTCCACTACAAAGACCTGCATTCAAAACCTCACTTTTGTGAAAGTGTTAACATTAAGTTTTATCTGCAAAATGCAATTAAGTATAAAAGTAAAAACAAGTACAAACGGTCCCTCTCTGTTTTACTGTTATAGAATGTTTGTGGATTGATATGACTGATGAATCACTGCATATGATGCATTTTATTGCTGAGGCTGTTTAAGTTTAGCACAATTTAACAATTAAATATACTATTGAGTCTATCTATCTATCTATCCCTGTCATGTGGAAACCCTGTATCTCACTTCTTTTAAAAAATTTAGTGTATAAAATGCTTAACAAACGTTCTTTACATTATTCTACATAGTAATTTCACAGAGTAGTAACGTTTAACCCTCAGATCCTGTTGGCACATTTTATGGACCATCAGATTTTTCATTTGGCTGTGATCATGCTATAATGTTCATAGGTTGCAGAGAGGTGGCTTTTGCAAGGTATATCTTTTTTCAAAACTCCTATCTAAAATATCAGATTATACCACTTTCCCTTGGTCGATTGAGGTCCAGTAAAAAGTATGATGGTCTTTTAACTCTTCTCTAGCCATATATGTATTATGATGTCATGTTTTTTACACAGAAAGTCACGTGATCATGCCTTTTAGCCGACATGTCACAAAAAACTGTACGGTACATGGCCATATAAAATTTTAAAAATGCTCCAGCGAACTATAAGCAAGCAAATCAATGTTGGCCCTGTTCAAAGGCAGACATACGACTGTTCTCATAATAGTTGGAGGAAACGTTTTTTAAAATTTTATTGCAGTTTTTCAACATTTTTTATGACGGATATTAGCGGTCCCTCACTAATACAGGCCATGAAAGAGTTAAATAAAAAAAAATATTGATAAAATTACACATCATTCATAAGAAGACACCTAACCCTAAGCAACAAAAATATATATATTGTAATACCTATAATACATGGTGTGTGTTTGAAAACAAGGTACAAAAAATGTCCCTAACAGGAGGACATTAGTCATTTTTAACAGGATCTGAGGGTTAAAATGAGTTTTGGTCCCCAGCGGACTTATTTAACTTTATTTCTTATGTAGTATAATCTCAATAAAACATTAATCATTATTTCTAGTGCTGCGGTGTTATATTTTTTTTTATAAGGAACTTAACGTTACCTGCGGTCGAGTCGGTCACTGTCAGGTCGCTGTGCTGGAGGCTGGACTACCGTGTAGCTGCTGCCAGTAGCTGCTTGTTAGCCTAGCCTAGCTGATTAGCCTTAGGCTAGCTCAGTTCGGCGCGGTTAATTCAAGTTCAGTGGGCGGGATCTCGGCCGGCTGACCCCGGCTGACCCGTAGAGTTATCGTCTCTCCTCCAAATATGGAAATTACACGCCCACTAAAATCCAAGAGGGCGCAGTTCACATGCCCATAGTAGAGGCACAAAACACACTCCCCCAAACCAATGGGTGACGTCACAGGTGCTACGTCCATTCTTTTTACAGTCTATGGTTCAGAGGTATGACGCTAGCTAGCTTAGCTTAGCTTTAGCTCGTTTGTGGTAACAGCAAAACAAAACCGGGACCAGTCTGAGTAGAACTACTTTATATCCAGCACTACAGGAGTTACACACAGTCCGATTCTTCGTCTGTGTCTTTCTCATAGAGGAACAATAAACTTCAGTATAACGCCAGTATAACACACACTTTATATTCTTTATGTTTGAATGCTAGCTCGCTCCATCATGAAGCCGAGCTGCAGCTCAGGCGGCTGTCTGCTGCTCTGTCACCGCTGAGCCTCAAATATAACTAATATTAGAGAGGCAACAGCTCGAGCCTGACCGTTAGCCCGTCTTGGACTGTCAACTAAATGAACATGATATCCCAGCTAGCAGGGAACGTTCCCACACCATTGGCTAACATTCCCTACAGGTTCTGTTTATGTTTTATAGAAAACGTTTTTATCTAATGTTCAAAGAACATCATAATGATGTTTATTATTTCAAATAATGTTCCTGTATTGTTAAATGTTAACAAAGATAGAATGTTTTAGATGTAACTTTTTAAGGATGTTTGGGGGATGTTTGTGAGGTAAACAATTATTGAATGTTCCCCTATAAAACATTATCACAATGTTCCAAAATAACAAAGGAAAGACATTCTCAAAAAAACATTTGAAAAACATTTTCAGTATGTTATTAGGGCCTCTGATTGCAATATGTTATTCATAAAACATTCTTACAATGTTCTACAAAAATTAGGAAGGAACATTCTTCACAAGTGTTTTCACAACGTTATTGATTGTCATTTAGAAACATAGGAAGAACATTTTATATTTATATATATATATATTTATGGCATTCTGAGGATATGTTAGGAACGAAGTGTAGGTAACAGATTACAGAATGTTATCAATAAAATGTTCCAACAATATTATATGATGTCACACAAAACATTTACTAAGTAATATTTAGAAAATGTTTTGAGGATGTTGTTGATACTTCAGGTTATGGGGATTATTGAATGTTCTTCTATACAACATTTCCTTTACGTTACAAGAAAACAACAAAGGAACATTCTCAAAGCAACATTCAGAAAACGTTTTTAGTATGTTGTTAAGGCCTCGGATTATATTATGTTATTTATAAAACATTCTTACAATGTTATATGATGATAAATGAAGAATATCACAAAGCAATATGTGGAAAATGTTTTCAAGATGTTATTGATGCATCAGATCACAAAATGTTTCTTTAATGTGATCTGTAAACAAAGGAAGAACATTTTGCCTGCAACATTCTGAGGATATTTTGGGAACAATGTGTAGGTAACCGATTATACAATGTTACTTATACAATGTTCCCACAATGTTAAATGGCATCACATAAAGAACATTTACTAAGTAATATTTAGAAAATGTTTTGAGGATGTTGTTGATACTTCAGGTTATGGGGATTACTGAATGTTCTTCTATACAACATTTCCTTTACGTTACAAGAAAACAACAAAGGAACATTCCAAAGCAACATTTGGAAAACATTTTTAGTGTTATTTATAAAACATTCTTACAATGTTATATGATGATAAATTAAGAATATACAGAAAACAAAGCAAAACAAAGGACAGTGGTATAATCTGATATTTCAGATCTGAGTTTGGAAAAAAAGTCTCAAATCTCGCAGCCGTCTCCCTCTCACATTTTACCCAGGAGGCGACACATCATTTTCGTGGAGCGCTCTGGGAGGGTCCGCCATTTTACAGCTGCTGCTTGCTGTGATGAATCTGGAATCCCGGCCTGGGCCGGAGGTCTAGTTCAAGTTTCAGAGTTTCAGTCTCTCGGTAAACCAACAAGAAATAAACCGGAGACCTCAAATCAAGCACTGGAGAGAGTTGGAGTTCGATGCAGTAGAATTTTATTCCACTTTGCAGTTACACAAAATCCGAGTCGTACACACAGAATAACAGGACTTTGTCACTCAACACTGTACGACTGACTTCTTCGCTCTGTGGCATGCCTTATATACAGCTGGGCATATTCACATGGGATTTTCTTATCTGATGTGGAGAATGCTCTCCTCAGTGAGTTCTTTGTTCAGAGCTTCGCTCAGGACACCGCCTTGCCTCATCGATGTGACCCCAAACACCAACCTTTCCCCCAAAACTGAAACCACCTAACCTTAATTTACCATACCCATGTATTTCTTTTAACATTTAACTTATTTAGAGAGGGCAGATGTCTTCCATGCCTATCCCAAAGTCTCCTGTCAGCTCTTTCCTCACATGCGCGAGCCCAAGATTCACAGAGAGGGCCAAGAAGGGTGAGGAGTTCACAGGAAAGTCAAACTGGTATAGATCCTACAGAGAATATTTAATATGAACAACAGTATATAAGGGCAAGCAAAAGGGCAGAAGTCAAACTAATACAGCATAGAAGTGGGCATACACTTGATTATAATGATATCAAAAAGGGCCCATAGATCTATGCTATCCTTTGCCATATAAGTCACTCCACTTGCAAAATGTTACACTACAGCAGATGATGATAATATTTCAACTGCAGTCAAGTCCACTGCACTATGAGACAGACACACACACACACACACACACACACACTCATTAATGTACACCACAGACACGCATGTCCACTGCTTAGGGTATAGCAACGCAAACTTTAGGACTAAGAAAATTAGAAAAAATGGATCAGCCATGCAAATCTGCTGCTGTGGCCGAACTGGACCCGACCCGGAGGTCCACTCGGACGTGACCCAGGCGTATATCATTGTCAGTGGGCAGGGTGGAGTGAGAGCACAGAGCAGTTATCATCCATGTTGGATCCACTGTTGGATGAGGCCAGAGCCGCCTACTGGCAGTGGTCCCCCTCCCAAATACTACCCTCAGGCTGCCTGCCTTTCTGCAAAGGCCTCATAATGTTATTCTGTAGTTATTATTATTATTTTTTTAAAGTTCATAAACATATATTTTGACTTTTTCTGTAATGAATTGAATATGCACAAGATAGTATTTTGAAAATGTTTTCTGGATGTTATTGATACCTGAGATCACAAAATGTTTTTACTGAATGTTTTTTAATTGATGTAAACAAAGAAATAATGTTTTGCTTGTAAATATTCCAAGGATATTTTAGGGATATTGTATTTTATTCTATTTAAAAAAGAAGAAAGAAGTAGACAACAGTAGACAAGTTTAAAAACAGCAGATAATAAATAAGTTTTAAAAAAAGTAAACAAACAAAAAAAAAAACCCCACACATATTGAAATATAGAAGAGGAGAGCTGAGTCACCAGGGAGGCCGCCGAATAACGTTACTAACGTTACACTGATGTTGCATGGTTGGTTTTAAGCCATGAAATGCGAGGTGGAAGGCAGAGAGCCTCCATTCTCACTTGTAACAAGTCATGTAGTTAATACTCCAGAGCTTTTCATTTTGCTCTTTTCCACTACCAATGGCATCAGGGAACATTTGGGACATAAAAGCAGCACAATCAAATGCATACCAAATTTTCACAGTAAGTTATGTAACCAATAAGGCTGTGCAGTAGATCAATATTGTGATATATATCCAGTGACCTGGGAAAAGTATGTGAATTTCTACATTAATTGGCCATTTATGGAATGGAAGAGAATGGAAGATTGCAAAATATGACTTATGACATTTTGTGTATTTGTATATTTTAGATGATTCCTCCACACCATCGTATGTTTAGTACCTTTTTATGAGGCTTGACCAGATGGAAACGTCCCTTACAAACATAACAAAAATCCTAATGAAAGATATGCAAGATCAAGACATAGAGATTGCAGAGCTGTCAAGGCCATTAACCAAACCAGAAGAGCTGGAGGAAGCTTGTGAAAAGCTTGGAGATCTCAATTATAAAAAGAAAATGGTATGTGCAATGTTGCTGTGTGTTAGCAAGCTATGAGTTTCACTTTGTTGTTTTAGCGTGGATGTATACCTGGTCGAATAACCCGGTGGGGGCAAGAACAAGTCTGAAAATTTGAGAAATTCATTAGGGTAACGCATTTTTTGAATGTCCTTGGCAAAATTCAAATCAATGATTTTAATCTATATTAACTACAGGCTTGCAGTGAGATTAATCTTGATTAAAAAATAATTAATCTATGCCCAGCACTAATTAAGTAATCTAGTAATATGAGAGTAATACTCTCGACTGTTATTCCCACCGTGGTCTGTTTATACAAGTCAGCAGTGTAAAGTTAATGTCAATATCTGCCATTACACTATCTCATCCTAACACCCCAATATACAGTATTGGGTGAACAAAAATTTAAATGCAAATATAAATTGCAGACTGCTTGCTTTGCCACCTGACTTTCTCTGATTGGCTCTACTACATAGAATCCTATGTAATCACACAAATTGCTACATCTGTGTAGGATAGAAAGATGGCAGGTATTGGACTACATTTGGTACCCATGAATAGGTATGCTTTTAAAAGCTAATTAATCATCATTGTTTCTTTTGTCAGGTGGACTACCTGTGTCTGCTGGGAGATTTTTTTATTGAGAAAAATTGGGACCAATGGCCTTTGGGCTTTGTACAGCTTGAAGGGGAGAAAAGGGAAAAAAAAATTCATGGACCTGAAATTATACCCCGTTGTAGTTCGTAAGTTGTTGTTTTTTTCTGTATTTTTTTTGGGGGGGGGGGGGGGGGGGTATGATTAGTATGATACAATACAAACATGTAGTGGCACCCCTGGAACTTCTCCAGAAAATTCACCATTTCTCCCAGAAGTGGTGCAATTACAAATGTTTTGGTATACACGTTTAAGTACATAGGAACAACACAAAAAGCCAAATTTTACACAAAACTCCAAAAATTGACTGGACAAAAGCAACCTATTAAAACTTTTGGGTAAATAACTTCATTGAAGAGGTTGCACTGGATTAACATTGACCATGATGTGTAGACGAATTAATTAATTCATTTTGTTTCAAGACAGTAATGACCTCTACAACTGCCAACCTACAACTTAAGACAGATGCATCTGTGCTGCATGCACTATCAAATTTGTTAAACTAGCTTACATTATTATTCTGATTCAGAATTTCTGATTCTGTCTCCCTTTATTTTTAGAGGCTTGCCAGAGGAACCACCCCAAGACACTTCTAAAAACTATAGATGCGTGCATCTCAGATACGCTGAGATATGCTCCACACAGAGCGACTCAGGTCAGTGTTTTGATTTATTGAAAAACATGTTCAACGCCATGCAATTAGTGATAATTGACATTGAAAGATTTTTCTTTCTGTCATTAGGTTTAATATTTGATTAGTATTGCATGAAAGTTTATACGCCAATTGATAAACTGCAGGTGCATTGTAGTTTTTGGTTTGAAGGGAAGTTGTGTGGGTGTACTCACTTAAGGGCTGTACTACGAAGCCAGATTAGTGTGTTAGCAAGGTATTATATAGCAAGGTTTATTAAAACTACCCTAACCCTAACCCTAACTACACAGAGAAACTGTCATTATTGACTTTGTCCTGTTTTAGGGGTGTAACGATGCACAAAAATCACGTTTCGATGCGTACTTCGGTTGTGAGGTCATGGTTAGATTCATTTTCGGTACAGTATGGGAACTAGGGCTTGGAATCGATTCAAATTTCAAGATTCAGTTCTGATTCTCAAGATTCAGAATCGATTATCACGATACAATTCAATACAATTTGATTTGTCATTTTGAGCTAGAATCTGAATTAAATGACTGCTTAGTTATGCAACACATCCATCCTGGCAGCAGTGTTTCCCATCGGGTTAATATAATGTAACAAATATAACATTTGAAGACATTTATAACTATTATATTGTAGCTATTTTTGACACTGTGCTTATTACTTGTTTCACATCAGTTCAGGTTTATTTCCTCAGAGATATCAGCAGAACTATGTTTTTAAAAAACAACAGTCATTTAATTTTACATTTAACAAAGACTTTCAGCTCCACAGTCTGGATCATTTTGAACCAGACTGTGGAGCTGAAAGTCTTTGTTAAATGTAAAATTAAATGACTGTTGTTGGGGCACAAAACCGAACCGAGTCGTTTGTTTCCGCTGGTTTTGTTCTCAGACATTAAGACTTTAATGTGTATCCTGATGCCCTGTGTTACAACGAAAATGCACACTAATGAACAGAGTTGTAGTTTTGCACAGATTGAATGAGATACAGCAGCACACAGGAGTTGTTGTGAGATCTTTAAGTAATTTCTCTACTAAATGCGTGCTGTGGAATCATCTGCTTTAGTTGGATCTTACTGCTTATTTGCAGTAATTACTTCATAATTAATGGTCTTTAAATTCAAAGGTTACCAAAAAACACCTGATGAATCAGAAACAGTTATGATTTTTAAATACTTTTTTATTATGCAGGTGAATGAGGCAAGTGGACCCACACCAGACGATGACTCCCATCCTGCATCTGAGGGGAGCCCCACACTGCTGTGAGAAACATCTGGCTCCTGGTTCCACCTCTGACAAGCTAGCAATGTTGTTAAAGGGATAGTTCAGTACAGCTTTTTCACAGCTTCGGGAGACTTCAACAGCTTTTTCAGCTGAAACCCCATTTCATTTTCATTCATCCCCACCCACAGTCCATAGGCTCCCAGTGCTGAAGACCAGTTCAAATTCATGAAAATAAATAAATTCATGTTGTGAAACATTTTTTGGGTTTGTAGTCCAATTCTATTTTGAAGTAAATTATCAGTGATCCCACTGACCAGTGCTCACTCAGGAAACATTAATCCTGAAATTGAAAGGTGATGTCATATTTCAATGTTTAAATATCATAACATAACATTGTTAAAACATTTTCAAAGCATGTTATCCAGTTCTTAAGTAGTATAATTCTGAAACTCAGCTGTAAACATTTTAAAGAGCATTTGGGTATAAGGTTGTAGCAATGTTTTCATTAGTAACATTGTAAAAATGTTATCACAAAATGTTGTTTAGAGAACGTTCCTCCATAACGTTCTGGGAACTTAAAGAAAACTACCCGCTAAAAACATCAGTAAAATATTAGGATATAATGTTATAGCAATATTTTAATTCAATATTTTAAGAATGTTATCACAAATCATTTTTAGAATGTTTTTAGAGAACGTTCGTCCATAACGTTCTCAGAACTTAAATAAAACTACCCGCAAAAAACATTGTAAGAACATTAAAGGTAACATTCTCAGAACATTTTTAGAACAAAAAATTGCTAGCTGGGATGTGACATAATGTCTAACGTTAGTCTAACACTAACTAAATATGTGACTGTAAATACACATAAAGTTACTTACCAGTCCAAGAGAAGAAGCTCTAGCTCCTTTCACCTCTCGCAGGGCTCTTCACCTTGGAAATGAAAGATCGAGGCTGACCCGGGTCTCTGTTTCCCGTAGCTTTCGAGAGGTGCACGCTGCTCATAGGGGGAGTGGGTTAACGGTTCCGGTGGAGGAGAGGAGGAGGTGTTTCACATGCATTAACATGAACACGCTGCCGGTACGGCTTCCAAAACAGAGGCTCCAGAACAATGCACACAGAGGGCGTGTGACGTAACTCTCTACTCCAGATGTCAATACACCATTAGTTGTTTACATAGCAAAAATAAAATTCCTGAAAGCTAATAAAGCTGTATTTCGCATATAGCCCCTTGAACTTTCCTATAGCCACATTAGAGGTGAATTGACTTACTGCAAATGCAATACCAATATTTCTTACTGCTGCTGCTTCACATTAAAAGTGTTCAACTGGTGAAATGTATGCTGATTTTTATAGTAAAGCAGCAACAAGTATTGTATTTGTCACCATAGTTACCACCAAAAGTGATAGTTGATTATAAATGTATCTAAAATTAATAGAAGGCTTCCTTAAAACAGATACCCAGTTGCCTGTTTTAGCTGCCCAATAAGTGTTTGCTGTATTATTAAATTGCATTTGCCAAATTAACCAGGACTGAAATCTTAAGGATTACAACATAGCACATTTTTCGTTGCACATTGTTCCATATGTTGAATGTTTGGACTTCATATGCAGAATGATTCCAGTTAGATGGCTGTTTTCACATTAATTTGCTGAAGGGTGAAAGTGTGTCTGTACTCACCTTAAATCTCAGTTTCAGATTTGTGATATCACAAATTAGTTAGTATTGAGTGGTGGTCCAGTATGCAATAAACACAGGTGTGATGTGAAAATGTGAAGACGTCAGTGTATTGAGCACAAAGTTGTCAGTGAAATGGAGACATGTATTAAACAGTTAAGCTTGTGAAATTAATACTACTTGCATATTTATATATTTAGGTTTTTTTCAATCAGGGAGAATAAGTATTTCAAAATTTGTATAAGGTATTCTGACTTTCTTACAGACTATTTTTGTATGTCTTGAAATATGTCTGGAAGTGACCTTTAACTATCTCCTCACATTCAGTCAGGGAGGATAAATGCATACTTGCAGTTCCAAAAATGTATTGTCAAATAATCCTAGTTTAACAGCAGAAAACATTTTCTTTTCAATTCCATTTCTTTTCAGATATGTGCAACATCTAGCAAAACAGCCTGACCACACTTCATGCAAATTAAATAAAGTGAGCTCATTTAAATCTTGTTGTGAAAACTGAATCAAAAAACTGGAGTGACACAAAATTTTGTACCCCTACCACTAGCAGATTAAGTGAATATCCTTCTAAGTCTGCGACATTACAATTTGAGTTACATACCATTCCACAGTAAGGTCCAACAGGCAGTGAGGAGGTATCTGGGCCGTCATACAGCTTCAAGAAGTTGTTGTGACAATCTCCAGGGTCATCCTCACTGATTTGGGTAAAGGTGACAGTCACCACCCTCTCTGGGTGTCATGATGCCCCATTCACAGTTGGTATTGTTGGGATAAGTGCCTGGGTAGTTGGGACTTGCAAATTACAGAGTGCCACCACAACCTAGTAGACACAAACATATTGAGATGCTTTATCTAAAATAAAAAAAGAACAAATGGTATGCAAACAGGACGATGGAAACCATCATCCCTGTTTTATGTTTTTAGTATTTGTATAGTTTTTTAGTAACCATGGAAAAAACAGAATCATCTACCACCAAACGATACATTAAGTACAATTTAGGATATTTAACTGTACAGCTTCTTCTCTATCACATAGAGCTTCTACAGATCTACATTCATGTGGGCATACCGTATTGTGTTACACTTCCAGACCTGGTCAAGAACGTCAATGACTATCACTGTATACACCTGCAGGACAAGCTCCATGATCTGGAAAATAACAAGTCATTTGTTAAAGTCTTATTTGGAAACAGTCACTCACAAGTACTGTATGCATGTGTGACACCTTCAAATGTATAGTGTATAGTTAAGGTGGAATGATAATTTCTTCGATTTTGTATTCACCAAGTTGAGCACTTGTAGATGAGCTGCAAGACTTCTGCTCCTCTGACAATAAACACAATTTATATAAATGATCAGTGTCTGCTTTTCCTGTATAAAATTAGTAATGTGTGACAACTTATTCCTAAGAAGTCTTAGAGCTCTTCTGATGTCATTTGGGCAAATGATGCAGTGAATGATCATCACATGTAAATTTCTAACCTAATATGTGAAAGGGTGAATTGTGCATTTTTTTCATGTGACGATAATTGTGAAGAAGAAACATTTGATTTAAATGAAAGAGAAATCTTCATCCTATCATAACCTCTGCTGAGATTCTGACCATGCATTTATCTAATAATCTCTCTCTTGTTAATTCTTGATTTATAGAATTGGAACCTCTTACACGGAACTAACAAACCAACTCTTCACCAGGTTAAAAGCACTAAAGTTTAAGGATCTGGTTTCGCTTCAACTCTTCAAATCATGTACAGAGTTAAAAACCACAGACTGTAAAAAGAATGGACGTAGCACCCGTGACGTCACCCATTGGGGGAGTGTGTTTTGTGCCTCTACTATGGGCATTTGGACTGCGCCATCTTGGATTTTAGTGGGCGTGTACTGTCCATATTTGGAGGAGAGACGATAACTCTACGGGTCAGCCGGGGTCAGCCGGCCGAGATCCCGCCCACTGAACTTGAATTAACCGCGCCGAACTGAGCTAGCCTAAGGCTAATCAGCTAGGCTAGGCTAACAAGCAGCTATTGGCAGCAGCTACACGGTAGTCCAGCCTCCAGCACAGCGACCTGACAGCGACCGACTCGACCGCAGGTAACGTTAAGTTCCTTATAAAAAAAAAATATAACACCGCAGCACTAGAAATAATGATTAATGTTTTATTGAGATTATACTACATAAGAAATAAAGTTAAATAAGCCCGATGGGGACCAAAACTAATCTTAACCCTCAGATCCTGTTGTTTTCAAACACACACCATGATAAAGTTAAAATTACAATATATATATTTTTGTTGCTTAGGGTTAGGTGTCTTCTAATGAATGATGTGTAATATTATCAATATTTTTTACAATTTAACCCTTTCATGGCCTGTTTTAGTGAGGGACCGCTAATAAAATAAAATAATAAAATAAAAATAATTTTGTTTCCTTCAACTATTATGAGAACAGTCATATGTCTATACTTATATAGGTCACATATGTGGTATTTTATTAGCATAATGTTTGCTCTATTGTGTATGTATTTTTTTTGTCATGTACAGCACTTCATAGTAGCGGGTTAGATCCTGTTTTTAAGTTAGGCTACCAGAGCGTAGAGACCATTTCTGATGCAGTTTGTTATCTTTCTTTTTAGAGGTGTGCATTCGGAGACTGGTCATAAGACGTTGCTGTACTGACTTTTATGTGTTTTACACAGGTATGTGAGTTCCCCTTTTTGTTA
Source organism: Scomber japonicus (assembly GCF_027409825.1). Taxonomy (NCBI): domain Eukaryota; kingdom Metazoa; phylum Chordata; class Actinopteri; order Scombriformes; family Scombridae; genus Scomber; species Scomber japonicus. Next base: position 28,138,818 of record NC_070587.1, on the reverse strand, counting down.
TTTTTTCATGTTAATTATAATATATAAACAAAACTGCTGCTGGCGGGTAGAAAAATATTTCTGTGATTGCAAAATTGATTGTATTTTGTTTTATTGATTTAATTTAGCAACAGTGCAGCTCAATACCCGCTGACTAACGTGTTACGACGAGCAAACGTGGTCACAGTGCGTGGTTAGCCTGGGCGCGTTACGGCTGTATATTCACCTACATCTCCCTTTCCAGACACCATGTCTTTGGCTGCTACCCCCACCAAAGGGTTGGAACCGAAGGGGAAAGAGGCTGCATCCCGCCCGTGCGTCCATCTCGGGCCGGGACCCTCATACCATGTGCATCGCGCGCATGGGTTAGGGTTAGGGTTAGCATCGCTGGCCAACTCCCAGGCGTGTAGCCACTGTGCGTCGATGCCAGAAAAGATCCTGGAAAGAAAGCTGAGAGTGGCGGTGGCTAACAACCAGGACCCATTCCTGACAGGAGCCACCCCACAGACAGCAACCATCACACATCAGCCACCAGCTACTAAGGGCTGGGGCGACATGATGGATGATGAGGCCAAAGAAATGCCTCCCCTATTCGAGGACCTCCTTAAAGGGAAGCCTGGCTGTGAGGACGCAGAGGGTCGACATGGACGAAATGGAGGAAGAGGAGGATGATTCCACCGTTCCTGTCCAACAGTCCAGACCCCCCAGCGCATCAGATACTGCTCCAGTAGACAGTAATCTATATGAAGTCTGCAAACAGGCTGCAGCAAAGCTAGGGGTACAGTGGCCAGCAGCCCAGGACGCTGAGGGGACAGAGAGAGATTTGTATGATGGCAAAAGAGCAAACCACCAGCCCAGACATCATCAGACCAACTCCTGCCGCCAGTACCAGCTTGCATGAGGGAAATGAGCCGGTACTGGTCCAGCCCATTTAGGAGTAAGCTTCCAACCAAGGGCTACTCTATGCTGGAGATCCACGGTATAGGGAACTGGGGCTGGCCGAGCCCCCAGTAGAGGAGCCTTTGGTGGCTTTTCACCTCCACCCCAACTGACGCTCTCTCTCAGCCTCCTCCACCACTTCCCTGCCTGGCAAAGCGGAGCGTCTCACCGCCTCCATTTTCCAGAGGATGTACAAGTATGCAGCACAGTCAGTATGCTCCCTGAATGCAGGCACACTGCTGTCTGCATACCAGGCAGAGATCCTGGAGGAGATGGGTCGACAACTGGACTCAGGGGCACCTAACCCGGCCCTCTGGGATGAGAGCTGTGTTGTTATCGACCTCATCCAACGCTCCTCACGAGGCGCGGTGCAAGGCTGCGGTCGTGTGATGGGGCTGGCAGTCTCAGGTGAGAGAGCCTTGTGGCTGAACCTCTCAGGCCTGAGCGACGGTCAGAAGGCAGAGGTGATGGACGCGCCATATGACCCCACCAAAGGTCTTTTTGGTCCAGCGCTGGAAAAAACTGAGGGAGACCAGCACCCTCAGGAAACAGGAAGGCGAAGCCTTTGACCTCTGTCTTCCATGGAAACCCACCCCTCATCCCCCTCAGGGTCCAAGATCTCGCTTTGCTGCTGCGGCTGCAGCAGTAAGTGGAAGACAGTGGGGAGGCAGACCACAGAGGCAGGCAGCTGGGCAGCTGGGCAGCAGCCTCAACAGCAACCTCAGCAGAACCAAAAGCTATGGGGCAAACACTCCTTCGCTGCAGTGGCAGCAAGAAACCGTCCTCAACACCCCAGGGGTGGGAAGAGGAAGCTGGCGCCCTGACAACCCCAGCTTCTCCCTCCCCCCTCCCATGAAGAAAAGAAGGGAGTCAGGGGTGAATCAAATCCCCGTAGTTCAAGAGACTGGCAGTCCTGTGTGGTCCAGAGGTCTCTCTGTTTCTCTCCCCTCATGTTCAAGAGGAGGAGAGTCGGGGACAGAAGGTAACAGTGTCACCAAGCACTTTCACCTTGTTTAATAAAAATAAAACTCACACCCTCGCAGCCAGGCTCAGAGCCAAGGGCGAGTTGTCTTCCCCAAATCAAAGAGAAAAACAAAATAAAGACAAAACTGCCATGCCCCCTCAATTCCCACAGGGGGAGCCCACACTCCTCTGATGGGAGACGGATTCCGCCAGTCGCGGCAAGTGACGTCACCACGGTGCAGCGATGTAAGCACGCTACCTGCCCGGGCGGTGAGATGGCGCGCATGCGCAGTTCATCCATGGGTTTCGTCAAGTGTTTCTCAGGGGTACAGACAACAATTTGCCATGAAACCACCCAGGTTCAACAGTGTGGTGGCTTCAGTAGCCAAAGGGGATGCAGCTCGAGTTTTACAGGACGAAATAGCATCGCTATTAAACAAACAAGTGATCAGAGCTGTCCCGAGCGAGGAAGCTCAACAGGGTTTTTACTCCTGTTACTTCCTCATTCCCAAGAAAGAAAGCTCATCCCTTCGCTCCATTTTAGATCTCCGTGTGTTAAACAGACACCTACGAAAATAAACGTTCAGGATGTTCACACACAAAGTGCTCTGTCAATCAATCCGTCCAGGTGACTGGTTTGTTACGATCGACCTCAAGGACGCATATTTTCATATCGCCATTTATCCCACGCACAGAAAATTTCTCAGGTTTGCTTTTCAGGGCAAAATCTACGAGTATCAGGCCATCCCCTTTGGGCTGTCACTAGCTCCCAGAGTGTTCAGCAAATGTGTGGAAGCAGCACTGTCTCTGTTACGGAGCAGCGGTATCAGAATATTTTCGTACATAGACAATTATCTTCACGCTATCAGAGGGGAGGTTAATGTCCCTAACACAGTGTCTCTCTCTATTCAGGCTGGGGGAAGTCGTGTCATTCAGACTATGCCTACGCCTGCTCGGCCTCATGGTGTCAGTGATTTCTGTTGTGCATCTGGGGTTACTGATGATGAGGGATTTTCAGCGTTGGGTTGCAGCACTGCGCCTATGCCCACACCGTCATCTCAGCCGCAGGTTAAGAATAACATTGGCATGTGTGGCCAACACATCCGCAGGTGGTGGAGCAAATTTGGTTGAGATACGGCCGGGCAGCCGTAGATCTGTTCGCCTCACAAGAAAACGCGCAATGTCCACTGTTTTTCTCCCTGTTGGACACAAATGCACCTCTGGGTGTGGATGCTCTGGCACACCCATGGCCACACGTACTGCTTTATGCGTTTCCACCGCTCAGCCTGATCTCCCCGATTCTAGTAACAAGAGTCGGGGAGATCACTGTGACAGTGAGGGAACAGGGCCTGTCATCATCATGCTATCATGATAGCGCCACGGTGGCCGTCCAAACATTGGATGGCAGAAGTAATACAGCTGCTAGTGGGCGAGCCGTGGCCGCTCCCCATACGCAGGGATCTTCAGTCCCAGGCGTGAAAATCTACCACCTGCACCCAGACCGCATGGCACTCTGGGCTTGGCCCGTGAGAGGTGGAATTTGAGCACTGCAGGCCTGCCAGCGCAGGTCATTGACACCATTCAGAACGCAAGAGCCTCCTCCACTCACTCTCTTTACAGTGGTAAATGGCGTGTTTTTGAGGAGTGGTGTGTGAAACATATCATCCCTTTTCAGTGTTCAGTGGTGGACCTGCTGTGTTTCCTGCAGGATTTGGTGGACAAAGGGAAGGCTTTTTCCACTGTTAAGGTGTATTTGGCTGCCATTTCAGCGTGTCATGTGGGCTATGGAGATAAGCCCGCAGGGCAACATCCCTTAGTCTGTCATTTCATGAAAGGTGCACAGCGCAAGCTCCCAGTTTCCAGAACCCTGGTTCCCCTGTGGGAGCTGTCCGTGGTGCTGGATGCCCTCCCTCTCCACCCATTTGAGCCTATGGAGGTGGCAGAGATGAGGTTTGTTTCACTGAAAACAACTTTGCTCTTAGCTTTAACCACAGCAAAGCGGGTGAGTGACCTACGGGCTTTATCCATACGGCCTTCCTGTTTACAGTTTGTACCGGGGCTCTCCAAGGTCTGTTTGAGGCCCAACCCATGCCTTCGTGCCAAAGGTGGTGGAGTCAGGTTACAGGTGTCCCACAGTGGAGCTGTTGGCTTCCCACCCACCCCCATTCTCCTCAGCGGAGGAGAAGAAGTTTAACACATTATGTCAGGGCGCTCCATGTGTGTCTGAGTAGGACAGCAGGGTTCAGGAAAGATGACCAGCTGTTTGTGTCCTGGGCCACTCCCCATAAGGGAAAGCCTTTCTCCCGCCAGAGGTTGTCCCACTGGATTGTGGAGGCCATATCTCTGGCTTATGGGTGTAGGGGTTTGCAGCCCCCCAGGGTTTGAGAGCTCATTCCAACAGAAGCATGGCCACATCATGGGCCCTTTTTAGGGGAGTCTCAGTGCAGGACATTTGTGCGGCGGCGAGCTGGGCTCTGCCCCACACTTTCATAAGGTTTTACAGGCTGGATGTCTCAGGGCCATCTGTAGCACAGGCGGTGCTGGGGGCAAACGGACCAGGGTCTGTATAGCAGCCACTGCCAGGCTTTAAATAAATTGTTTAGAGCTTCGGGAGATTTATGCAATCCGGGAGTGGTCTATCTCCCATAGTGAAACACCGAACAAAGTTAGAAAAATAACGTTGGGTTACTTAACGTAATTCCTGGTTCTTTGATAACAGAGTGAGGTGTTTCACCATCATGTCCCTCCTCGCACAGGCACGGAAAGAAACCATTCTAGAATGAGTTGAGAGGGGCAGGTCGGCTGTGGTAGTGTGAGGGGGCGGGGCCCCAGCACAGCTCGACCTATCTGTCACTGACAGACGTGTCATTGGAGCTTCCTTAGTTGGTCACGCCAAGGCGATTCCCATAGTGAAACACCTCACTCTGTTATCAAAGAACCAGGGATTACGTTAAGTAACCCAACGTATTTCCTTATTTGTAAAACCGATACCAAAGTATAACTTCAAAAGATGCTCAACATTCCTCAGTTTAAGGCAGGGGGAATAGGCTACTGCTCTGTATGAGTTCTCATAAAACTACTACTTTATTCTTGTAATATTTATTCTCGTAATATCATTACTTTATTCTCGTCGACCTAATATAACTTTATTCTGGTCATTAAAAAAAAAATTCTCTTAGTCTGGCCCTAATACTAAATGTTCAGAAATCGTTTGTATTTTCTTTTAGCACCTTATGGGCTTCAGAAAATAGGTTATTAACATTATAAAAACTATAAACAAACGGTCCATCAGACCGTTGCGGTGACAGGGAGAGGAGTTTTATTTTTTATTTAGGCCTATATTTATTGTGCTCTTGCCTTGATGACAAATCCAGTCTCAGAATATGAGAAAACGGTTTGCCAGTGATTTTATCTTTTATTATTCTAAATATGAAAAGACAATCAAACCATTTTTAAATTTCTGCTCATTTGACAAGATATCCAAATATCCACTCGTTTTTTGGGTGGATTCAATTAAATTATTCTTCTTAGTTTTTTTATTATTTATATAGATTTTATTATTTTTTAGTTACTGTAAGTTTACAGTATTCTATAACATAATGATGTGGTTGTCACCTCCAGTTTTCACCTGGTTCATTGTCTGTGAGCAGCACACACTGATGCAGCTCCACCATGTGAAACATAGTTGTTTAATGCAGAGATCATCATCATCATAGACATGAAGAAGATCTCTATTAAGACTTTGCTTTCTTGCATTGAACCAACCAACACTAGCATAACGTTGCTGTCGTGTACATGTAAACAGCACGCAGGTGTTTGAGGTGGAGCTGCAGGGTTGAGTGGAGGTGTGTGGGGAAGCTAACAGCTAACACAACAGTGTCCTACAGCTGCTACATCTGTAGCTTACTGACAAAGCAACCCTATCCTCCTTTCAGTGTCTGGACCTTTTATATAGAACAGTGAGGAGGAATAAAGTAGTAGTATTCCTGCAGTGAACAGATTCTCTGGAGAGGAGCATGATGACAGCTAACAGCAGCAGAGACTAACGTTAGCTGCTCCTTTTCGCGGGCTGCCCATGCCTGCTCTGTGTTTGTTGTGATTATTATTCCTCTGTAATTCTCATCGGATTTGCATTGATCTCATGTATGGCCTTTTGGCAGTCAAATTGACGGAAATCCATCACAGCGACGGATAACCTTGATCCCTGGTTATATAAAACAGGGTCAGTATTTACTTTCTGTACTTTATTCAGATATTAAGGTTTTTCCTATTGATCAGCCAAAATGTCCTCATTACATCCACAGTGAGTTCTAGTCCTTATAAAACAGCACGATAACTACAACAGTAGTAGTAGTTAATGTAAGTGATAAATGCAGCTTTCAGTGTCCTTTGCACAAAAAAAATCAATGTGGATCCACACTGGTCATACAGTAAATAAAATTTATTTTCATAGTTCAGACAACACACAGATTCCTCAGTCAAATGGAAATAAAAAGGTCAGAGTGATCCCAGCTGGTGTCAGTCCATGGACACTTCTCTCCTCAGTCAGCAGACAGGCCTGCATTTAATACGGCTCATGACGCTGAGGGAAAGCAGCTTCATAAATAAAGGCTCCTCTGAGGTGTGTGTGTGTGTGTGGGTGTGTGTGCGTGCTGTTGTGTGTAGTTTGTGTGGCATAGAGTTGGTTGGGCAGAGGTGTGTGTAGAGGCTCATTTGCGTTGCACTTGTGTGAAGGATGAGGGTAGCTGGATGGGTTGGGCAGACTGGAATGGCTGGACGGGTTTCTTTCTTGAGTCTGGGGAGACCCTCTGGACCGCAGCGGGCAGAAGCTGGTTCCGTTTGATGATCTGCAGAGCCAGCTGGGTGTTTCCTGAGGACACAGCACACACTCACATACTGAACAATGCAACAGCTATGAGCTTTTTGAACTCTGATGAGACCAGTATCATTATGAGTTCCAGTATGGATTTATCAAAGTGACACTTGTTGATAACACTTTTTTTTTTAAATAAGCCAAACTATCTATATATCAGTGTGTAATCAGTGCTGTGCATGAACTTATCATTCCTTCCTTCTCTGCTCAGTTTTTTTCTAACAACTCTTCACTGTTTGTTGTGGAATAAAAAGGCAAAATCTCTCTTTCTACACAGTAGTTACATCAAATAGAGAAACAGAGAGTGTGTGGGATGGCTGACCGTTCTGCAGCTCCAAGTAGACTCCCAGTAGGATGGCTTCAGGGGGAATCTCCTTGGTGTTTACCATAGACGCAGCCTAATGAAAACAACACAGCTGGTCAAGCAGACTTACTGTTTTAAAACTCTGTCTGTACAGAAAGTAATAATTGAGACATTTAATGGGCACTTCCAGGACCTGCTGATGTCATTAAAAGTTACCATGGTTACCTGATGCAGGCACTTTCGGGCCTTGTCATATTCGCTCCTCAAACAGTATGCGCTGCCCAGGTTGAAGAGCATCATGGCCCGAGCTGATGTCACACTGCTAGGGTAACACAGGGGGGTCTGCTTCCCTGCTACACACACACACACACACACAAAATGGGAAGTATTTATTTATGATATGCTGATATGTAATTTATCTGATTGTACTGTACATCAGATTTACACTCTTACTATTAGACTTTTTGGTCTATTTAAACTGAATAATGCATAATTGCCCATTGGATAAAATGATAAAAGTCCACTTACAGGACTCGACAGGCTCATCTCCTTTATCAGACCCTGTGGACAATAACAACACAAGCATTATTATTAAAGGGAGCCACACAGACTCTGTGACATGCTTTTTCCTTGTTTTGTTGATGTGTGAAATCAGCAGACCTTGGTCTTGCTCGCTGGTCAGCACCCCCATTGACACATCGCTGACATTCTCTGGGTTGAGGTGAGCAATAGCATCAGAGATCCTGTCCAATGAGATGAGGGCTTCAGCAGCATAGAGGTGACCCAGGAACCTGAACATGCAGCAGAGAGAGGAAGAAGAAAGAGGCACTGATCAATCAATACTTTAAAGACTGTGTAATGTGAATTCAGACATTTTCTTCTAAACACATTAAATAGGTCATAAATGTATTTCTAAAAAAGGTGTAAAAAGCATTTCAACCATTTAGATTTGAATTGTGGAGCTAGGCTTCACAAACTGTGTTTCAACATTTCTGTGTTCAGGATTTAGTGGTTAGCATAAACCCGTCCCTGCTGCTGTAGAGGTATAAATACATTCAGCACACACAGGTTGACAGGTGACACTTGGTAGGGGGCGGGGTTTCAGCGGGCTCGGTGGGCACTCCCACAGCGTTTGGGAGCAGAGAAAGAGGCTGATTTTTACACAACTTTGAAGCCTAATTTCATATATTTGGTGATTTTTTTAATCATTCAAATTTGGCAGGGTGATTAACAACACACTTTTCTGTGGTATGTCAAACTCAGAACACATATTTATTCTTACTTTACACAGACTTTAAATGATGTGTGGTTGCAGAAAGGAATAGTGTGTAGACCTTCTCAGCACTTACTTGAGGGATCCTGAAACCTTGGTTTGATGGAGCAGTTTCTCAGCATGGTTTAGAGCCATCAGGTTGTCTCCCAGTGCTAATGCCACATAGGCACTACAGGCCAGGATGGAGCATCTATACATCAATAAATGACATTACTGATCAACTGTACAGCTTTCTGGCTCCCGCAGGACATCTACAGTTCTGAATGATGGAGGTGAAGGACATGAAATGGAAACATTACCTGAGGTTTTCTACCTCCTGTTTTCTGAGAGGAGACGATGGAGCTGCAGACAAGAACTTATCTGCCTCCTGACCTTTCCCACTACAAAACACAGAACACATTCATCAGAGCTCAATCTGAGCTGGATCATATCAACCAAACAATACACACATTAACTCAGTCACCTCTGCTCCTAACAGCTGTTCAGATGGTTTCATGTCCGATGAGGAGCGGTGGTGTGAAATATAGCCAACACAATATGTCAACAAGTTACTGGCTCAAATTATTTAGTGTTTCACTAGAAATCTTTTATCATTATGCATCTATTAATTTATTCATGTATTTACACAAGAAAGTTGTCATGCCATGGCTCTTTGCATGAAATATAATTAATTTGCAGTTGTTCACATTGTATGATAAAAAAAATCTCATTATATTATATTATAATATATTATGCTCTAGTTGCATTGCATGTCTTAGGACAATGAACTTGGGGGAGACTCGCAAAAATTGGATTTTTCATTATACATTATGAACAACTGCAAATGAATATACTCATGTATGGATTGCCATGACATGTTTTGTTTTGCAGTTCAAACCACATGTAAGTGGCATGAAGGTAAAAGGTGACATCACACCTCCAAACATCACTTACTGAACTGTTCTCATAGATAACAGATAAGTGAGGTGTGTGTGTGTGTGTGTGTGTGTGTGTCTGACCTGCATGCGTCACTGTTCTCGCTGCCGCTCTCTGTGCTTCCTGATTGGCTGGAGCTCTTGGAGCCGTTTTCTGTCTTCATGTCCTGCTGCTGGTGTTCAGGCAGCAGCAGCAGAGCATTCCTCAGGCAGATGGCTGCAAACTCCATACTGGCTACTGGGATAGCTGCTGACTGGCCTTCACTGTACAAATACACACATTCAGTGTAGTCACTGGGCCCAATTCTCATCACACATTTATAAGCACCATTATTACAGTCATGTAATATAGTTAAACTAATTGACTCAAACATAAAGAAACATTTCTAAATGCTCAGAAAATGTAGCTATAGTCAATCAATTTAAATGCATTCTGTGAAGTTTTAGATATGTGGATGTGCAATATGTTTCCTGTGAGTGGACACTGACCTGTAGATGGTATTCTGGGTAGACTGTGATGCCAGGACAATCTTGCGATGGTAGCCCTGCCCGACAATAGACTGAACTATACCTTTTTTACAAGGTAAACCTTTGCTCTCCTGCTCTGAACCCTAGAAAAACACACACAAAGACCATAAATAATAATAATAATAATAATAATAATAATAATAATAAAAGATGAACCACTGTGCTTTCTCCATTATTTAATGTCCGTGAATAATAACTGAAGCAGAAGCATTATCCCAATCTGATATTACTCTAGTTAAGGTGAAATAACCAATCAATCAATCTTCATTTAAACAGTGCTTAATCACAACAGAAGTGATCTAAAGGCACTTTTCACATAGAGTGCTTTGAGTAATCCAACCTCATTGATTCTGAACACACTATTTTTTTTGAGAAGCAAAAAAAACTAATTTGAGCCCTCAATTTAATAAATTGTGCGATGTCCTATAGAGGACACCAAACACATTCAGTCAGTTGGAAGTTTGGAGAGCAACAAAGAAAAGAAAGGTTCTTTGACTTATTGTACATCCACCTGTTTCCATTAAGTGTCCCAGAATACTGAAGCTGAGTCTTTTTTTTTAACCCTAACCCTAGCATAAGAACGTGTTCTCCTTTATTCTACAGAATTATATATGGGATTTCAGAGATAACACAGTGTTGTAGTCCAAAGATCAAGATAAAACCTTATTAAATCCAAGTCATACACAGTGAGGGTGATTTCTGTTAAACTGACAGCACAAATTAGCTTTTTCCCTCGAAGGCTCCAAAATAACCAGTACAAATAAGGAATAACAGGAAAAATCATTCAAATCTGAATGCTTAAAAAATCCTCAACAAGCAATGAAGTACAGTTAAACTCTGAATGTTGATGTGATTGAAGTCGTACCCCCTTGTTAGCAGAGATGCAGCACTCTGCCAGCCGTAGCCACAGTCGAGGGTTGGAGTGATAGACCTGCACCGCCTCCATCAGACACTCAAATGCTGCCAGAGGCCTGCCAATGTGCAGCAGCTGAATGCCACAGTTATACAGCAGCTCATAGCGCTTGTTGGCTAGTAGAGCACACATGGGGATACCTGTGAACTTCTTAGCTGGATGATAAAAGGAACAAAAGAGGAAAGGGACTTGTTACTATTTGTAGACACCGACACACACAATCTGTTCTTAATTTCTCAGCTGTAGGTGAGTGTTTGTGAGTCTTTGTTTTGACAAGTTAAATGAAAAGATAAAAACAATAGAGTGTTGACACCACCAAAAGAGACTAAGTGCATTCATGTTCTTTGTGCCATGATAAAAACTCATTCTCTCCACAGAAATAGAATGAAGGTGAATTAACTTCTATTAATGGCGCTCAAAGTATTAAACAAACATATTTTAAATTCATCAGTCAATGGTTTTCATCAATGATTTCTTTGGTAGAAAGTTCCAGTGGAAATGAGGAGCACATAGTGTTTCTGCAAAGACACTGTCTGCTGTTGTTGTTCTTAAATGTCACAAATGTAATTTGATAGCCGTCCATTTCATTACTGTGGAGGCAGAAATCTGAGCCTGGACTAATGCATGGAGCAACACCACCAAGGAAAAGTGTTCAAGCATGTAACACAAAAGTCTGGTCCACTGTATGTTTGGTTTTTTAGGGGTGAAGTGACCCTTTAAACGCTGCTGTACAAAACAGCTTGTGTTCAGTGGTTTCCATCAGTGACCGGATGTAATCATGAAAGAAAATGAAGTTGATGAAAATTCTGGGAAAGACGAAGTGTATTAAAGATATTGAGCAGAGAATGATGATTGGTTTTGTTGAAGCTGCAGTTCATCCAGGCTGAATACAGCTGCTGTTCTATGAAGGAGCTCACTGCAGACTCTCTAAATTCACCTCTCAAGCCTGCAGGAGATGAAATGGAGAGTGTCACCAGAAAGCCAGTAATGAGACAGTGCTGGCTGTGACTCACATTGCCCGTTGCTGCCGTCTCCCAGTTGTGCACATGTGTGGTCGTTCTCTTGCAGTGCCTTCTTGAAGTAGAAAATGCCTAGATTATGTTTCCCCATTGCAAAGTGAATGCAGCCCAGATTGTTCCAGAACATACAGCGAACACATTCACCTGAATGAGACAAGACAATCATTATGAAGCAGCATTGATCCAATAATGACACATAAGCAGTCTGACCCAGGACAGGTCAAACCTAAACTAGCAGACTTATCACAGCAGGCCATCAGCTGTGAGAGTGTGTGTATAGTAGTTGGTACCTGTCTTGATGGGTCCAGGATGCTCTGCAATGTTGGAGCTGTTCAGCAGCTTCACTGCTTTTCGGTAGTTTCCTCTCAGGTACTCAAAGTTACTCTTAAGGAAGAGTGAGGGTGCAGACTGATGGAGGGGACAGGAAACACATCAGAGTATGCACTTTCACATGCTGTGACACTAACACATAATATCAGTGTTATTTCTGATAGAGAATTCTTTATCACCTTTGTCTCTTAGATTATGACAATGTGCAGCACATGAGATAAAAGCCTAGTAACAAAAACATAGGTACTGTCTCCAGAAAGGCATGTCATGTAGGTTTGTTAGCTGACAGTGTTAAAGTAAAGAAGCATCAAATGGTTGGTTTATCATACATAACTGTGGCTGTATGATCGCTGCTTTGCCCTATAATGTGTGTACTGTAATGTGTGTTATATTAAGAGGCCCACTCCAACTCTCTTTGGCCTGTGTCCAAATAAGCTTGGAGTTTTGGGATGAGCCAACATGGGTAAGAAAGTCAATCTAAAAGGTCATGTATGGCTCTGGGCCCTTAGTTTCCAGTGTCTTGGGCATGTATGACTCTAGTGTCTTGTGGCTATTTGTGAAGAGAAATTATATTGGACCATTTGATTAATCCTCATTATTCTACACCCATGTGAGGCAGCTCACCAGATACTTTTTTTCCTTTTAAGAAATAAAAAATAAACTACGATCTGCATTTGGACAGCTGAACTAGAGATGTTTATACAGGCCTTTATCACTTCTCACATCAGCTACTGTAACACACTGTTTTCCTCTCAGTATCCTTTGATTGTCTACAGACAATCCAAAATGCTGCTGCAAAACTTCTGACTCGATGGGCTGACATTACTCCTGTTCTTAAATCTCTTCATTGGCTTCTCAGACTCACCTGGCAGAAAACCTGCATGATTGAGGCAGCTGCCTTCCACTGGATATAATGGCCTAACCTTCAAAAGTTGAGTTAAGTTCCACAATGATGCAGCAGCAAACAATGAGACTCACATTTCCTGCTGTGTTCATCACTGACTTGATCTCCCTTTTACAGGCTTTGGAGGACTTCATCTGGATGTAGGCTCTCACTTTGTACTGTACATGAAACAACAGTAATGGTTAGAGGCTGACACAGGCTACACACAGTCGATACTGATATTCATCAACTAAACTCTTACCTGGTGCATCTTTGATTTAGCTGCTTCGATCAATGCTGTGAACTCTGCTCGCTGGTTTGCTCCATCTTTGTTTGAGCTATTGTTCTGGAATCAAACACACAACTCAATACACAGTAAACTTCATTTCTTTATACACTAAATCAATGAATAACTAAATTGTATTATTCCTGCCACAGCTCAGGTATGTCATTACTTTAGTAACATAATGGAATAAAACTATTTACTCTTTGAGTTTGGCTAAACTGGCACATTTATAGAAATGTGTATGAATGTGCAGTGTCCCTGTAACTTTAAACTGTGTGTATAAAGTAATCAATCAATCAATAAAAAGCAGTCCCTGTTGAAAGGGCATCATCTATTTTTACATACTTTCATATCTTCCTGACATTTCACTGGGGTTGGTATATGATATGCAATTAGCCATAAACTTTAAAAGTTTGAAATCTTTATGGCACAGAGAAGAATGAATAGACAGGAAATAAGATTCCTGCTGGAGTTCCTGATGACACATCAGTGTGCAGCTGGTGGCAGACTGGCACATGAATAAAATAATAAAATCATGCTTTTGTAGCCAGAAAAATTCATCTGAAGATAAAAGTAACATGTGGTAATATTTTCATGATGCCAGACTACTCACAGTGGCTTTCATTCTGAGCTCCGATACCTGTTCCACCAGCACACACTGACCTCTGATGGTACATGCTATGCACTACAATACATCATCTCAATATAGCATCTCCAGATTACTTTAATGGAAAGAGTATTTTATTTTATTTTTGTATTTTGGGATTTCTACATAATGTGGTATATGTTATAGCTTGATACCACCAGAGAACCTGCTGTTGAGGATCTAACAGTCTTTGGTACTTTCAGATCAGAGCTTTTTCTTTTTAATGTATGCTTTCCTGATTGTTTCTTTATAGGAAGTTATGTGTTATGAGTTTAGGTAGGTTTGTCTGGTATCTGGGTTAACATTGCATCCTGTGACCCCCCTGACTGATACAACAATAGTAGGACTAAAATGTGACTAACTGACAGAAATAACATATAGAATTATGAACATGAGAGCAGATTTTGTGGGGTACCTCTCCTTTGCCGTTCTTGTTGCTTCCCTGCACAGACAGTTTGTCCAGCACAGCCAGCAGATGAAGAGCTTTCTCTGCCTGGAAGGTGAGTAAGTAGAGATCCACCAGCAGGAAACACACGGCCTGAGCAAACTTCTCTTCTAGGACAAATAAAACAATGACTCCACGCCAAACTGTGGCTGCACATCACATAAACATCTGAAATATCAATGTGGAGCTGTCTTATCCTACGAAGAGACAGAATTACATACAGCCCAACATTTTACAATTAGAGCAGCAACAATTCTTTTCATTTTTGATTCATCTGATGGTTATGTTCACACTTCATCATTTTATCTATGATAGAAAACAGTGTAAAAACATCTGAGAGTCCAAGATTATGTCTACAAATGTCTGTGTTCAATCTAACCAACATCCAAACATATTCAGTTTACCATCATTTATGAGAGGAAAACTACATATCCTCACATCTGTCAAACTGCAACCAGAACATCTCTCTATACAAAGACAGGAATCAATCTGTCTATCTGTCTGCATGTACATATGGATGTTTGTCTGTTCTGAACAGGCCCATTTTGAACAGCTGTTCCTAAACAAAAATGACAAACAATTATTTGATTATCTAAATAGATGCTGAATAATTTTGCCAATCAACTAATCGCTTCATTGACTAATTGTTGCAGCTCGGTTTTCAATAATTATTGATTTGACTCAGTAAGTCAAAGCTCACCAACTTTTTACTTTCAAACCACAAATCAAGTTAAGTTTTAAGGCTGTACAGTCTCCAGGCCAAGGAGTCCAAGTCAATTTAGGTCTCTGATCTACAATTCTGACTATTCGTTCATTCATTCATTATTAAAGATGTGATAGCACTGGCCTGGGCTGTGATCATCATTTCCTATTAACTGATTAATCATCTATAAGAGATGATTTAAAGTGACATCACCTCATTGACTTTAGTAAATCCATGCAAAGAAGCACAACATACCAAATGGTTCCAGAAACTGGTAGAGCTTCTCTCCAATGGAGATGGCTTCAGAGTACTGACGCATATGATAGTGGATGATGGCTTGATTATAATACAGCAAACAATTTTCAACATCATCCAACCCATCAACGTCCTCTGATGATGTGTGAACCTGAGGGAACAAAGCCAGGATGACTGATGATCTCAGGTCAAAGCAGAGAGTGTGGATTCATTCAGAACTTTCACTGAAAACTGATGGAAAAACATGAGCCACTTTTCAGCAGTTACCTGGTTCTTCATTGCCATTAGAGTCTGCTTCAGGTTCCCTGTGGTAGTCTGACCGCTTTTGTAAAACTCGACAACAGATTTATTCATGGCGATCTTGTAGTCTTCTTTGTTCAGCTCCTGCAGGGCTTCAAGGTGTTTCAGAGAGTCGTCATACTTCCCCGTCTGTGAAGAACACAGCACAAACATGCTCATGTTAGTACCTGCTTCAGTCCTAACCCTTACCTGTGAAAATTACTACTACCAGTTAATCTGAAGACTACATTCTCTCTCTCTTCCTCTCTCACACACACAGTTGAAGGAACATGTCAACAGTACATTTTTCTCAGTGTCAACAAATCTAATGAAAAGACCCAAGCCAGCCCTGTGTTAGTCTGTCTCATTACTTTCTTCCCTAAACACCAAGCCACTGGTGAAGTGTCAGGTGCTATTTTCAGCAGATGAAACCACATTTGTATTGTAGTGAGTATTTCTAGCAGTTGGGTAGTGTGTGTGTGTGTGTGTGTGTGTGTGTGTGTGTGTGTGTGTGTGAGAGAGAGAGAGAATAAACTACAGTGTGTGTGTTGATGGGGATGAAGGAAGATGTTACCTAGTGCAACAGTGAAGCTCACTGGTGTGTTTTTAATAATAACTGAAGTCTCTCTGTCACAAGAGTAGCAGCTATAGTTACATCAGACTGTGATAAACACACACACACACACACACACACACACACACACACACACACACACACACACACACACTGCAAGTAGATGAGTTCATAACTGCTTTGGCTCTGCATTAGATTTGTTGATAATTAGAAAAATATAAAAGTTGCGTTAGCACCTCTATTTCATATTGAAGCAGAAAATGGCCTATTATTATTATTATTATTATTATTATTATTATTATTATCATCATATCAACTGATTGCTTTGGCTGATATGATCAACTATATTCTGTGACATTATAACAATATATTCATTTGTCAACCAAGATTATACTACACAGTTTATATATTGGTAGCTCCTCCTTTAATATCGCTGGGTGTATTAGCTTATTGTGAATGAAGTTGGAAATAAATAAAGACTTCTGAATGGCAACACTGTATTTGAATATAGTCTCATGACTCAGGCATTGCTGGATTAGTCAAAAACAGTTTTAATTAACTTTCTATAAAATGTACTTGATTGTGATTTGTATTCTCATCAGACATGAAAGCACATAATACATGAGGTGGATTGTATCCATATTGCCCACTCCAAGCCAAAAACAGCTATGAGCGCCACAAGAACAAATTAAATATGTACTCCTGACTCCCGAGCATATTCTATGCTTAGTGTTCAACCGTGCACACATGGGTGTATGTAAAGGTAATACTGCCAAGGACAGTCAAATGTATTGCACTAGCTTTCTGAGTTTATTAGAAAAGAAATGAGATCACTTACTGAAAACGCTTCATATGCACTGGCTGCCATTTCTTTCTCTTGGTCTGTCATTCCAGGGGAGGATGAGCTGTCATGCTTTGTCTCATTTTGTTCTGATCAAAATGAAAAGAAGAGAAAAAGAGTCAGTCGTACATATCATTGGTTTTTATGGGTATGAAGGGATTTTATGCTGCACTGGACTGCTCAAACAGAGTTTCATTGTATGCTTGTAATGACAATAAAGATCTATCTATCTATGACTTTTCAGTTGGCACAAAATGTGTGTTGATGAGGACAATTTCATTCAAAAAGTGGACATTTTTTGGCCTCGGGCATACAGTGATCATTCTAATACAGCATCGTCGTTGCTCATATGTGTGACACCTGCCTTTAATTCAGGATGCATTTAATCCATCGTATGAGTAACGTTAACTTTTTAAAGGAAGAACTGGTCCACCTTGTTGGGTTAGGTTAACGCTAGTCTTTACTTCTAGCAATGAAGTAGTGAGTGGAGAAAGAGTGCTGTCTGCAGGATGAACACATGCGTGCCATATTCACCATAAGCAACCTGTGTTTACGCTGGAGATCTATCTGCATATATCTGTTATTTCTATTTTATAAGTAAGAAAAACATCTACAATAAGAAATGTGTGAATGAAGTTTGCCTTAACGTGTCCTCACACAGCACGCAGCTTGGCTAGGCTAACGGTAACTCACACACAGGCGTTTTGAAGGTTCACATGAACAGTTAGGCTTCAGAGCACTGCATTACCTAAACGGCCCGATTAGCCATTTCCTACCAAGTACATTTCTAATTATAGTTTTCATAGAGTGCATGGAAGTGCACATCTTGAATGGGTTGAAGCTAAATTGAAGCTAGCTCAGATTGACCCTTACTAGCTACACAGCTAGCGTCAGCTAACACACTCACCTGTACTGTCTGCCATTGTAGGGATCTTTTCAAGGACAATTACAAGTCCTATATTTGCTCTTAATGTTGGCTCAACCGTGCTTTCCGTTGACCAGTGGGGGAAATGTTTAAATGACAGATAGAATTGAATCTCCAGTGTTTCACACAGAAGATTGGCTAGTCAATCTGTCTGTTCCGCTCTAAACACAGTCTTCTTTGCGGTTTAGTGACATATTGAAACCAGTAGGTTGTGATCCAACAGCGGCTCCTGCTGGACTGGAGCGGAACATATTTCATTGCTGTGTAGATTGTAATTCCGTCTGATTTGTATTTATGTATTCAAAAAAATCAAAAACTCGAATGAATTTATTTTTTGTAATTCCTGCACTTACGTTTTTCAATTTTTATCCATATAATAATTTTCTTAGAGGGAATTCTTCCTAAAATCTATGATTTGTGTTATTGTGTAGCTTGTTTGTAAAAGAGGCATCATGTCAGTTCAAGGTTAACTTCATGAAAAAGCTTTTACCAACAACTGTTCGTGTAACCTACAAAATATGTTTGCAGAAACGTGTTGGAGGTCAGAAAGACACAAACACACTGAAGGTTTTTTCTGTTTAATGTAGAGTGTCGTGTAACAATATACCATCCATAAATAAACCTGGTGAGCAGTCCAGCTGATTACATGTGGGTGCTGGTGGTTTGGGGAGGGGAGAAGGCAGCTGACGACAAACTGAGATTTTTAAAAAGGTGGAAGTGAAAGTCAGTCACTTTGTCATACAGAGATCAGACATGGATAAGTTTAAGACTGTTCTGAACATTGCCAACAAGAAGCCCAACCTCGGTTTCGGGTTGGTGGCCCTGATGACAGCTGGGGGGGAGCAGATCTTCTCCTCTGTGGTGTTCAAGTGTCCCTGCAGTGAACTCAACTTTCTGTACGGCTTAGTGTTCTTGCTGGTTCCCGCGCTGGCTCTGCTGTTGCTGGGTTACATCGTGAGTAAGAGGACGTGGAAGCTGTTGACGGGTCTGTGCCAGCACAGGGCCAAGCTGTTCCGCTGGAAGAGGTTGGCAGCCTGCGGGATGGTACTCTTCCAGATAGGCACCACGGCGATGGTGGCCCCCTCCTGCTGGATCGCTGTGGCTCTGCTTAACGGGAACTACTATGAGTGTCTCATGTCAGGAACTAATAGCACTTACAAAGAGCATCTATGTGGGGGAAGGAAGTTTCAGGCCCATTGTCAAGAAGAGCTGCACACGTTCCCCTGCGGGAAAGGAGGCAGTGTCCCGCCGGCTGTCAGAGACAACGTGCTGCTCACTCTACGAGCCCACTCTCAGGTCAGTGCTGATGAAGCCTACTCCTTCTCTACTCACTTCTTATCTTCATATATGTGTATTTTTATTCCATTTCTATATTTTTTTAAAAACTGAATACGTTACATAAAACTGAAGATTATATCATTGATCTTACAAGGTAGTATGACTATCTTGGAACAGGGCTGACAAGAATAACACAATATAATAGGCACAATTATAAAAGCAAAGATGCAGGAGTGCCGTCTTTATTCTCTATGTAAATAAGAACATTTTCCTGAATGTTGTCTTAGTACATGATCATCTGCTCCCTGGACTTTTGTAACGTGTGCCATCATAATCTGATCACTTCTATTTGTGTAGCCAAAAGTCATCTTTCAATTTCAGACCTCACACAGTGGTGAGTGCAAACTCTAATAATTCTATTGCAGGTCCAGCTTGAACCTACAAACTAATGATGTCCTAGCATTAATGTTATTAAGGCAATTATTTGAAGATACTGATACTTACCAAACCAGGAGGGTTCAGTGTGTTTTCTCTTTTATTCTAATGAAAGTGCAAGCTTATAATAATAGCTATGCTCCAGTCCAGCAAATGTAAATAACTGGATAGTAAACTTCTACCAGACCCTAAAGAAATTGTTACAGTTATATGGTATTATTTTATTGTAAGCTGAATCAGTGGTTACAACTACAGTAGTGGAAAACATGAAGGAATACATGGCATTCATTCTGATTTGGCATGTCGTTGAGACTGGAACGGGGGCTGGAGGCAAGGGGTTGCAGTTCTTGTCCCACTAGAACCTCCTCGCTTTTAAAATCGCTGCTGCTCACCTAGAAAACAAGTTAACATAAAATGTAATAAATACTGTGAGTATACTGGGCTGAAGTAAAGCCAGTCCTCTAAGACTGTATCCTACATTTGCTGTTGATGAAAACTTTGCTGAGTCAAAATCTAAAAAGTCAATGTCACATTACTGTTTTTAAAATTATTCAAATGACCAAAAGTCCATTTCAATAGATATTAGCAGGATCTTTGTTAACATCTTTTTTTTAATCATTTTTTTTGTTGGGGGACAGCAGTTTGCACCAATTTGGTAGAATGGCCCATATATAAGTACATTTACCAATTATTGAAATGCTGTCGGCTTTGTGATGATGAAACAAGTGTGTGATTGGTCTCACTAAACAGAATTAAACTAGTTGAAATGACTTTGCTCACCTTTGTAAAGTCTGAAACCTGCTCATTGCTGCTCATGGCTTTAAATTTGGCGTATTGAGCTGTTTCCTTCTGTTGAGCACAAAAAAAATAATTGTATGACGAATATCTAAGAGATTTTGAGCATCTCATGTATTGATTATGAATGGATTCTATGTTCATGTTGACTACAGATTCTGGGATGGATGCTCATCAGTTTCATCATGTTGTCCAACCTGCTGCTGACCTGTGTGGCTCGGTGCACCTCCCCCATCAGCTACAATCAACTCAAGTTTTGGAAGGCATATGCTGAGGAGGAGAGCAACCTGATGGATTCATACGCTGCTAAACATGCCAAGGAGCTTGCAGAGAGAAACCTAAAGAGCTTCTTCAAACAGACACCACCTGAAGACATAATCACCCCCTCCAACAGGGACTGGGAAAAGATTTCCCACCTCTACAAGTTTAGCACCAGAGACCACTACTACAGCACGTTGCACAGGTATGTGGAGAACTACAAGGAGACTGATGACACGATGATGAGAATGGCTTCAGTCAAATCCAGCGAGCCTGCTGTTGACAATCCTGCTGTTCTTAGTTTTGTGGATGATGGCAAGATGATGCTTTGAAGAGGATCATCTGATGTGTTTTTCAGCGTTAGTGTTGTCTCTGTGAGATTATACTGATATCATCAGTGACATGCATACATTGGAGCTCTGGCACTGAGTATATGTACCAAAGAATTAAAGGGCAGTGAGAGATAAAGGACCACTGAGGAGTCACTGAGCTTGTGACTGCTTCTGGACCAACTAGATGAATACATACCGTTGACCACATGCCTCAGCTGATGAAGAAAAAATCTATTAAATCTAAAACTCCTTGAGATTTGACCAGAATTTTACTCAAACCAGCACCAGAATGTATGGTCAGGTCTTTGGCAGTGTCATGTCATACAAGATGCTCCACACATACGAAGGAGTGAAGGTTGCATGGAAGCCAAGTGTATTGATCAGGTGAGGTAGCAGAATTATATTTTTGTATTTCAGAAGAGTGAATGTGGTTCAAAATCAGGAAATAAGACAGTGCTACGTTGATGTGGGTAAAATAGCCTACGTCAACACACTGCTAACA
Organism: Scomber japonicus; assembly: GCF_027409825.1. Taxonomy (NCBI): domain Eukaryota; kingdom Metazoa; phylum Chordata; class Actinopteri; order Scombriformes; family Scombridae; genus Scomber; species Scomber japonicus. Next base: position 28,117,346 of record NC_070587.1, on the reverse strand, counting down.
CACTGTGGGCTTACAGGAAACAATGTGTTCTCAAATGCATGGTGGTGTGTGTTGCCCTTTAGATGTTACAGTCATGACAGCAGCTCTGTAAGGCTGTATTTAAGAACAGCAATGCTTTGAGCTAAATGTTCATGTCAGTGTGCTCACATGATCAAAACGATAATATTAAAATACTGAAGTATATATATTTACCATATTCATCATTTTAGTTTTGCATGTCAGCATGACAATAGTTGCTGATCAGCACAAAACACAATATAAAGTTGAGGCTGACTCCTTTGGTCTAAACTAAAGTATAGACAGATCAAATTTGACAAGATGATTAAAAAGTTCCCCAAGAGATCCTCAAAGTGTTTACTATTCATCCTGAGGGGAACATAAGTGTCTATTAAATGTTGATGGCAATATAATATTAATATAAATATTAAAGTGCTGCTCGATAAAAATGTCTGCATCCTCATGGGAACATGAAAAAATGTATGTAGTGATGGAGCAACTGACTATGCAATTCATAGAACCAAAGACAAAATCAGAGTGATGACAGCTGGCAAGTGATCAGGTCAATAATTAACATACATCAAGCCTGGATCAAAACTAACTTTAAAAAAAGAGAACATGTAAGAAAGAATCACAGAAGAGAGCAGCAGCCTGTCTGCCAGTGAAATGACTAAAGCATGAAAACCAGCAACAGTGAGGTTGAGTGTAAAGTCTTATGTGTACTAAATCATGTGTGTATCAGTGTGTGTGGGTTTGAACAGGAAATGTGTCATCTTTACCACTTCCTCTACACTGAGTTGGTACATCTCAAGTCTCTGAAAAAGAGCAAATCAATAAATAAAAAAAATATGAATAACTGATAAAAATACCTTCTACCTGTGCCTCTGAGCAGACACAGTACACAGTGTAAATACTAAATGCAGGTGTGTATTATGTGCAGATTGTCAAAAAGGTAAATAAGAAACAGCTACAGAGAAAACACAGCTGCTGTCAGTGATAACTGTACACCTTTATTAATGTCAGCACAGTGCGCATGTGTGCAGACACATATCATCAGAAATCTCTGCCTGTGTACAGCTGATGCCACCACCATCAGAAATATCTACATGTGTACAGCTGATGCCACCACCATCAGAAATATCTACATGTGTACAGCTGATGCCACCACCATCAGAAATATCTACATGTGTACAGCTGATGCCACCACCATCAGAAATATCTACATGTGTACAGCTGATGCCACCACCATCAGAAATATCTACATGTGTACAGCTGATGCCACCACCATCAGAAATATCTACATGTGTACAGCTGATGCCACCACCATCAGAAATATCTACATGTGTACAGCTGATGCCACCATCGTCACAAACAGACATCACTTCATGTGACACTTCAGAGGAAACGTCTTACTTCTCCAAAAACATATTTCCATATCGCCTCTCTCCTCTGGTTTCCTTGCCTCTTTCTATGCAAGACACAAGGAAAAGATGCAGGTGAGGGAAATGTGGATGCAATTAAGAGATTTAAGATGTATACATGCATACAGTCAGATCATGGTATTAGTGATGAAATCACAGTATTTCATTTAAAATCTGACATCCTGTACACATTCATTGTGCACTTAAAAAGGCAGACTGATAATGAAGGTGCTGAAGCAGAAATAGATGATTATGCGTTGCATATGTGTAGGTTCACTTTTAAATGCACTCAACAGTTAGTCATTTGATCTAGTGGTGAGAATGGAACAGAAAAACCACTGAAAGGATCTGATTACTTCCTCACTCCGCTCTGCTGCGTGTGGTGACTCAGACTCTGGAACAATGGTATGTTCTCTTTCCTCCTTTGTCTTTGTACTGTGTGACAAAGTGTAAAATGTATGGGTTTCATCATTTAATTATACTGTTGACATGCAGAATTTACAAATTACACAGAACGGAGCAGCCAGATTAATTATTTTTTCTATTCATGCAAAATATCATTTAGATAAAACACCAAACTTCTTTTGTGAAGAAGTGTACTGGTTTCTGTCATGAGCATTATACATGTTAGCTCTGGTCAACAAATTATTTTTCACTTATTATTATTATTTCACTCATTTTCTAATCTTTATATTTGGCTTGTTTTGCCTTTTTTGTTTTACTGAAACTGTAATTTTCTTTATTGTTTTTTGTTGCTTTTCAGTTGAGCCAGAAAGACTAACTACCACTTTATGAAGCTAACATGGATACTAATACAGAATAAAGAGGAACAAGTCAAACTGTTATACTTTCATGTCATTAAAATGAATCTCTGCTTCAAATCAAATTAATACACGATTTATGTTCCTTTGCTGTTTTTTTGCCATCATGAAACTGTTGCAGGCATTGTTTTTCTGATTACATAACTGTCAAAGGACACTGACGGGGTGATCATGTAAACAGGACCAGCAGGATTTTTATAGATAACCAATTAGAGCTGGGGAGGAAGGGAACCATAACGAGACATACTAAAAGTAAACTGCTAATGGGAATTGAAATGATGATTGACTTTTACTGCTGGGGCTGTACTGTATGTCTTTGTGGAGCAGGGACTTCCCTTCTAGAGAAGGAGCAGATCGGAATCAAACGGCAATGAGTAGGAGGGAGCGTCAGACTGACTGAGGGAGGACTCTGAAGAGACGAGAGCCAGCCAAAGGGAGGGGCACAGACAGGCTGGGCAGATGTGTTTTCAATTCAGCTGTGAAAAGACAGAAGACAGGAAATGACAGCAGGCTGCACAGACAATCTAGTTTTTCATTTTTCACTCAGTCATTGTGTTTCAATTTCTTCTTGATCTCTTGTGGAGTGTGTCCAAAACTTCCTCACTGACACCATGGATAACTTCCAGACTGTCCTGCGTTTCTTCATGAACCAGAAATCCACCATTGGCTACAGTTTCATGGCTCTCCTGACTATAGGCGGGGAGCGAGTTTTTTCTGTGATTTCCTTCCAGTGCCCCTGCAACCAAAGCCAGAATTTTGCCTATGGGCTAACGTTCCTGCTGGGCCCCGCTGCTGTGCTGCTTGTCTTTGGTCTGTTCTTCAGCAGTAAACTGTGGAGGCTCTACACTGGCTGCTGCCTCAATCCAGTGAAGCTATGTCCCCGTGGGAACTGCCTCTCCTGCCTCAGGGTGTTCATGAGCATCTTTTCCAAGGCCTGTGTGGCTCCCATAATGTGGCTCTGTGTGGCCCTTCTCAACGGGACCTTTTATGAGTGTGCTGTCAGCGGTCTCGATGATAACCTAGTGGTGGATCTGTTCTGTAAAAACAAGACAGTGAAGTGCCAGCAGGAGTTGGCCCGGGTGCCCTGTGACAGGTCCAAACTTTCCAATGATGAGCGTATGGAGCTCCTGCTGATGCTCAGAGCCCAGTCACAGGTAAGAGACCCTAACCCTGGCTCTGTGAGGGACGACTGTGCATGTCAAGCCTGAGAAATAATCCAGATGACTTGATGCTGAGTCATATCAGGTTTCTCACTTTGTTCTTGGAGACTACATATTATTAAAAAAAAACAATTGTGTAACAAAGTATAAAAGAGTGCCTAGTGTTTACTAGGACACTCTTTGTTGTGTGTTCCCCAACTCCTAACCTTAACCCAGTGCACTAGATCACTGGAGTACCTCTTCAAGCTCCAGCTGCAAATAAATAAAATCACTGTGAATCACTGTGTTTTGCACTTTTCTCTGACGTGTCATGACTCGTGTCTGGAGGAGTCAGCCAGCAGAGCCCTGATACTTCACCCTGTCTGCACAGGGCAGAGCAGATCACTGATTGCTGGTGTATTCAAAGTTTACTATATTAAACGTACTGCATGTCCAAATTGTACCAGGTTCGACACGGCACTCCTCTTTTACTCTAGCAACACACTCGCCAAGTACGGAGTCGATCAGATAAACGATACAAAAGATACGCAAATCTACCTGCATACACAGACCTATAAGAGCCTACATAAGCTACATTTGGAATACAGACAGTCAGTCGGACAGACAGATTCCTTGCTGTGTCCGGTCAATACGTGCATGTATCGGAACGGGCCGATTTCTTAGTAGAGAACAGTGCTCGTCCACCAGACGCAGACTATCGGTGGACGCTACAAATTCCCGATGTTCCATAAACGCCTCACATGCATTCTTTTGGTAGACTGTGTAATTTACCTGTCGGGAGACTGCAATCTTAGTTAAGTTAAAGTCAAAGTCAAAGTTAACTTTGATTGTGTATTTTTATATAGAATAGGCTATACATACATACACACATACACAGGCTACATACACACATAGCCCACAGACAGAGAGCCATACATACAGACAGAGAAAGCCTACAGATAGAGTCCTTGCTTCAGAGAAGATAGAAGGATAGAGAAATGTTGTCAGTGCTGATGTGCATCATATTCTTGCTTTGAACTTCATTAGGACATATATCCATACATTACACAACAGCAGAACGAGTTGAGAGTGATGTGCGAATTGACGCATGTGACAGAGCAGCGGTAAGTTGTTTACAGGGCAGCGTAGAGAAGAAACTGAGCGACCTACATTATTAATGAGGAATGCATTACACGCGGGGCGAGCTTCAGTAATGACCATTCGCATGAGCTCCTCTGGTGCCCTTTAAAAGCTGAAAGAAAGTGAAAGAGAGCAACGTGACGGACGTTTTAAAACGGGTCCCCATACGTAAACCTCCTGAAGGGCTCCCCATCCCACCCTAACCCCCCCCCCCCCCCCCCCCCCCCCCCCCAAACACACACACTGTAACCCTTAAATTGTTTTATTGTGGTTTGTGAATTGTGTTGTTTTAAGTTTGAGCTCACAGTATTGGAGATCGCAAGGCAGGCCTATTAATGACCCCCCAAAGTAGACTATAACACAACTGTTATCATTATATAGGTTACTTCAAAAAATTGCTAAGACTACCGTACAATAATATACAACCACATAAGACTCACCAGTCAGTCAGATTTTACTTTCAAAAGAAATGTAAACAGGTTTATTATGCCACACATGGCTTAACATTGCTGGCATAAGTGGCTTTAAAGAATGTATTAGTAAAGTGTGTGTATGTTGGAGCATGTTTGATTTTAAAAATAAGTGTTCTTTTGCACTTGAAGATGGGTTCAGTAGCTCTTTAAACCAGTTAATCATATTTCCCTTCTGTCATCATAATAATTGTCAATATTAAAGCTCTTAAGTTTATTCTTGGCTTTGGAAACAGTAGCTTTACAAAGTATTCTTAATCTGAGATCCTCATACTATTTTTTTCCTCATGAAAGCACCTTTAGCTGCATTTTGTGTATGAAATGAAATGATGTGAATTAAGTTTATTATTATCAGTATGCTTATCAGTTAGTACAGATGTAATAAAGATACTTACATTGAAATACTTTGAAATTCAATTTCTGCATTTAACCTGTCCTACATATTTGGAGCAGTTAACCTAATATACATGTGTTTGATGATGGGAGGAAACCCACACAGAAAGGCCCTGCACCAGTCGGAAACCCTACCCACGACCTACTTGTTGTCAGGCAACAGTACTAACCACTAACCCTAACACTAACCCTAACCCTGTTCACCATATACAGAGCAGGTATACACATGATTAAGAGGTGTTTTCCCTCTAAGCTGTCATTTTCAACTCCTCAAAGTGAAGCTTTTGTTTTTCTGCCCTCTGGTGATCAAGAGACAAAGTGAGTTTGTGACTGCAAATTCACACATCACGTCAGTCAGTCAGTGAAGATTATGTTGTACTTATTGTCAGTGGAGGTATCTTTTGCATCACAATGCTTTTACACTCAAATTAACATATGGACAACATCACATTTTGGCAAAAATATTCCCACCAGCCTTCAAAAATGTATCAGTGGAATTATTTATCAGCTATATTTTTTTAGTTACTTATTATCCTGAGGGATTTCATATTGCTGTGTGAATATTGGTTCATATTGCTCTTCTATGTTTATAGATCCTGGGCTGGTGTATCATCATCATTTCTGCTACTGTTGGTCTCCTGGGTACCTGCTGTACAAACTGCCGCTCCAAAGTCAGCTTCCTGCAGCTCACATTCTGGAAAAACTATATGGAGAAAGAAAAGGAGTGCTTTGATACCTTTGCTGTGGAATACGCCACCAAACTGGCCGAGAGAAATCTCCAGAGCTTCTTTGAGAACAAGGACCCTGAACCATTCCCTTTCCCCAACCACAGGGCATGGGAGGAGATCTCTGCACTCTACACATTCTCAAGGAGTGAGCAGTGTTACAGCACCCTGCAGCAGTATGTAGAGAAGTCAGACAGGGACTTGACATGGGAGAAGAAACCTGTCATGGACTCAGAGGTTGGAATAGAGATGAGCTAGAGGAGGAGGACCTGATTTATCTGCCATGTCATTATTGAATAAAACACAGACATTCAAAGAATAGACAGAGGAGAGGCGGTTAGATACTCACCACTGATGGACTGGTATTTAAGTATATTGTATGTGCATGTTTAACTCGGGGAAAAGCTGTCACAGTCATTCTAAATAACATGGCTATTGTCAAACTGCAATGACACAACCTCATCTAAGCACAATGAATAATGAAAGGTATGACCACTATTTTAAACATACTATTTTTCCTTACCTTTGTATTGCGCACAGTCAGGATCCAGGACACAAAGGTCATGACTTTGATATTTTGTCTGAGACATTCACCTTGGAGAGTGTCACTGTGGACAGTCTTCACAACTGAAGAGTTAACATTAAAACAGTTTATGAACAATATTTAACACATATTTTTAAGATGAAATTGAACCCTGCTGAGTTTACCTGTTACTACATGACTGAACAAAACCTTTTTAAAGAGAACCAAAGTTGTAATTAAAAGATAAATACACAAAAACAAAGCACCATGATGTCTGTGTGGTGCAGCTGCATGCACAGTCACCTGATGGGAGGAGACGTGAAAATATGCAGCACAGAGTGAGTTGTTGGTGTTTTTGTGGAGAGTGGTGGGAGAAAAGCCGCTCCGCTGCCACTTAGTGATTTTATCAACAAGAAAATCATCTGAACATCTGTGGTTAAAACATCTGTATTAATCTGTTAATGAATGTGGCTGACATTTACAGAGACTTTTATCCACGGCTGTTTATACTGTAGGACTGGTGTTGATAAGTCTGCTGCACAGAGCACAGTACCATTACGCACAGCCACTCACTGTTTATTAAATCAGCTGATGACACTTAGGCTGCTGCAGTATAACCACACACACCTCTACACTCATCAGACTGGTCAGTTATAACTACACACACCTCTACACTCATCAGACTGGTCAGTTATAACTACACACACCTCTACACTCATCAGATCAATCTCAATCAATCAATCTTTATTTATATAGCGCCAAATCACAACAAAGGCACTTTACACATAGAGCAGGTTCTAAACTGAACTCTTCAGGTTTTAACTTTAAAGAGACCCAACATTCCCACATGAGCAAGCACTTGGCAAGCCCTTTTAACAGGAAGAAACCTCAGAACCAGACTCAGAGTGGGTGAACATCTGCCTCGACCGGTTGGGGTAGAGAGGAGAGAAAGGAAGGATAGAGGAGAGAAGCACAATGAAAATCAACAATGAAGCTAGAAGGTCCGGGACTGGAATCTGTCATCCGGACGTCTACAGGCCCAGATTACCTGTGAGACGAAAAAGCACAGACAACTCCGGGGAAGAAGTTTAGGTTATTGAATGAATTAATAGTACATGAATGTTAATGGATATAGATGGATGGATAGAGAGAGGGAGGAGGAGAGAGGAGCTCAGTGCATCATGGGAGTCCCCCGGCAGTCTAAGCCTATAGCAGCATAAGCTAAGAGCTCTAAGAGCCCTAACTATAAGCTTTATCAAAAAGGAAAGTTTTAAGCCTGCTCTTAAATGTAGGGAGGGTGTCTGCCCCCCGGACCAAATCTGGAAGATGGTTCCACAGGAGAGGAGCCTGATAGCTGAAGGCTCTGCCTCCCATTCTACTTTTAGAGATACTAGGAACCACAAGTAGACCTGCATGCTGGGAGCGCAGTCTTCTAGTAGGTACATAAGGTACTATCAGCTCTTTAAGATATAATGGAGCCTGACCATTGTAGTGGAGCACATTAATGAAAAATCGTTCACTTTGTGGTACAAGCGCCAAATTTGGTACACAAGTGCTTTTGGACCTACTATCTCATAAAAGTACGTTGCCCACTTGAACAAACAAAGTGGCCACCATTTTTCAAGATGGCCGCCATTCGAAGTGGTTTGAAACAGCGTTTGAACTATATTTTGATTGAATAGTCCTATTCTGATGGTTTATACATTGAAATATGTGTTTTTGCACATGAGAAATACAACTCTGCATTTAGAAAATCAAAATTATTGAATATTATGATGATACAATGCGAATTAAATGAAAAAAACACTCACAAACAAAGACATTAGTTTCACTTAAAGCTTTTGGACCTGTAAGCTACTTGTAGGGGAGGCCACGTAGAGGCTGTCTTTGTCTCCCCCATTTTTTTTTATTTTTTTTTGTATAGGCTATTTTTTTTTAATTTTATTTTCTTTTTAAATTTTTAGATAACGGTATAAAAACACAGAAAAGGTATCAAAGCATAGGCTGCATGTTTTACGATCCAGAACTTGAATCAACATAACTTAAAAAATAATAATACAAATATCCAACTCAAACATTCAACTTAAACTTGGTTGTTCTATTTTCTTAGCCCTCACATGCACAGGCACACAACTGTGTGCACTTCAGGCCGAAGCGATAGCATTTGCATCGTCCTTGGCATTCAGTCTTGCAGCCACATTTTGTCAACTGCTCACAAGTCTGAGCAATGGGTGGAAGGGTTGTCCAGAGAACTTGCCAGATCTGACCATCTTTTTGCCAGCCCCAGTTGGCAGGACTTTCAGTTTGCATTTTGCACACTGTTGCTTGGCCCCATATGCAGGCAGCTTGGAAAGCAGACCGTTTCACATGCTGAACGAGGGATGCGCTTGTTGGTGGAATGGCATCATAAGACCTTTGCTTCCGAACAAACAAGTCCAGTCTTGCCTCATCAACCTTGCATGTAGTACTTTGCTTGTCATACATGGTGATGACAAACTTCTCAAGGATGTTGAGGTCTGCATCTTCTATGATAGGTGGGTATTGGCTGAGCTTTTTGAAGACAGGACTAACTTCAGGGCAAACCTCCCATACTTGCCATGCACTTTTCTTGCTTTTACCACGGAAAGCTGACACAACATCGCAGCCAGTGAAGGCATGGAAGAACAGCATGCCACTGGATTTCTCTGGGCCAAGATTCACCACCATATCATGAATTGGCAACCACCTACTGGACTGACCCTGGCCAAATTCTATCCAGATCTTTTCCAAGCCTGCATCCTGAAGAGTCGCAAAAACATTGACTGCAACCACAAGAATATCTGTGTCGCATGCCTTAATCAACACAGACTTTATCTGTTGCTTGGCTGCATGAAGAGCATGTGTGAAGATTCTGGAGTCAGCTTCTTCGTGGTTGCAAGGACTTAAACCTTCAAGGCTGATGGGTTTGTTTGAAAGAGCCTGCTCTCCTTTGGTCACAACTACGACATTGTCAGGACACAAGGTCACTATCTTCTCTGCTAGGAACCCAAAGAGTTCAGTCTTGTTTTCATTGTCTCGCAAGAAGCTTTTCCAGTTGGGCGGTAGTTTGGTTTTGTCGGTCACTCTACGTCGACCTCCCTTACCTCTGTTTGACCTTGTTTCAGCCTTCAGGCTTGAAGTCCAGTAGACATCAAAAATTATGTCTGTTCGCTCATACTTTGATGAGTATGCCTGGATCTTTGGAACTACATCTTGGACAGCATATTCCTCAAAGGTCTTTGATGTCTTTGGAGACAATGAATACACAAGAGAGGAACCATCAATGATAATAGCACCACATTCTGGTTGTTTGTCAGGAGGAGAAATGGTAGCTTCCAAAATGTTTGCAAGCTGAGACTTCTGGCCGTAGTAGAGTTTCCCTGTGTCGCTCAGTGCTGCAGGGAAAGACTGATTCTCATGCTTAAAGAACTCAAGCAGGTCACACTCTCGTGATTGGCAGGATATAAAGAGCTGTGAGAACAGGCGACAGTCATCTTTGAGTACCTGCTTCTTCATGTCACTGCAAGCTGAAGCTGCTTCTTGGCGAAAGAAGTCAACTTTGTTCTTTTTAATCGGCCTATAGAAGGAAGTCTCATCACCCAGACCATTGAAAAAGTCTCTGAAGGCAACTTGACCTTTCTCAAAGTGAGTTCTTACAAGCTCAGCAGCACTGGGATGTGCAATGTTTTTTGTGTCCAATGTGAGCAGATCTTTGGACTCTTCCTGAAAAGGATTACCCAGATCCTTCATCACAGCAAACAACCTCTGGACCTTGTCAGTGAAGGACTTCTGAGACTGACGAGTCTGCTCATGATGCCTGATATCTTCAGTTGCTTCATTGACCTCAGATGCCACCTCATACTGGTTGACTAACTGGCTAACTTCTGGTCCAGACACCATCCACCGCCTCAGTGCAGATGGATCCTCAGTAACTCCAATGGCACCACCATCACCTTTAACAACTGCATTAGCCTGCTCGTGAGCTTGGTCAATGGCTATGCCTGAGAACTCCCTGTTTTGGCTATCATGGAATAGCCGTCAGAACTACACTCATAACGGGTAGGGGGAGACTTCAATGCTGCTTTTGTATCTGTCTGACAGAGGCAACACTTGCTCCAGTCAGTTTTAGTAGCACAACTCAATGGATTATCGGCAGACATCTTATACAGTTGAAGGTCGAGGGATTATCCTTTTACCACCCAAACATACAAAATATCATAGCACATTGGAATATGGGATGCAACTAGGTTCAAGTATCTGGTGCCCTACACCTAGCCCGATCGTTCATCCAGTGCCATAAATCCCGTGCGATCTGTACACCATCCAGGTAACTAAAGCCCCGTTACCCTTGGCTCGGCTATCCCGCGCTGGCACATCCTGTCAATTCAGGTGCGGCTATCTAACTACAATACTACAACTAACTAAACGTCTAGTTGAGTCTATACAGGGGCTTATTAGATAGCATTTGAGACACTAAAGTATACTACAACTACAGTGAGTACACCACTACAACAGTTAGTAAACTACAACTACAGTTAGTACACTACAAGCTGACACTGAACCCCATGCTGAGTCTCACAGCAGTGATGTCACCAGTGTGCCCTGGTTGTGCTTTGACATCACTCTTATAAAAAAATTACTAACCAATAAATGTTGACCACAGAATTTTAATGAATTATCATTTATATTGCTAAATTAGTACTTTTATTTCAGTAAAGAACGCTTGTGTTGCTGTATGTGTGTGTGTGTGTGCGTGTGTGTGTGTGTGGTGAGTGACAGTCAAAAGTTTGGACACATTTTCACAAATGATTCACACAAAAAACACATCCCTCAGAATTCTGCAGATTTTCACTTAAGATCATTGCAGAAAACTGAAGAAAAAACGCGAAAACGCTACTTTTTAGTCATTTAATAGCCATTATCTTGAAAATTGGTGGCCATATTGAAATTCAATTGACACCATTGAGTAATTCCAGTCATAATACATTTATTTTGATGCTTGGATCATTAACATTCTTCTGTTAATTCAAGTTCTATACCTCGAAAACCTTTTTTTGGCGTTTGACGAGGCGGCCATCTTGAAAACTGGCGGCCCTCTTGGATTTTCAGCTGGGCAACGTACTTTTATTAGAAGGTATGTCCTGGACATCATTTGTACCAAATTTGGTGCTTGTACCATGAAGTGAACGATTCGGCTCAAAAATGGACTTAAGCAGCCCCACTATTGAGAGCTTTGAAGGTGAGAAGGAGGATTTTGAATTCTATTCTGAATTTTATGGGAAGCCAATGCAATGAAGCCAAGATGGGAGTAACCAGACTGGTCAGTTATAACTACACACACCTCTACACTCATCAGACTGGTCGGTTATAACTTTCTTTTCAGTAAAAGTAACTCATAGCTTGACAAACGCACCGTTATAACAGCAATCCACCAATGTGACAGCGCTACTGGTTTTTAAAAGGAATGGGAGATGACACTCATTGGTTTACCGCGTGTTATGCCCAAAACTAATGAGGGGACGTAATGCACCTGGCTCAGTGACCAATTTTTCCGCCATTAAAATAGGTAAAGTGGATTTGGACCCGCCACAAAGGCACTCGCGCCACGCAACACCATGCGCTATAGATCATTTAAATGGGGCCCGCAGTGTCGTAGCAACCTTCAGGAAGGTATTCTAATATTTAAAACCACTAACACATGGCAGATATAATATTCACTAATTTCACTATTTTTAGACTGCATTTACAGAAAAAAACTTAACTAAACAAATAAAATGTGAACAGTCCAAATATTTAAAAAAATCAGCGGTTGCATTTATGATGAATACTTCATTTAAAAACAGTGTATAACATGCAAAATGTAAAAAACATCAAGTGTCTCTTCTTTTTTATAATGAAAATTTGTATGAGATAGACTCTTGGTATTCTGTATCACCTGAGAGGTCATGTGTTGTTTATCCTTACATTAAAAGTAGAATGCTTGTAATTGCCCTCCTGACAGATGTGTAGTCTTTTGGCATTTCATCATGTGAGACTGAGGGAAAGACACGTGAGGCTGTTGAAATTAAAAAAGGTTTCTGTTTGCAATAGAAAACAGCAGTTCATTTTCCACAATGGAAAACATCATATGCTCCTCATTAGCAGATTGAGTTTGCTCTGTTGCCATGGAGTGAAAAATAAGAAGACACAAAGATAATAAGGCTGGTGTGATTCTACTTTTTTTCTTGTTATGAAAACCCTCTATGTGCACTGCAGTCTGCACTTTGGATATTTCTCCTGCTTATACCAGTATATGGTACATTGCAAAAGTCAAGTCTGGGGGTGATCAAAGCATGAATGGCCCTTTGTGAGACTGCAGAGGAAAGGAATGATCTGGTTAGCCGTATTAGTTATAGTTATAATGCACACTAGCCCTTTCACGTATGAATTATGACAACCTCAGTCAGGATTTTTTAAAGTGTTTTTATTTCTTCTTTCTACAAAACTTTTAAAAAACCACATTTTTCAAGGAGTTTCACACATCCACTCAGGTGGACAGCATGCATTTGAGTTTTCAACTTAAAAAAAAATGTATTCAATAAACCAGTGAATAAAATGATACATTGTGTGAAAACTATAAAATAATATACATTTCTAAAGCTGTGCAACGAACATGTTCACATACATTAACATTTCCTAATACTTTTAAATGCAATGAGATAACGTCAAACCTGGCTCCTGACTTCTTAGCATCTCCCCTCTCTCTTTCTACTCATCTCTCCTGTCTCCACCTTCTTTCACTTCCTCATTTCCAGACATTTCTGTTTTTTTCCTGTCCATGAGCTCTGACAGGTGGCACATCCTCAACTCCTTCAGCATCCTCAACTCCTTCAGCATCCTCATCTCCTTCAGCATCCTCAGTTCCTTCAGCATCCTCAACTCCTTCAGCATCCTCAACTCCTTCAGCATCCTCAACTCCTTCAGCATCCTCAGTTCCTTCAGCATCCTCAACTCCTTCAGCATCCTCAACTCCTTCAGCATCCTCAACTCCTTCAGCATCCTCATCTCCTTCAGCATCCTCAACTCCTTCAGCATCCTCAACTCCTTCAGCATCCTCAGTTCCTTCAGCATCCTCAACTCCTTCAGCATCCTCAGTTCCTTCAGCATCCTCAACTCCTTCAGCATCCTCAGTTCGTTCAGCATCCTCAGCTCCTTCAGCATCCTCAAATCCTTCAGCATCCTCAGTTCCTTCAGCATCCTCAACTCTTTCAGCATCCTCAACTCTTTCAGCATCCTCAGTTCCTTCAGCATCCTCAACTCCTTCAGCATCCTCAACTCCTTCAGCATCCTCAACTCCTTCAGAATCCTCAACTCCTTCAGCATCCTCAGTTCCTTCAGTATCCTCATTTCCTTCAGTATCCTCAGTTCCTTCAGCATCCCCAACTCCTTCAGCATCCTCCATTGTCACTATGGCAAATCCTTCTTTTTCTGGCAGCTATTCACCCTCACTGCCACTTGCAACATCCTCATATGACTCAGGTGGTATTTGCTCTACTATCCCGTAGGCCTTTCTATCAGGCACTGAGCTTGACCTCTACAAAGTATTCAGTGCTGTGAAAAAGTATTTGCCCCATTACGGATTACTTATTTCTTGCATATTTGTCACACTTAAATGTTTCAGATCAAACTAATTTTAATATTAGACAAAGATAACCTGAGTAAATACAAAATGAAGCTATCCAAATCAACCTGGCCCTATATGAAAAAGTAATTTCCCCCCCTTGTCAAATCATGAATTAACTGTGATTAACCACATGTTTTGGAAAACGGAGTTCAATTTCACTAGCCACACCCAGGCCTGATTACTGCCAGACCTGTACAATCAAAAAAAAAAAAGTCCAAACCCTAAACAGGCCATTCATGCTCAAAAACCCTCCAATGATGCTGAATTAAAACACTTCTACAAAGTGGGCCAAGATTCCTCCACAGAGATATGAAGGACTCATTGCTAGTTATCACAAATGCTTGATTGCAGTTGTACACTGTAACAAAATTACCGTAAAATTTACAGTAACTTACTGGCAACAATTATCCAGCAAGTTACTGTAAATACGTTTTACAGTAGACATACTGTAATTCCATTTACAGTGTTACTGTAAAATAAAACACAATAAAATACTGTGATTTCAGTTCATTTTACAGTACTGGGTGTTTTACTGTAATGTAAATAGCAATTTAATACTGTGATTTCAGTTCATTTTACAGTACTGGGTGTTTTACTGTAATGTAAATACCAATTAGGTACTGTGATTCCACTTGTATTTACAGTGCTGGCTTATTTACTGTACAAATAAGTTATTTTAATGGTATTGTAAATGGCAGTACAGTACTATTAACAGTAGGTAACAGCTGATCATTGTAAATTCAGTTTCTCACTGTACAATTTAAATACTATATCACTTTGATTTAATATTATCCAACATTAATAGAATGACCCATATTCTAAAATATTTCAATTAACTACAGAAAACAAGAAAATTGTTAACGCAGTTATTTATTGAAGACATTTGGTGAAAAGAAACATGAGCAAACACAGGTTACCAAACTATGTACCTGCCAAAAAACTCAAAACTATTAAAACAGACAGGCATCACAATACATTTGTAAAATACAACATTTATATTAAAACAGAACAGACAAACTTTTTAAAAGACAAATCCTCTCATTCCACACCCTAACACTAACCCAGATCCCAGTTGAAGCCCTGAAATGAAAGAAAACAAACAATTACATTTATTACAATCACTTTGTAATGCACCACGTATGTGATGAGGGTCTAAGATGGTGATGTCATGTCAAGGTACTTATTCCTGATAGAAAGTGTGTCAAATATTCAAAGATGACAGTGTTGCATGAAGTTTAAAAGTAGCCTACATTTTGATTCAAGATGCAATTGAGTTTAGCAATGTGTTAAATGTTAAAATGCTTAAAAAAGAGATTTTGAATTAACAAATTCAATTTTTGCTGCTGAAGCTGACTCAAGAGCCTTCATCAGTGGACCATCAATCACTGACACAACAGTAGCTTAACAGACATCATTTAACAAAGTATTTGAGAGAAGATCTTTGAATAAACCATCTTGAACTTTCAATGCAAAAGCTATCATCAGAACCTCACCTGCATTTAGTCCGTCTGCCAATCGAAGTCAGTAAAGTCCCTGATAAAGGAGATTACATGGGGGTTCATGTAGGATGCCTTGCGCTTCACTACTCTCCCAGTCTTCCGGCTCATCTGCTCCTTGGCACTGCACTTAGTGGAGTCAGGATTAATCCTGACTAAAAACCTATGAAAATGAGTATAAGAGTCAAGGGTGGGACAACATGTCCATGTTAACAAATCATAACTATAACTAATATATATATATATATATATATATATATATATATATATATATAAATATTAATATATATATTTAATATATAACTTTAACTTTAATATATAACTTTTTTTTATTAACTTTTTTTTATTAACTTTATTTTAAACTTTTTTTTATTAACTTTTTTCATTACATTTTTTTTTACTTTTTTAAAACTTTTTTATTAACTTTTTTTATTAAGTTTTTTATTAACTTTTTTTTAAACTTTTTTTTATTAACTTTTTTAATTAACTTTTAAACTTTTTTTATTAACTTTTTTATTAAATTTTTTTTTAACTTTTTTTATTAACTTTTTTTTTATTAACTTTATTTTAAACTTTTTTTTATTAACTTTTAAACTTTTTTTATTAACTTTTTTATTAATTTTTTTTTTACTTTTTTTAAACTTTTTTTCATTAACTTTATTTTTAACTTTTTTTTATTAACTTTATTTTAATTTTTTTTATTAACTTTTTTTATTAAATTTTTTTTTACTTTTTTAAAACTTTTTTAACTTTTTTTTTATTAACTTTTTTTATTAACTTTTTTTTTTTACTGTTTAGACAATAATAATGATAATACTGTCTGAAAAACACTTGCAACATAACTGCGATAGATAGATAATAACAGTGGTTAAATAATAGAAATGCAGTACATTTTAATCTTTACAATCAACAATTTATTATTTATAATATATAATTAACTTTTTTTATTAACTTTTTTTAACTTTTTTATTAACTTTTTTTTATTAACTTTATTTTAAACTTTTTTTATTAAATTTTTTAAAACTTTTTTATTAACTTTATTTTAAACTTTTTTTTATTAACTTTTTTAATTAACTTTTAAACTTTTTTTATTAACTTTTTTATTAAATTTTTTTTAAACTTTTTTTATTAACTTTTTTTTAAACTTTTTTTTATTAACTTTTTTATTAATTTTTTTTTTACTTTTTTTAAACTTTTTTTATTAACTTTATTTTAAAAATTTTTATTAACTTTTTTAATTAAATTTTTTTTTACTTTTTTAAAACTTTTTTAACTTTTTTTTTATTAACTTTTTTTATTAACTTTTTTTTTTTACTGTTTAGACAATAATAATGATAATACTGTCTGAAAAACACTTGCAACATAACTGCGATAGATAGATAATAACAGTGGTTAAATAATAGAAATGCAGTACATTTTAATCTTTACAATCAACAATTTATTATTTATAATATATAATTAACTTTTTTATTAACTTTTTTTTAAACCTTTTTTATTAACTTTATTTTAAACTTTTTTTTATTAACTTTATTTTAAACTTTTTTTTATTAACTTTATTTTAAACTTTTTTTTATTAACTTTTTTTAAACTTTATTAACTTTTTTAAACTTTTTTTATTAACTTTTTTTATTAACTTTATTTTAAACTTTTTTTTATTAATTTTTTTTACTTTTTTAAAACTTTTTTTATTAACTTTTTTTTATTAACTTTTTTTATTAACTTTTTTTTTTTACTGTTTAGACAATAATAATGATAATACTGTCTGAAAAACACTTGCAACATAACTGCGATAGATAGATAATAACAGTGGTTAAATAATAGAAATGCAGTACATTTTAATCTTTACAATCAACAATTTATTATTTATAATATATAATTAACTTTTTTTTTACTTTTTTAAAACTTTTTTTATTAACTTTATTTTAAACTTTTTTTATTAACTTTTTTTAAACTTTTTTTTATTAATTTTTTTTTACTTTTTTTATTAACTTTTTTTTTTACTGTTTAGACAATAATAATGATAATACTGTCTGAAAAACACTTGCAACATAACTGCGATAGATAGATACAGTAACAGTGGTTAAATAATAGAAATGCAGTACATTTTAATCTTTACAAATCAACAATTTAAGATTATTAATACCTCTGAACAAACTCCAGTGTTGTGCTGGCTTCCACTTGATACTCTAAGTTAAAAACATAGTAACAGGCGAAGAGAGTGGCCAAGGCAGTGGTAAAATTAACCAGGTCAGCAGCAGGTGGAATTACGACCCTCCCCTCGATCGACAGCATCCACTTCTTTGCTGTCAGAATTGTCTCTCCTTAGTAAAGAGAGACATTACAAAAATTATATTTCATAGCAATACAGAAAACCATTTACATAAAAGCCTCTGAATTTAGCTTCAGATAAATGTTTGATCACAGGAGTAAGAACTATTTACAGAAAAAGTGAATAAACTTAAGTGAATCAATGAACAGATGCAGGATTACTTTCTTTGCTTGTGCCCTCTATATTCAAAGGATATGTTAGCATTGAATGTGAAACTTACCAAGCATGATGATCCTTGGAGTGATGGGGAGAGACAGCTGGGCCTCTGCATCTGCGGGAGTGGTAGTCAC
Source organism: Scomber japonicus (assembly GCF_027409825.1). Classification (NCBI taxonomy): domain Eukaryota; kingdom Metazoa; phylum Chordata; class Actinopteri; order Scombriformes; family Scombridae; genus Scomber; species Scomber japonicus. The sequence goes on along the minus strand of NC_070587.1, from coordinate 28,098,921 downwards.
CTATGAATGCCAGTAAAGATAAGTTATTTTAAACAAATTAGACGGTATATTATCTCTATAACAATTAATTGTTGAAAACGGAGGAGGAGCTTACATCAGCAAGGAGAAAAAGTGAATCCTCTTGCTCTTTGAAGTGTGCCAACATCACAAGAATCGCTGCAAGGCCATCAGTTCCATCTCGGTCCTTCTTTAGGGCTTCCTTCAGAACAGCTCTTACTTCCTTCCTCCACCTTGTAATCTGACTACTGAAGAAATCCAGGAGTCTTTTACCCTTTTTGTCCAAGTCTTCGTTCAATCTTCTGTATAGTTCAACATTGGTGAGAGTGGTGAAGTGTGACAACAAAAACTTGTGTGAGAAGAGAAATGGCCACTCTTTACCCACATCCAGAATGCTTGGGGAAGGGTTTGCGTTGATGTAATCTCGCTGTTTGGCATAAGTGATTGCCATTAGGTCTTCTACTCTTCCTCTCTCAGCGCCCTTGAGTCCCTCTCGGCTGAATATATCCAACATCTCAAGCTTCTTTTCCTCTAATGAAGCTGATGTTTCCCCATCTGGATAGTCCTCTGGCTGCCAACGAACACACCCATAACTGTCGACTCTTACACATGTAGCTACTGCTGGCTGGTCATCATCACCATTCTCGTCATCTCTCTGGGTGCGTTTAGGCTTCCTCAGACGGGAAAGAGTGTTGCCTCGATTCAAATATTCTACTCTGGTCTTGAGCTGATTTAAAACACTGAAATACCCACATCCAATTAGCTCCCCCTCTTCAGTTTTGTCTAAAAAACTATTTGGATATTTTTGAGTTATAGCTTTTGCCACTACCGCACACTCTCTGCGAGTAGGGTTCAAGGAATGGTCTCTCATCGCATCAACGGTGACTCTCATTAAGTGTCGGCGATCATCCGGAGATGGCATCTCACCAGCAACTACGTTTCTTCTAAGAGTCGGCCTCATTTTGTTCCATGGCACCTCAAAACTGTCCACCCATGCAGAGATGGGACTGGTGGGTGATATGGGGCATGTGCTGGCAGAAGCAACTGGCAGTGGCTCAGGCGATGATGTGTTCAGCTGGGGATTGGCAGGACCTGCATTACATACATATGAGAGAAAGCACACAAAAGGTTGTGACCAGTTTGATACCACAAAATAATGTCCTCCAGATTTTCTATATAACCCCATAAAATAAAGGTCTGCATGCAGTTTGAATATTGATTAATGTGTCAATCATTATCTGGAAAAGAGTTAAATTCTCTGACATTAAAGTCACAAATTAATAAGCAAAATACAAACAAAATGTATAGTTTAATATGTTCTAATAAGATGAAATCAGATAATCTGGACTTGTTCTTTACAAAACGATGATAAAATGATTGCTGATAATTTAGTTATTGATTAATTGTTGCAGCTCAACAAATATGTTAATTAAAGCAACTGTAATCTCACCTCCTTTCAAGGAATGAATAATCTTTCTGCACTGAATGGGTGTGAGCAGATGTTTAATGTCATCTTCTTGAATGAACTGCAGATCATCTGGTCCTTCAACACCCAATTTGGTCACCAACTCATTGACCAAAGTTTCAAGTTTCGCTCCATCTAGTTGTGGGAGCACGGCCTGTATTGCCTTCTCAATGGAGTCCATTACTCATTCTTCTGAAACACAGAATGATGCAGAGCAACAAGATTAAGACCAAACTGATTATATACAGGAAGAGGGTAATAATCTGCAAGCTTGTCTACAGTCAAACACTTGTACTGTGCTTCTGAGTTGCTTCGTAAGCAATACACACCAAGATCCACAACAGGCACAGACTGATACTGGTGAACAACAAAATGCACTTTTGACTCATTTATCAGTATCAACATTATTTTCCCAAATAGATACCCTGTGTCATTTTGGTCCACTACAACAGTCATGCCTCTTTTGTACAGAGTGCCTTTGAAAGTGACAGAGGGTGTTTCAATAGTATGTTCTGGGCGGATACCATTGAGAGTGACAGCTCTCTGAATGCCAATCTGGTACAGTTGGTCATCAAATTTACTTGGTTGGCCCATTTGCAGAATTGGTGGAAATAAGCAACCAGCATGTAAATATGCTTGTAGCAACTGGTGTCGTTCTGCGAGGGTACTGCAGAGGTTTTTAAAGTTATGCAGTTTCCTTGCACATTGCTTGAAATACGAGTGCTTACTTTCGAAGCGCAATGTCCACAACCTAATGAGGGGACCAAACCGAAGAATGAGTTCTGGGTAATGGACAAGATAGTGATGCTTGGGTTTTAGTGTCTTTTCTGGGAATGTGGCAGTTCTTAGCTCGATATATTCCTCAATGAGAATCTTAAGATATGCTACTTGGTTGGTATGGATCTTGGGTGCACATATCAAATCCACAATTTCTCTGAGCTTTAAACACAACTGCCACACCTCGTCATCAAGTGGATTTTTGATTCTGTCTCCAACCAGAATAGGAAAGAGACGTAAGAGGCACCAGTTCTGAGCAGCATGCCCTCCCAGCTTTTCCCCATCAGATTTTACCTCACATGGCTTGTTATTTGCATCACTGCCTAGGTATGTGAACTGTGATATAGTCTGATTCAGCTGACCATAAGTAAAGTGCTTGCCCACTTTCACTAAGTGTTTAATGTACATAGCAAGATCAACTGAAACAACCCCTTCAAAGAGGTCATGACCTAGACATGGAGGGAGTCCTGGCTGGCAAACATGATAATATTTCAACTGATTGAAAACCGAGTCAAATTTAATTCCATTAGTCATTTCCTGGTTTGAGGCTATCTGTGCCACACTGTTTTTGTAACTCTCTATGGTTCTTTTAGGACCAGATTTGGTGGGATCTGTCTGAAAAGATTCTCTGTCTATGACACAGTACCGGCAAAAATGTGTACTTTTACTGAAGTTTTCAGTAAACCCACCAATACTGTGCGACCCCAGATTATCTCCAGTAATGGCAATCACAGAGCCTTTTACCGTTTCCCCATCACCATATTCAATTCCATTTTCCTCTATTTGTTTTAAGTCATTGACTAAAGTGGAGAACACTTTTTCTTGTCCGAAAAAATGGAAATCCTCCTCTCTGCACAACATAACAAGTTGCATTGGATCAATTGAAGATCTGTTGTGTGGCGCAATCTCTGCAAGTGTCATGTACATTGCCAATATTTTGTGTTTTTTTCTGCCTGAGCCCAGCGGGTTCGCAACTTCGAATGAGTCCTGATACAAGATGACAGACAATGAAGATGGTGATTCTTGTAAAAGTATGTTTTCTTTCATGTTTCTACCATCTCTCACATCTTCCAGAACTTCAGGAGTTGTTTCTGTGTCAGCTTTAGCTTGGGCATACTGCTCTTTAACAGAGCTCTTAGTGAGGAGTGATTTGATGGTATCCTTGATGGGCACATACTGATAGAACCTCTCTTTGCCTTTAGCATCAATACCCAAGTAATTCTTAACAGGCTCAACATAGTTAAATCTACTCTTAAAGTAGGTTTTACGGGTTTGATCTGTTCTAAACACTCCTTCGTTGCACTTTTTCAGAAGGTTATCTTTTGAGAGATCATCAAGAAGCCTCTTAATGTCACTTTCAGGCACATTCAGCTTTGATAACTCTTCATGCATTCTAGACAACAGATGAGTCAAACCAGAGGTGTGCACCTCTTGTATTTCCTCTATTAAGGTCTGAATTGTACTGGCCGGTAACAGCATTTTAGCCTGCATTCTGAGATAAAACATGGCCAGATTATTCATAAAACCATCTGTGTCCACTTCATCATTTGTGTCATCATTATCATCAAAGACTGTCTCAAAAGTGTGACCTAGTTCATGGTCTGATGATGGATTCATGCAGGTACTTGTGATGTTAGTAGCACTGGTATTAGTTTGGCTACTACATTGAGAACTAATAGAAATCTGTTTGTGTTTCCGGTTCAAGTGTGAGGCAAATGATGAACGGACACGAAAATATTTTGAACATTTAGTATAGGGGCATGACACTTTTTTGCCATCTTTAATATGCCAATTAATGTGCTCACATAAAGTTGAAAAATTTGCAGACACAAAGCTACAACCTTCAACAGTGCAAGCCAAATCAACTCCATCAAATTGCCTTTCATGTGCTCCTTTAGCTGTCTTCTTATGAAAGCGGTACATGTGTATTTGAACGGCGCCACGCGTCACAAAAGTGGCAATGCATTCTCCTACCCCACATGGAAATTTAAAGTTTGCTAAATTTCTATGAATCCTCAAATGGCGAACAAATGCAGGAATTGAAGCTGTCGTGAAA